>NC_092577.1:35527209-35860647 GCF_037975245.1 Apostichopus japonicus
AGCGTTCTAGACGCAGTTTGCAAGCAAGGCACTTTTGAATGATATCGATGTATACATGTATCTCTCTATCTGTTTATATCTCCCTCTCTCTCTCTCCACAAACACACATGTATATACATATATATATATATGTATATATATACACGTATACATATATATGTATACATATATATGTATATATATATATATATATATATATATATATATATATATATATATATATATATATATCAATGCTATATATTTACGGTGCTCTCAGTCATTCATTCAAGCGGTGCGTTTTTGTGTTATTCTGCTTTGTTCGATCATAGCGAATCACAGCCACTCGTGCACGAATAAGCCCCGCCCACATTTTCATTATTTTTATGAAAACTTTTACACCCTATTAATCTCTCTATAGCTGCTGTTTAGGTTTCCTTCATGCATTCAGTCGCGCTGTTTCAGTCTCTTATCAAATTTAATAAATTTCGAGGGGTATTTGTTGCCTCGTCATAACTGGAAGTGCACGCGTTTAATAAATACGTGAATATTTTTTATAGAAGATTTTAGTGAATAACTCCATTAAATTCTGGGATAGCTGATGAAAAGGATGGCTGCTGTATTTTAAGTAGTCAATTGGCGGTTGCGAAGACCTATTTCAATAAAAGGCTAGTTTCACGCCATGCGTACAATTAAGTTGCTTTATATTTATTACAATTTCGTTCTGTCGTTTGTCTACTCCGTTATAAAACGGATAGAATTAACGTAAACTGCCAGTTTTCGGCTGCATAGCACCAAGTGAACAAAGATCGCCTGCATGAGAGTTGATTATTTAATGGATTGCAAAAAGGCATTGGACGATTAAAGTTTATTATAAAACGTTGATATTAATTTCAACAGAAACATAAGGCAATGAATTTGAAGGCTGACGTTGTTCAGCTCCCTGCTTTGTAACACAAGTACAGGAAAAGCTAGATACTGACAACGATAGCCAAGTGTGACCAAAATGAAAAGTAAAGAAGCAGAAATGAGAATAAGGAGATAGAATTAACAAATAACGAGACGATAAGAACCTTAAAATGTATAGATTATACTAAATTAATTATTCTGTTGGGGAGGGGAAGCGGGGGAGGGAGTTCAATACTTTTGATTTTCATAGGGGAGGGGATGGGGTAGAGGGTAGGGAGTGGGGGTGGGGTAGGGGGTAGAGGGTAGGGGTAGGGGAGGGGTGGGGTGAGGGGGTAGGGGTAGGGGTAAGGGTAGGGGTAGGGTGAGGGGGTAGGGGTAGGGTGAGGGTGTAGGGAAGATTTTCCGTTCGTACAAGATTGCTTGTCTTATCCCATTAACGTTGCTTTTCAAATGTTGATCTCTGGTGTGTAAATGACATATTGCCTCGATGCCCACACCCTTCCCTTCCCCCTCACACGCGCACACGCACACGCATATGCACACATCCATGTATGTACATGCATCACGCCCACAAATCATTCATAGAAATCCTTTACAGAACCATGCTTTGTCGATTGTGGTAGGTCATTTTTATAAGCTTTTGTGAAGTTTGTCGGCAAATTTCCAAATGTATCCGAAGTGTGCTCAAGAGTTTGGACTTGACCATACAAGAACACCCTCCTACAATGATTGTGTTCATCAAATAAAGATTGATGAATAACTTCATAATGTATCTGATACTAAGCACCGCCTTTCGTCTACGGATATTTTGATAGCAATAATTTAAAAGAAGAAAAAAACTTTTGAAAGCAAGAGGATTTTTTTTCAAACTTTTTGAATGTTATAGGCTACTTCCCTTTGGAGATGGACCGTTTATCTAAAGTAAAACTGATAGACCGTATTGCTTTTAGTGTTACTTTTAGTGTCATTTTATTGTTAAACATCATCGCAAAAATGATCAAAGTCAACCCATAAAGCTTCTGTAAGGTTCAAAATAGATAACACCGTAAGTTAAACTAACTAGTTCAATTTAATTTCGCTAATATTAAAGCCACTCTCCTGCACTGTCTAAAAGAACACCGCTTGACGGACAGGATTATATTCTCCTGTTTCAACACTAAACTCGTCTATGTCAGCTCCGCGGCTATCATGTGGCAAGTTAATGCATGGCTTGGTATATCCAGTATGGTAAACTTAACACCGTTACCGAACGGTTCACGTGACGCGTTTTCAATCTTTTAATATGTATACATATATGTTTCCATATTAACTGACTATAAAACACCTTATAGTCGGTACCTATATATATCACACGGTATATTATTCCCAACGATTGGTAACCTCATCATTCTTTTAACTAAATATGGTTTAACCTATTCGTATCGTCATGGAAGTAAACCAGACCTTCATGGTACCGTCTGCACTGTTGCGTTTCTATCGCTGCAGATAGGCTATGACGCCAATTCTTAAAGAATAACATTGTTGCACATGGGATTATCACTGCGTTGTATTTCTTACTGCAGATACGGTAGACTTTCTACTACTTAGTAAACGCTTTTACAGGAAAGACTTTGGTAAATGAAAACCTCACCAAAAACAGACGTGAGAAGTCATGCTGAGCTTCGGAATATTGTGGCTGTCCCTTTGAAAATAAAATTATGTGATGACATAGTGCCACTACTATCTAATTTAAAAAAAAATAATGTTATCATTGCTTTTCTTTTCATATTTGGATATGAGATTGTCGAAGGAGTTGACTCTGTAACCATAAATATCATTAGGTGCACGTTATGAGCTTCATAACGTACAAATTCAGCAGTTGTAACACAAATGCCCATTACAGAAAATGAGCATTGAAATAAATCAAGATATACATATATGATATTGAAGCACCTGTGAGTCGATGATGTCAACCTCGTGTGACATGTGAAGTAACGATAAACGTGTGTTATACCTTCCGTGGAATAAAGTTTCTCTTAGCTGTTTGGGGACTGAGTATGTCATGCCAGTTGTTTCTATGACATATATAGAACAGAGATGACCATTGGGTGCGTGTCTCCTTTAACTTCCTCAATACCCAATTGAAATCCTCTATCTGTATTCGGGGATTATTTGTAAGAACAACAATAAGCGATGACATGTAGGGATACAATCACAGCCTATCGAAATGTTTGTTTGTCTTGCATACATTGTTAAGTAAATATTGTTTCAAGGGGTGGGGGGGGGGGGGGGACACGCAGAGCGATCTATAACGACCCTATCTTTTGTTCACATAATTTGTTCAAATACGGGAGCCCCTAAGAGGACGGTTCTAACACCATTCCTTTTTACACTATATATATACATATATATATATATATACATATATATATATATATATATATATATTTATATATATATATATATATAAATATATATATATATATATATATATATATATATATATATATATATATATATATATATATATATATATATATATATGGCGCCAGATCTTCAAACGACGGATGCTCACTCATCAAATTTGATAAATAATACTTTTTTTCCTTTAAAATTTACGTCTAATTTTATACTCCAGAAATGGATATATCCATAATGTGAATGTAACATAGGTATTGGTTTTTTATAAACTTCACATCCCCATTAGACAAACTAGTAACCCTATCCAATCCAAGGTCAAATCAGTCAGTGTGCTACTATGACATCACACCTGTTTGCTTCAAGTTCACTTTTGGTAGAATATCAGATAACTTCAACAGACTGTCAATACCTCAAAAACGGTACACATGAATTGAATGCAAATTTCACTAGAATGCTTAAATTATGTTCCTCTGTAACATATCAAAAAGAAATTTTGACCTGGACTATTCTTTTAAGTTTTATTGAAAGTTGAATAAACTTTTCCTTTTCCCCCAACCACTATAAGCAAGTCGGCCCAACCCCATCCAGTCCCGACCCCTTTCCCGTTACAGAATGTATATAACATTTTACGCAATGTCGCCAATTAAAAACTCAAGCGCCAATGGCTAATTCTGACGGAGTATGAAGTATATAGTTTACAATCACAAAAAAATTAACTGAAGCACGTGTTCAAGGGGACCGCGAAAATTTATGCAAGATTGCGATGAAGAAATTACTGTGGTATGAATGCACATTTTACTGTAGAAACTCTCCATTCGGAGAGAACAAATATATTGTGAGATGGAAAATCCTTTTTAATATCAGAGATGTTAGCTTCCCCACAAACTTCATAAATTGTCTCAACTCATAACATTTTGTGATCAATAGGATGATTCAAACATACGTGCTTTATTTCTTAGAACAAATTCAACAGCAACTTCCTACCAAGGCTATACAGTGAGTGTTTCTTGTCATATATGTGTCAACAACATCAAAGGCTATGATATTGGAGTGCACACGTACCGTATATGATATCATATAGTACAAACTTCGCTATCTCTACACAGGGGACAGCAACGTTACAATTAGTTGCATTGAGACCGTCGAATAATGCGCTATATAAATAAGTATTGCTATTATTACTATTTAAACAAAATACTTTGTGTTCATTGTGCGCAATAGATGCAAGAATGATAAAGGATTATCAGTCAATCAAATAACAGGAAATTTGGTAACGCATTATTGACTACTTTCAGCTTGTAATGGGGGTGTTGTTAACCTTGTACTTTGCGGTTGATTGATTTGTTTTCAAACATATTCAATCATCTGTAAAAAGGATTGCAAGAAATTTGGGTTCTTTTGAGAAGCTGTGGTTTTTTAAAAGAAAGAAAGATATTCATTCCAAAAAGTGTTTGTTAAAAATTCCGAAAGCATGTTATTGGAAACCTTCTCAAATCCCAAATCCTGCGTCGTTGTGTACTGGTTTACACAATTTACACTTTGACACTGAGGGATTATATCTATGAGTTGTGCAAACAGATGACTTTTTGCCCCTTCAACTCCCTGGTTTAATGTTGCAGGTAAAACGGCATGTCTATTAACTGTTTGTCGGAATGAGGAATCACTATAACGGCACGCCATTGCTCTTGTAGAGATACGTAACCATCTTCCTCAGAAAGTTTCCTAGCTTCCAAAATTATTACGACTTTGAATGATACATGAACTCATACTATACTGGCTTCATCATCTGCGTTAAAATTGTTGTGTCACATTGTTGTTGTGTTGAGTACATTACTACCTGGTAAGTAAAAACAAAATACCCACCTACAGTTATACAGTTTACTGTTAATCAATGAATCAAATGTAGGGATGTGTGTGTTGTATAAAGCTTTACAATATTGATTGCCCTACACAACAAACAATAACAACACCACTGAACTGAACAAAGTTCCAACAAATGCGTTTTTAATGTAGATCCTACCCCTACAGTATACCGACAAAGAAATGTATAAAATACACGTTTATAGTACTCGAGTCCATTTTTGTGCACTCGGACCTGAGACCAATTCGATATATCAGCAGTTTTTGACAATTTAGGATTCATGGTTCTTTGCAAGTCCATTGAATATTACCAACAATGCAATTTAGTAACATTATGAGCATTCAGTTTTCGAATCATTAAGTATCATCATTGCAACATGAATATATCCAGCATAGCTAAGATAGCCTATAGCTACAATTTATTACAGAAAAATGAACCTTACACTGACTGAAGTAATAGGATAATATCACTTACTTCACTTTCAGAAAAGAACGGGCCATCGTTCAAGTACGTCTTTGACTGGTGGTGTGTTCATTACTAACTACTTCCTTCTGTAAGCATATGTCAGACCATGGAGCTATAAACAGCTCCATGGTCAGACACATATGAAAATGGATTGCGGTTATGTTCTTGTTCTTTTTTGACATTTCTGTAATAGTTTGGTTCGGTAGATTTCCATTATAGCTGTGTTGTGTCCTCAGTACTAGTACATGTGTAGTGTAGTAGGATGGTATACGGTAACATCGCGATGCTATGTAAGGGTCTTTTTCTTTTCCAAAAATTACAGTGTACTTATGGCTGGGAGAGGAGGGGGAGGGGGGCTGCATCCCCATCCAAATATTTTTGTGAAAATTCGGACAATATGCTGTGAATTTTTCGGGCACCTACTGAAAGAAAATTAAATTGTAATGATGTAGCTAAAGGAAATCAGTAGTTAAAAAAATCTTCTTGGTAATTAAAATTAAGGTCTAAGCTTGCACGACAAATTCGCCATTTCTAATGTAAAAGCATATATGATATGTGCATTAACATGTTCATCGCGAGCTATAAATTTCGGTTATATTTTTCGGGCAAGTCGTTACAGCCCCCCCCCCCCCCCACACACACACAAATCAAATTGGGCTCCGATACGCCTATGCAAATAATGTAATAACGTTTTTCTGATAGTTTCAATTATTTTATCGTCAGTTAGATGCAACAGCTACAAAGTTTGACTTACACCGATTTTGCACAGGTTAATGACGTTAAAGGATCACATCGATAATTAACCCTACTGAATATTCATGATAACTCATCTAACGTGAATGAAACTTGGCGGGAAAAACTGAATTACACGCTTATATATGTTAGTTGATACACAACACACGCAAAGAGGGTTATGTAAAGCTAACTATACAGCAAAACTCAAACAGTGTCAGTAATGTCAACGAATTATGATTTTTTTTTGTGTTATGGATAACGTACAACGGCAATGCATGTGATAACTTTTCCAGCTAGCAAGGTTTTACAGTTTGGAGGCAGCTTTTAATCTGAGACAATTTTCTCATCCATTAGATGAAATTGATAACCTGGTGGTATGTTCTGCAGCCGCAGAGATATGAATTTTTAAAGATTACTGAAATTCTATTTATATAATTGTCAACGTCAGAGGACATTACGTCATCACGGCAATTGCTCTGAAATTATGACTTGTTCTAACCCCCCCCCCCCCGCCCCTCCACCCCACCTCTCTGAAATCTCTCCCACTATGTAGTGTAAAACTATTTATACACTGACAGATAAAGAGAGAACTTGCAATGAATTACGTAATCACAACAACAGACAAGCAAATAGATATCATGGATAAAAAGAGATCATTTCTAGTCCCTTAACAAACTGTTGTACTTTTCTCTCAAGTATCTTGATTTTAAATCACATAACTTTACAGAGCCTTTATAATTTATGAACAAAAAGATTAATAGTAACAATTAGATCTGACAAAAAGGGAGCTGACCTCATCATGACAATTAAATTTAAGATTAATCCAGGCGTTAACCAAACTTTAAGAATAATGTATAGGCTGATAATATTGAGACAGAAAAAACGACAGAAACTTAAATAGCCTATTCCAGTTTATTGCAGATAATCAAAACTGAAACACTGTAGCCTACTTAGAATTTTTTTTTTCTAGTAGATTTGAAATGAAATTCTGACCGAAGCCCTCCTTTATTCCTATATCCATGTTTGAAACATGCCTTTATTTAACTACAAGTTCTTTTATCACTTCCTATCTTATCTACCCATCACTTTATTCGCATCAACAGCTACCATGTCTCCGCACAACCCCCGCACCCTATGTCCTCTTCATCCTTCTAAATTCTCAAATCGATTTTAATTCCATGAGCAACAGACAAGAACGAGACGAAACAAAATAATACAGAAAAAAAAAAAACACTGAATTGTTGTTCATTTTACTTCAGGGTTAAAAGTCGCCATTTCCTCTGTTTTTTCGAAAAGGCATTCTTTTTGCCTTTTCCTCCTTTTTTTTTCATTTTCATTCTTACTGGAAAATAAAAAATTATTCCAAATACGCTTCAAGAAATCGATAGAAATTTGATTAAAAAACACAAAAACACACCCCCCCCCCCAAAAAAAAGAAGAAGAAAGACAACGAAGGAGAAATTGACAGACAGAGAGTTTGATTAAAGTAAGGGTGCATTACAGTCAAAACGATAGACAAAAACAATGAAGCATCCGAAGCGAATAAAAATGAAAAAAACGAAATGAGCTTTCTCTTCGGAATAGAATGCCTGAAGTTTACTAGTCAAATGTTACAAAGCTCACTTAATAAAACTAGGCTGCACATTCCCAAACCACTGCACATTCCCAGTGTAACAGAGAAGATGGAAGAGGGTTTAATCTGGAAGGAGGGAGAATGGGGGGGGGGGAGGGGGCTCAAGCTTGGAAGGTCAGTATATTTAGCTTTGATTTGAGAAAGTAAACCTCAAAATCCCATCAAAACGCCCCGAAAAATGGACCCTCCGTATTTCCAGTATTTTAATGTTTTCTAACAAAACAATTCTTTTTAATTTACTTTTCATTATTTTGATAATTTTCAAGAAAAGGACACTTTCCAGGTACAGTTTTCTCAACAAAATATTGATTTATGAATGTGTCGCTGTTGGGATGTTTCATAAATTTTACAGTAGGGGTAGGGGAGGATTGGGGGGGGGGTGGTTTGGCACGTAATGTAGTTTTAGGACAACGACACGCAACCACCATATAACATTTCAACTGCTACATTCACTGTGCCTTTAGTACACCAAATTCATTTTCATAATGAATTATGCATATTTCAATATTCCTGTTGAAATATGAATTATACTTTTAGTGCAGTACCTTTACTTAGTCCCGAAACCCTTTCTCTTTAGTAAAGGGTTCAGCCACCGTTAAAAGATGCCAGTTTAACACGGTGATTTCAGTACTTGTCTACAAACATGACAAAACGCAAATGTATTTAGCATAGGGCGATGGATATCCCCACATTTAAAGGAAATCTTATTGTAACGTGTCATTGCAATTTGAAGAAAAAAATGTTTTTTTTTTGCTTTCAAATCAGTTATAAATGTTAAAATTGGGTGAGGGACATTATAGATTACAAAAGGATATCATACTTGAAACATCCATGTCACCGAGACGCTTCTATAGGAAATGTTATTATATTAGATTAGACGCGATATGAATGATTTATAGTTCACGTGCAATCTTGATTATTTTTATCATTATTCTTTTTTTTTCTCATATTTTCACAGATGCATGACAAACTCAAGGTCCCAAGCTTTCGATTCGTAGGTTTCTAATTTCACGCTTCGATGTTCTAGAGATGAGAACAATTTCTCATGCGCCGTAGATAAAGGTAAAGAAAACATATTATTACTTTTCGCACGGAATGGATTTTCAAATTAGAAATAACACCCTATTTTCCAACGGGTTAATTCGCATTGGTGTAGAATTGACAGATTTTGTTTTTTATCTTTGTTTTTAGGGAAATGCAATCAAAGTTGTGATGATTTCTATGGGAGTTATAGCTTTTTGCATCCAATTTTATAGTTGTCAAGGTTGTAAATTTTGAATTTGTATACGGTATATGTGTCTGTGTGTGTTCTTAAGAAACGTTGAACAAGTATATTTAAGTAAGTTTGCCCTCAAAATAAGACAACTTTGACCAATGTATAAGTCGTGATTTTACTTGTTTTAGGGCAAAACTTATTGATCAATATCTTCTTCCAAACTCGAGATATGTCTTGTAACCTATTTTGATTATATATAGCAATAAATAGACACTAGATTTGTTTTCAGGGAGTGGGTCACAGTAGGTGGTGTCCGGTGTCACCAGGGCAGGTGTTCTTTGCATTCTTTTACCTTCATTTTATAATCTTCGTGTTTGATTTATCATTGAAATATCAGTCATTTTCAATGTTTACTAAGCTGACAATGTTCTCATCAAACTTTTTTGTAGAAATATTACTTTATCTCTGTGGATCAGTGAGTCACAAATTAATTAAATTAAATTAACCCCCCCCCCCTTACACACATTTCCAGCTGAATTGCAGTGATGACCTCATGCATTTACTCTGCATGGTGTTGGCAGATGCATTCACAAAATATCACCAAATCTCAAATAGTTATATATCTCTGCCATCCAAAATGCTACGAGGATGTGGAATTCCCTTAGCGAAGCAAAACCATGTCAAGATTGTTGTTGTTCTTCCAGCAGTTAACTTCAGCCATGCAGCGCAGTATGTCTTTAATTAAAACACCTTACAACCCTTCTGATGATTACACCATCCGTACTTCCTTTCACCTTCATTAACATCCAAACATTATAAGCAATGTAGATAACAATAATGACACTTTAGTAACAGGGCCGACACCATGCACCAGCTTCTTACTGTGGGAGGGGGTGGGTGTGGGGGTGGGGTGGAGAATGTAAGATTTTCACTCGTCCAGGGAAGGGGTCTGAGGGAGGGGCGTCTTCTTCACTGTGAGAAATCTTGGTAAAACGGAAGGTGCTTATATAGATGCAAAATGGTGCTATATTTTGAAACTTTTGAATCAATGTTGAAGAATGTTCGACTGTTTAGATTATACCTCATATATCATGTTAAATATTAAAGTATTCTACACTAAGATGTTTTGTATTATTCTGTCTGCCATTGGGGAGGATGAGCCCCCTCCCTCTTCCAGAAGTATACGTGTTTTATATAATTTTAGAGTCTCCCAAGGAACTTATAAGGTTAATCTTTCGTTCGGATGCATGCATTACACTTAACGTGGTATTGTACCTGTACGGGGGTCGTTACATGCTCATATCGCATTTACAGACACTGTATTCAGAACCTATAGGATATACAGCTCCGCGCCTAAATCCATGGTTGCGTTTCGTTTAGCATCTAATTATTTTTAATAGGCACTATTTATAGAACATTATACAAGCCTTTGTTTTTTCATTCCCAATACGTGCAACATGTATTGTAAATGGAAAGTTAATGTTCACCTTTCAGCCTATCTTATTAACATCAATCACAAGTTGAATTAGTCTTTGTCTTTGTTTCTCTTATTTTTTGGTTTTTATACTCTCACGCACTTTTACACAGCTGCAGTTCCTAATGAATCAGCTGAAAATTGCTCATTACAGAAAATGCAACATCAGTAATGACTAAAACCCGACTAGCTTTGCCAGACAAACAGGAGACTTATTAAGCTATGCAATCAAACACAGTGTACGTGTACGTGTTTCTATACAGCTGCCTGCTTATTTAAAATGTCATTTAAATAGCAATGAATCATAGCCTATATATACGCATAACGTCATCGCATTGAATCACATATAATGTATTTATTTATTTCTCTTTTTTTATCGATCATATTGTTTTATTTTGCTGGTATACCTTAATAATACTTTACTAATACGGTTGTTTCACACATGAGGTATAGACTATTTCGGTAAACCAAAAACAACAACAACGACCTATGTAGTCAGCTGATTACTATCTTTGAGCTAAAAAAAAGGAGGATGCACTATTGTTTTTGTAAGTATACAAGTATTGTGCAGGGAAGGAACAATGTACTATTCTAATGATGAGTACGCAACTATTGACTAGGGGGAGACAAAATGCGCATTGTTATTATGACTACAAAACTGTTGTTTATGGAGTTACCTGAAACAATACACTATTGTTATTATGAGTATGCAAGTATTGTGCAGGGAAGGAACAATGTACTATTATTATGATGAGTACGCAGCTATTGACTAAGGGAGATACAATACGATATTGTTTATTACGAGTACACATCTGTTGTTTATGGAGTTACAAGAAACAATACACTATTGTTATTTTAAGTATACAACTATTGTGCAGGGAAGGAACAATGTACTATTCTAATGATGAGTACGCAACTATTGACTAGGGGGAGACAAAATGCGCATTGTTATTATGAGTACAAAACTGTTGTTTATGGAGTTACCTGAAACAATACGCTATTGTTATTATGAGTATGCAAGTATTGTGCAGGGAAGGAACAATGTACTATTATTATGATGAGTACGCAGCTATTGACTAAGGGAGATACAATACGATATTGTTTATTACGAGTACACAACTGTTGTTTATGGAGTCACATGAAACAATACACTTTTGTTATTATGAGTATACAACATTTTGTACAGGGAACGAAATATGTTTTCTCATTTGTTATCTTGAGCTTACAACTATATCTCAGGAAATCTATCAGAAACAATGCACTATTGCTATTGTATATATACAACTATTGCGGAGGGAGTTAAAAATAACAATGCAATATTGTTATTGTAAGAATACGAGGCTTGTGTAGGGAGAATAAAATAATTAATGCACTATGACAAGAACAAGGGGAGGGAAGGATGAGGGGAAGGATTATCGCAGTCACTCACACACAAACGTCCACTCAGACATAATTTGAAGAGAATCATTAAATGAATGATTACGGATTCCGTAAGTTAAGCAGTGTCTTGCACAATGGGGAGGAGGGGGGGGGGCTCCCTTGATCAATGGGAGGGGGGCACGAAACTGTTTCAACCACATCTATATTGCAAATATTGAGTTGTTTATATTAGGTGGGTTCTCCGGAATTATACAAAGTTATAGCAAGATGCATATACCTGTAGCTTGAAAATTATGATATTTTCCTTTGCTTTAGCCAATAATGCGATAAGTTAACTATATAATGTAACACCAGGTCAATTGCTAACATATACAATTTTAAATATTTTGAGGGGAAATCTGTTATGCTATTTCCCATGTAACACTTTTTCGTTCCAAGTTTTCACAAAAAAAAAAAATTAGTTATAACCAAGTATGTAACTTTGTGTGTGACAAATTGAAAGGGTATATACGTCTGTACGTGACACATGCGTGAAAACGTTGACATGTTTTGGAAGAAATTAATCACAAACGGTACTCTGGAACGTTTTCTTTACAGTCAGTTGACAGGTATAGCCCCCCCCCCCCCACCGCCCCTCAAAATGTAACGATTCTGTGAGAATATTTGACAATGATTTATAACAACTGTCTGGATGTATTTCCGCTGATGCCGTTTTAATGGTGTTTCAATATCTGCGCTCAGTCAAATCTGAATATGGTTGCAGATCTATTTCTGAAGAAATATTATATTTAAGGATCGAACCTTCTGTTCCTCTATGATAATTTGCATAATAGCAAATGGATTAAGTTATTTATTCATTCATTAAAAATTTTAATTACATATTACAAATAATAAATTATTCATTACGAATTATAATATTAAAAAAAAACATGAAATTACTCATTTCATATTCAAACTTAGTAATCTGTTATGATACAAATTATTAAGCTCTTTCGGAATTGCACTATTTACTAATATTTGTTGCTACATAACGAAGCTTTTATTTTGCATACACTGGTCTATCTTATGTCGTTTATTTATTGGAAAAATATTCAAAACGACTAAATATGCATATTCATATATCTGAGGATTTCTCATTTCCTGATAGGCTGACTGAGATTGAACCATTTATCTCGTTGAAGTGTGTATGTTTTGTGAAGCGCTGAACGTCAAAATGTCAAACATTATACCCTCAAGAATTCCAACACTTACGGCGTACAATATAAATGAGATGGAATAATTGGTAACCAATGACAACGGTCTATAATTGCTAATTCTAGCAGTCAACCGAATAACAAAATTGGAACAAATAACTTTATCAAGTTGAAAAGAAAACTAGTTTATGAACGACATTTTGAAAGTGATTTTTGGGTATTTGAACGAAGCCAAGGCCAAGGTAGTTGCTATACCTCAATCAAACATTCTCTCCAACAATGTGACCACAGTATCCATAAATACATTTTCTAGTTCTCAATTCGATCTATACGCTATTTAAGATTAAGGTTTATTTTAATCCAAACGTTCTCTGCAGCATTCTATTTTTCTCAAGGAGACGAAAGTCCATAAAAGGTTTGTGGTGTTGTCATGGCGATGTATTCCAAACACCAAGGTTTCCTTCATAGCCTTTGGATAATAATTGGTAGGTACTGTAATGCATTTGAGTCTAAGGCTGATTTTGAAGAAATAAGTCATGTTCTGTCTATTCATTTTGTCATATTAATGCACACTTACAAAGGGTAAGAACAAAGACAGAAAGATAATCGGTTGTCCGTTTTTTAATTGATTTTGCAAGTCATTTGCTGTTGCCAAATAGACTTAAATTACGCCAGGCTGTGAATTTCTTTGGCATATTTTGATGAGATATTTGTTAAATCCAAGCTAGCCTTAGAAGTTGTGTTGTTATGGACTTCTTTTATTATCATAAAGGTAACAACAGTTAGACAAAGCTAATTAAAAAACTCCGTTTTCAACCTCGAGAAATTCAGTTGATCTTGAATGAAAGGCCGGATTTTGCGATTATGCATTTCGTCTGTATATAACACTCGACCTACAACACCTACGGTACCGAACCCTGCAACATGATCAAATATATAACAATTAGGCCTAATTAATTAATTACGTCAGACAGACGACGATGAAGGTCGTTCTTTGTCTTCCAGCCTAATTTTGACGAGGGAAGGAATCTTACATAACGTTCGCAATTAATCGGATAGTGGCAAATGGAATAATAAAATTGTGAAACTTTAATAATGAAAGAAACAGAAATAATAAAAACACTATAGTTGGAGTTTGCTTTTACCGAATCAACCATATTTTAACTGAAAAGAAAGATGGCCATTGAAAAGTCCACAAATATCTGCTAGATTTTGATTCAGAAAATTTGGATCCCATACATTTTTCCACATTCGTAATAATAATAATAATAATAATAATAATATAATAATAATAATAATAATAATAATAATAAGTAATATTTATATAGCGCATAATCAGCAAAGCTGCTCAAAGCGCTTTACAAATGTAAAACCTAAAAAACAAAACTATAAAAACTAAACAAAACTCATACAGATTGTAAATTAGAAATCCGCAAATTGTTGGGATTTTTTCCCTTCATTATTTATACAACTTAATTAATCGACCTATTGAGAAACAGTTTTTTGGTTACAACAATGTTTTAGTCAATCACATTGACAAATTACCAAAGTTAATGCCAAACAGTTGCATTGATGTAATATTTAACAAACGCTAACCAAACTTAACGAAACGCAATTGGGTATGGTCCACACTTCATTCTTCACCTGATGTTAACCACTTTGTGCGGATTTACGTCACAGTAAAATTGCTACACTGTTGAAAATTTCCTCGTGCATTGTTTAAGGTTTCTCTGCGACCAAGAAAAATAGAGAAAAACACCGCGTATACTTTGCCTAGTTTTTCTAGAGGTTCAAAATTTTTTCTGACAAAGGTGTTTGCAACTTGTTGAATAAATAAGGAATCTTGACACAATATAACACTTTAATTAAAAATAAAATATAATGATATAAAAAGATATCTTATTAGGAAATTATGAATTTTCCTTGCATTATAAATAGTTCATTTTATCAGAATATGTTAGGCTGAATTCTTTCTTGTTTCAAACAGATATTTGAGGTATTCATTCATCAAGAACTTTATATGGTTATCCCCTATATGTACAGCAATTACATCACAATGGGCTTTAAACCTCGAATGTGCGATTAAATTGTCTGTATTGAACATAACCACCCACACTACAAACACGGCTTCGATGCAAACACAATGGTCACATGAAGATGCAATAAAGTCATTTTCCGACACTAGAACTTCCAGTTATGTGAATAAACCGTGACACTTTTAGCATCAATTACAAGCCTTCTATCGAAAAGACGAGTCCAGACCACATTTTGGTCGCGTGCATCATTTTAGTTGTTATAAACGAGTATAGCATTTTGAAGACTAGATTGTGGCACCGACAGAACGCTTTACAAAAGAGACGAAAGATGCGTCGCGGAGTGTCGTTCATGTAATTCATCAGCTTGGGCGATTTGTTTCCTTTCCTCTTTGTTTTTGTTTCATGTAACGTTCCACGTTACACAATGTAGTCTACTAATGACAACGCAAGAATGTATTCATAGTTCGATGTGATATTATTGTGGAGCGTGTGTTTATGGCCATAAAAACAAAACAAAAAAAAACAACAACAACAACAAGAAAATAGTACTTTCTAAAAGCTGCCTATCTACTAAAACAAAGAATAGAATGTAGGTAAATACACCACCTTTGAGATCCTTTTTGCTTGGTGAAGTAGGATTTTCTTTATAGAGTCAACTCTCAATAGGTAGATAGCATATGATGCTTCAACTTCAACATGGTCTTCTACATGGTAAAATATCCAATTGGAGCAAACCATGTAAATTGAAAAATAGCCAGCCGACTTGAATCGTCAGTTGTTATACGAGTCATTCAGTTTCTCACACATATATGTATGTATAGTTTCACAGAGTCGTAAACTACCTTAGATATAGCTATGTTGCATATGCGGGTCTGATAGGGCTTAGCAGTTGGCCTACACTCTCATCAAATAACATATGCATGGCTAATTATTAATTAGAGGTAATCGCACACAATTCTCGGCGAGTAGAGATGCACCAAAGTGTTTTTAACTTTCATGGTATAGATCCGTTGTTGATTAAAACAACAATAATAATAATACTGGAATAATTTTGAAATTTGTATTAAAATTTATAAAATTGGAACAAATATTCTGTGTCTTTTTTGGCAAGTCCAGCTAGATCGATCAATAATTCTGAGAGGGTTTAGATTATAATTCATTTAACTAAACCAACAGTTTCAATCTATCAAACTCAATCAACATGGTTGCAATTCATCTAATTAAGCATATCCTTTCAATTGTCATTTCTTCACAAAGGAATTTGAAAAAGTTAAACGAATATTTTTAAGTCTAAAAAGTTGTCGCCCAGACACATTTTTATGCGATATTAATTATATCCAAAACTAGATCGAACCTTTTCAATACGTAGACAATATCTTCCTTATTGATTGATTGATTATAGTCAAAGTAATTATCGCAATCATCAGAATTTAGCGACGAACCAAACTTGTTGATAATTTTCCCAATTTAAGACAACACGCTGCTTTGAAAATGACTATCCCCCTCCCCCTTCACAAAATTATCATTCTTCGCTTGAATTACACCAGATAGGCTTATGTTTACTACTTAGAGAATACAACAACCAAAATGAGGTATCACTTTGAAACATCGTTTTGTTCCACACGCCCAAGTCGAGCTATATACAGTCACGTGATTGATAGGCTACGCATCGCGTGCTTCATTACCCATAAAATCTAACACCCATGACCAATACTCTATAGTTGAAAAGTCAATCAAGTTGCACTTTGCGTTCGATCATAAAACGTTTCATTTCTGAATTATATATGGACTCAGATTTTCATATTGGGAAGTGGCAAGTATTTATTACTTTGTATAAGTCAATATAATTTGATATGCTGAAAATAGTTACAAGAACTTTACGAACTCAATAAATCCGATCCTCCTCAGGTTGGACGATTAACTGTTTTGTACTGCTGATAAATGCAATGTGAGAAACGATAAATATTTTACTTCAACAAAAACATCCGTGGACAACAAAGTAGTAGCCTGAATTTATCCTAAGCGTATATTCCCACCTTGGTGTTTCTGGCTTCTTACTTCATTTGAAACATACCTTATTATTACACACACATGCCCCCACGCGTATATATATATATATATATATATATATATATATATATATATATATATATATATATATATATATATATATATATATATATATTATATACACATATATATATATATATATATTTATATATAAATATATATATATATATATATTTATATATATCTATATATATATATCTATATATATATATATATATATATATATATATCTATATATATCCACAATAGATCGGAAAACCGTCTGGAAATGCGTTAATAATTAACTAAGATCCCCGAAATTAATCATGCCCGCATTAATTGACATTAATGTCACTCTGCAAATGATCATTATTTCCACGTACAATTGCAAGAACAGCGTCAAAGGCACGCTGCAAATCTGTGAGACGGAAAGTTGGTAGTAATGAATAAAACCTCAGCCTACAAAATGAAACCACAATTGAATAGCGTATATACCTCTATATAATCTTTACCTACATATATACGCTCTCTCTTCAAATTAAATTGAATGTTTCTAGTTCAAAATGTAGAAACAATTTTCTAGCATTACATTCAAAGTAATGTTTAAAGTAAAGAAGACATTCCTTTGGGGGAAATAAATAGTCTACCTCCAAAGACTTATGTCTGACATCTGACGTAGGTATTTACGTCACAGAAAAACCCAGGAGTTTGAATAAAGCGCCGTTGTCTTGAATAAGGTCTAGTATCCGACATGTACATAACCTTTGCGTATATATACCTATATATGTATGTATGCTTCGTTCCATCGGTTGGCGGAATAAAAAAATCTATATATCTCAACGACTCGGAAATTCGGGATGATTAGATTGGCGAAGAAAGTCAGAAGTCAAAGACAGATACATACTGACATACATACATATAGACAAACTTAGTGATACAGGATCTTAGTGATATTCTATGCACGGCCTTTTCAGTAGTCAGATCGATATTGGAGTAAAACAAGTCTCTCCGGTATAGGAAAACCTTGATAAAAAATAATAATATTAATAATGAGAACAGCGAAAGGCTAGACGACTATAATTGATTCTTTATCGATTTATCCTATTTTGTTAAAGTTCACAATTTTATTTATTTATTTATTTTCATTGAATTTTCCCTTTTTCTTGGTGTTTTTGTTTTACTCGTATGCAGAAATATCAGTAGTTAGATGAACTTACTGTATGCATATGCAATGTAGACTACTACACTGACTGGCACTGACTGGCACTGACTGGCACTGACTGGCACTGACTGGCACTGACTGGCACTGACTGGCACTGACTGGCACTGACTGGCACTGACAAACATTGCATTATTTCATCTATATAAGTATATTCATGTCGGAATAATTAAAAAAGAGACTTTCAACGAATTCGTTGAAATATTTATACCCAAAAATATTTTTCTGTCGATTTGTATATTTCATTATGACTATTGACAAGCACAAAATGGTTACAATTATGAATATGAATAAACAACTGATTAGCGAATGAGTGGATGGATGAAAAGAACGGACGGATGGATGAACTTGACCAGATAGATGGACGGAAGGACGGAACTACGGTCGGACGGGTGTAAGGACGGACGGATGGATGCATGAACGAATATATGAATAAATGAGTACATTGTGCAATCATTTTGAAAGTAATATTGAAAACTCATGAAATTGTCTTCGAATTTTAATCAGGATCACAGTTTCAGTTTGATGATATAGTTATACTATATAGTCATAAATACTTATCAAGAACTGGAATTACTTTCCAAGATGATATGATATTTTAAAGACCCACAAAACCATTTTTGGATGATAGTCTTGCGTGATATGGAATTATTACTCTTGTGAGGTTAAATGCTTCCATGTTCAATGTATATATATGTTTTGAGCTATTTGTTGTTTATTTGTTGTTTGGAGCGTTGATAATCGCGAGTTTATACTTAGCCGTTTTTGTTGTTTTCCTTTTTTTGCAAAATTAATTTTCTGTAATATGGAGATGGGGTTTTGCAACTTCCTCTGAACGCCCACTTTTAACCTGCACCGGTATACGTTACTTCACGGTATACATTGGTACACGACAGCTTCATGCATTTTAGAATCATGGAACGAGAATGATCTACATGTATACATCGGTAATATGGTTTCTCGGTATCCTGGCTTATACCATCATCTGACCATGTCTGACAGAAAATCATACTAAAACACAGATTTTCGGGCAAAAAATCTATCTTTGATTGTTTATTCCTGACAAGTGTATCCTCCCCAAGGTACACCATGTCTTAAATTACTACATGAAACTCATGAATATTTAAACATAAAACAAAGTGTGGCATGAAGCAATATCTAGTAAACTAAACTGAAATACAATCTTCCTCATCAAACCAGTGAAAATTCAATGAAAAAACAATAAACAACAAAGACAAAGGAAATGAGAAGATAGAGAGAGAGAGAGGGAGGTGGAGAGGGGGTGGGGGAGGAGAGAGAATGAACCACCTTGGTTAAAACCACGTCATATCTGGTTTATTTCCATTTATATTGCGCTACATATTTCTTGAAATTTCGTTTTACTTTATGGAATGTATAACGTTCGCTACAATGCTTCAAGAGATTGTGGCATGGCTACATACCTTAACTTAAAATAAAATGCTTGTAGAACTTTCGGGGAAGCTTGCATAAACCTTCTTCATTTCCTTATCCTTTTCAAAGAAATCGTGATGCGGCATTTTAGATATAACACCGTCACTATCACAGTCTCGTCTATTTAGGGGCTGAGCATTAGTGAGCGGCGGACTCAATAACATTTTCGTTCTAGGTCGATTTTTAAACGCAGTCAAGAAGAAGCTGCGTTCGTATGATTTGAATGGAAACAAGCCGAGAGAGAGAGGGAGAGGTAGAGAGAGAGAGGCGAGGGGGTCGGGGGGGGGGGAGTCGGGAGAAAGAAACAACCGTTTTGGTTTGCTTGTGAGATAAGCTTGTTACCTTGGCAACAACAAAATTGTTTTCATGTGATTTTCTCTTTCCGGCTTCATGATAAGAAAGCAAACCCTCATAATATATAGAGAAGGAAAACAAAACACATAAAACAAATACCCGTGACTACGGTGTGATCATCGTCACGTGTGTATCACGATTCCCTTTTGAAAAGGAACAGACACTATACACATGATCTTAGCCAAAAACTCACAGATATTGGCTTTTAACTATACTTGACAATCTAGAATATTAATAAACCTATTAAAAATTAACAACATGGCGGGTTCTTTTCCAGTGTCATCTTTTTAACTGTACGGAAAGATTCCATTGGTCGTATTTGTAAGCGTCTTCACGTAACCACTTGCTACGATGTACTTAGAGACAGATACTAATGGCAGTTTTAATTAAAGGTATTGCCTCTAGTGAAGGGTATCATCCATTAAATCGATTCGGAGCTCTTAAACTGTCTTTCTCAGGATGAAAAATGAGGAGAAGTTTTGAATAAATCAAACGTTATTCGTCTCCAATTTCACGCACTAATCAATGATCTAGCTAAGTAGTATATGTAAAGAATATTGAAGGACACTACAATTCAATTCCTTCAAACTGCTAAAATTGAATATGTTGCATGTGTTACTATCGATCTGTTTTCAAGAACGCTTGCATTTTATATTATGGATGTCCGAGACGGGGTGGGGAGTTCGTACGGAATCTTTCAAAAATAGAATAGTGTGTGATTAATATGATTAATATATGACCGTCTTTTACCGTTCCATATTAAAGAATTTTAAGCTTAGTTGTTTAGGTTATCTAACGAAATAGTTCTAATATGTCCAGTTAAATCAGGCGCCTCGATATACTATAACTCATTTCTGAAATTTTCAAACAAAAGAAAAACGACTTGGATCAAGTCCACTGTGACATCACAATGTCAACAAAGTGTAGATACATCATACATGTTCGCACTGCAACCTTTTCGAATAACATTTTCTAAATTGCCGATACATACGTATATACGGTGAGTATGGGAGGGGGGGGGGGTAAGCTTTCTCTCAGATGAAATCATAGACATTCAATGTTACACTCCACCGCCAGTCGTTAATCAAAACGGCTGTGCTTTTTCCCTGATGAAATCATAAACAGTCGATATACACTCCACCGCCGGTAGTTAATCAAAACGACTGGTGAAAGGTTTCCTGACGAAAGTCAAGTTCAGCAGAGCAATGGAATGTAAAATAGTTTAGACGCTTCTGAAATCAAATTAATATTTTGGGCGTTTGCCCCACCTTTTTCCCATTGAAAAAAAAAAAAAAACCTTTTCAATGCGAACGGGGTTTAGAATATTACATCAAGCCATTTTTTTATAGAAATTTTTAAGAAAAAGACATTTGAAATATTTTTGATTCACAATGACTGAGTTTTCAAAGCTTCAGTAGACCAAATGATCTTCAATGCAGTGCAGCGTTAATGATACCTTACAAATTTCTCACCCTTTCATTGAGTTTCCATTCCGTATGCTTCCTTCGCCTACGATGTCCTGACATATGTGATTAATACCAAATACTAAAGGAGGAAAGTTCATTGCGTCTGGCCACCAATTTCTTGTTACCTAACCAATATAACGAACTGGATAACCTCCAGACTAAACTGCGAATTTATTATACAAGTGACGTAGCAAGGAGCAACCTGACCCCACTACAGCAATAGAGGGGAGTCCACATTCATTTTTAAGCCCAACCATACATGGTCTGGGCTTGGATGAGATTTGTATCTTTATTTGGTGACCCCTGACCCCTAGATATGGCAATTTCAGGCTTTATGTTGAGGAAAAAAAGTAACAGTCTAACTGATAATTATTACATTTCGATTTCTAAAGTTTGTCCCCTGGACCCTCTTAAACATGATGATTACCCCCCCCCACCCTTCCCAACCACCACCACCACCCACTCCCCTTCTATTCAAAGGAATATTACGAAGCTTTCGAAATGACAAAGTTTTGTATTTAAATAAAATGCCAAATAGTAATGATCATTCACTCCAACGAGCTCTATTTTGATAAAACTTAAGGTGTTCAATATTGTGTTTGAGTTTGAAACGTGTACCGCAGTCAACTCAATAATCTATGATTAATTTAAGCAATAATTGAACTCACAATTCCAAACAAACAGCATGGCTCTTCAATATTTCAGTCATCTCTGTGGCTTCCTCTTTAAACCATTGAAGCCAAAGATATGGCATCTCTTTGTACCTTTACTTTTTGGTGTATTGATTTTATGATTCCAAGATCTTTTCATCGCGAGGAATGTTATTGACCACATCCTTCGGTTCTCTTTAATTACTTAAAATTGTTTACGTCTAATTTTTCCTATTTTTTCAAATTTATACCATATTTTTTCATTTCTTTTTTTAATTAATTTATCTCAAACTAAATATCGATTTGGAATCCAGTTACTACTGTTGGATTACGATCTTATGTTCATTTTATTATATAAAATCGAAATTTTCATGGCTTTTTCTTTGTTCTATTTTCTTTACTCCTTTCTGGAAAATCCATTCGATGTACTTCCCAATTTGAGCAAGGATATGATATAATATTTCGAATAATAATATAAATATAATAGAAGGAGAGGTTTATGTAAAGTGAGATAACCATGGGAACGAGGGAGAAATAAAAGACAGGCCACTGAATGGTATAGCAGGGTGACGTAGAGGTTAAAAGTACGTTACAAAAAAACAATACAAAAACACGAAATAATTTTGGCATGCGCAGATACTTATGACAGTGCCGCTCGATGGCATTCTACTGTTAATTGAGATGCCTCTTGTATTGCTGATGTATAAATTGAAGTAGATAAGTTAACCACGTACATATTTCATTGAAATGATGGAGAGGTGGGGGAGGGGGACGGGGGAAAAGTTCAACCCCCCACCCGACTTGTTTAGGTAGTGCCATTAACCATATCTAGGAGCACAAAGTAGTATAGTGAGTTCTTACTAGTACCGCAACTCGATCTCTCGTCAGCGCCTGCGTACATCATACAGTAGACATACTTTACAAAAAAATATCTAAACGAATATGGCAAGCCATATAGGACAAACACTGCATAATTTATCCGCGTATTAATTGGAATTTATACGCGTATTAATTTGAATATATACGCGTATATATTATGAGCCAATCATATGGCTTAAATATATCCGCGTATTAATTCGAATATATCCACGTATTAATTCGAATATATACACGTATTAATTCGAAAATATACACGTATTAAATAAAATACATATGGAGATTAAATCCAATATATGCACGGATCAATTAGAATATACACGAAAAAACAATTTCGCTCTCGTTGTGTACATATACCAATGATAAATGTTTTGGCGGGCTCGCGAGATCGCTTCAAAAAGCGAAACTTTACACATGTACAAATACAATTAATACGCGTATATATTCGAATTAATACGCGGATATATTATGCGGTGTTTGTCCCACATGGCTTGCCATAAACGAAGCTAGTGTATTTCTGGGCATACCATCACTGTATTGTGACAATGATGTACTATCGTGACATTCGATAGGCTAACCTAATACCTCCCACTCGATCCCGAAACTATGTACTATCGTGAGATACGATAGGCTAACCTAATACCTCCCACCCGATACCCGCTGTTCCATCATCTCTGTTGCCATTCACCTGATACGTGTCCCGGACATGTACAGGTTAGCATATTATTGCCCCAATATTATAATGCTAGAAAGTCTTATAATGGTCACGAGTGCTAAAATCATAAAGGCTTTTTACTTCGCCGCCCCCCCCCCCCCCCCTTGAAGCAGGTTTCCTCACTGAGAGTCTATATTGTTGAACAGGACGCTGTTCAATGTCTGTGAATTGATTGACAACCTTCCAGAAATGACATTTTGAGAATTTTTAGCAAATTATTAGAACGCTAAAATTCGAAGCCAATACATCATGACCTTTAAGAAAAGGAAATGGCGATGGCGAAATCCTCAGTATTAATAGGAATTAAGGTCGTGTCGAAAGAATGGGATTAGCTAGATTCTATATAGAACAGGTAAGACTTGTCTATACCTATACTCGAAGAATCTGTAAATTTAATTAGCTGATTGGATGAGGATATTACATCCAATCCAAAGCTGAGATGGAGGTTCTATAGAATATTGTATTCGGCTTGTATACTGAATGACTGATGTAGAAAGAGGGGGGGGGGGGGTGGGGGGTCATAATGTGACGTCATTGGTGTAGGCTATTAAAATGCGTTCGACTGTTAAGCTCGAGACGCTCAGAAGTGTTCGAATGGTGTAAAAATGATCAAAAAGGAGATACTACTCGAGCCGGCCAAGTAAACCAAATTATTTAATCATCTCAAGCATATCTCGACATTGTCACTTTTTAACTTGCTTATTTGAGCCTTAAGTATTCAGAATCCATGAAACCTGTTATTATGTACCAGATGGAATTAGCTTTATTTAGCTGTTTGGGGAAGGTACACTCATTACAAAGACGATAGGTTGCAGGTATGCTTCTACTATAAGGTTAGGGTGACCCATCTGATTATTTAAATCATATTATCGTGGTGAAATTGATTCCCTTTTACTATAAATACTAGTCCCAGACGGACGGGTGCTTCAATTATCATTTTGAAAAGCACCCGAAGAAAGAATTGTAATTAAATACAGATCACTGTAATTGCCTTCTTGAAGTTAAACCTATATTCCAATGTGGTCTTGAAGGGAATAACGAAAGTGGTCTCGAATTTCGACAAGGGTGTTACTTTAACATATTCCTGATTAAAGCCAGCCGCGATCAAGACTCTTCAAACACCTGAAGAACGGCCTAATAGTCGAAATTCTCATATTATCGTGTAGTTGATATTTAATCAGTCCAATCATTAGACCTTTGGACCCATGAAAAAAAAAACACTCTTGCTTGCCCTTATCTGGTAAATGACCTCTGGTTACGGTTACAATATACTTCGTATATCTTTTCTGATAGATTATAATACAACATGTAACTACAAATTCCATTCACATCTCACGAAGCTACATCTCGGTACGATAGCTTCGAACTCTTATTGCCAGACATGACATGTGTGTTTTATCTCCATGGTTACACAGGCATCCGTCTGCTCAGTTTAACCAGGGAGTTGAACTCCCTGGTTTAACCACTGTCTAATATGACATGTGACTAGCAGTTAGACCAGCTAAAAGCTTGTTGCTAAGGGAAAAAATCGCTAAAGTACTTTAGTATTAGATTGACCAGTTCAGTACAAGTCTGTCTGAGAAACTGTAACGGTGCTGAGCAGCACACGTGACCAGGCTAGACCAGCTGAAAGCTTGTTGCTAAGGGAAAAAAATCCCTTCAGTACTTTAGTATTAGCATGGAGCTATAGCTCCATGGTATTAGATAGAACAAGTCTGTCTAGATATTGTAATGGTGCTGAGCAGGAAAATTTTTCAACGAGAATGTTTGCTTTAAGAAGACAACACTGGCTCCCAGGTTTTAAATCTGTTACCGAATATGATTGGCTGATTATTTACAGGGACAATTGTGACAATTTTAAACTACTTGATTCCTTTGAGAGCAGCGTAAAACGTGGCATCTTTTGAAAGAAGGGCGTTCGAATTATATGACCAAATATCGCCGGTTGTCCTAGATATGTCCTGATCTTTCAACCCTACGTTAACGTACGGACCTGGTCTATTAATTAGAGGGCGCTACTTGATTATTTCGCATGAAGTGTACGAGCGTAAAGGTCGGTCACTCTAAGCGACCTCCTTCGAACCCAGCGGATTTTTATATGTTGCCTGGTCATAAGGTGAACAAGACGGATTACTTGGTTAATGAATTATGTATGAGATACAACGTAAATTATTCTAATCATGTATGCATGAGGGGACCGTCTTTAATTATGGTAACAAGAAGTTTTGAATTGAAACAAAGAAATGAAATATCTTCTACTGCCTGGCAAGATTCAATGACATGGAGTAAACTTTCTTTAAGACTCATTAGGGGAAATGGCATATTTAGGCTTATGTTACAACGTCGTCACAAGTTGTAGAGGCATTCCCTTATAGGGATTAGGCTTACATACAAGAGATATTATTCATGTTACTCATGTTACTGAAAGGTCATCAGAATTTTTATCATGCAAAATATGACAATTTTTTTTTTACACAAGGGTTATAAAGTTTCTTATCCTGCAGAAGTACTTACTCTCAAAATTTAGATTTGGATATAACTGTAAGAATTACCTTTGAATCTTGCCTTTGAACTTGTAGTTATTCCGTTATGCTTTGTGTGTGATAAATAAGATTTTCCTTATCTATAAATAAAGCAGGAATTTGTATTAAAAAAAAAAACAAAAAAAAAAACAGATGAGTTATAGTATCCCCGCCTCAATTTGCAACAAATTATGAAATATTTTGAATGAAATAAGTACAAAATTGATACATGATCAAACATATCCTCCAAGAAGCTAAACCTGACACAACTGACTAGTTTATCTTTATTTTGCTTTGTGTTTCTCTTTTCAATTAAAATCGTTTTCTTTTTACGAAACAACGCCCTCATTACAAAACTTTGAAATGGGGGGGGGGGGGTTGGGGGGGGACGACATTTCCTGCATATTACAAACTTTTGTGCAAACGTACTTATAGAAATGCATTACTTGTTATGAATATGTAATTCATGTACTAAATAAACTTTTAGATACAACACACATAAAAGAAACGTACATCGTATTGACAATACACACATGAAATATAATAGGCAAAATGACCTGTCTTGTTTGACTTAATTTTAAACTTAATTTTCTGCCTAAATTCATCCTGTAACAAAGAGAGGAAAAAGTTAGACTGTGTTCTCGGTAAATTTCAAAAGGGCATATCTTTATTGTCATTCTAGTTGTATGCATGCTTGATTATGGATGAACTAGTGCTCGGAAATCATGTAAATATTTACCTTGGGCTGTCACAACACCTATCAATGTCATCAACTACATGACTCGCATTTCTAATTTCGAAAGTAAACTTTCACCGCGACCTTATCTTTACCGCTTCGGTTTTGTTACTAGTTTCTTTTCGTTCTTTCTTGGGGTGGTGGGGTGGGGAGGGGGGAATGTTGGGGCGGGCTGGGGATCTTTTACTATTCTTGCACAATTTGTATATTTGATCACGATTTACGAAAAATGCGCCTGACTATATCTTTGATATTTTTCATTCTCGTAACTTCAAAGCAAGAACAGAAGAACGGGTCCGATTCCGTGTGTGGGGGGGGGGGATCGGTTGTGATGGGGTGGTAGATAGGATGGGGGTGGCTCAGAATAACTATCCTAAAAACCTCTCTGGTGGGGTGGGGAGGGGGAAGGTTGGGGAGGGCTGGGGGATCTTTTACTATTCTTGCACAATTTGTATTTTTGATCACGATTTACGAAAAATGCGCCTGACTATATCTTTGATATTTTTCATTCTCGTAACTTCAAAGCAAGAACAGAAGAACGGGTCCGATTCCGTGTGTGTGTGTGTGGGGGGGGGGGGTCGGTTGTGATGGGGTGGTAGATAGGATGGGGGTGGCTCAGAATAACTATCCTAAAAACCTCTCTGGTTATACACCTTGCGACCCTTTTATAACGATGAACTGATCGTGCTGTCTGTTAACTTGCAGCAAATTGCCCATACATATAAACAAGGCCCCGTGTACATAAACACGTTATGAGATGTCGTTAGTGGTACTTTCCAAACTCCGTAGTTCACAACTTTTTTTTTTGTAGGGCAATTTCCTTGGCTTGCCAATTTACCGCAACATGAAAGGAATCAGCCAAGAGAAAATTCCTCGTGGACATAAATGATGCAAACCGTTCCCGTCAGAGTGATTATCAAATTGGCAGCTTTCTGCAAAAACGCTTATGAAATGCCTATTCTCTCTCTCTGCATTTATATATATATATATATATATATATATATATATATATATATAATTTATATATCCATACAAAATATCAAGAATATAAACTTTGATAAACTGTCACACCATTTTTGTTAGTCTTAGTTCTTCTTACGCTTGTGTTACACGTTGAATGATACGCTCATGTTATGGTTCGCCAAGCTTGTTATTAACTTTTAGCTTGTGTTCATCTTTATTTGACTTTCGACACTTTACGGGGCACAAAATTACATTTTGTGTCAATTTCAGTTTGTCTTTCTTCAGATTAAAGCGGTTTGTTATCACGCCATGCTACAATTCGCTCATCCATCAAGTCGAGAGGCAGATTCGAACTCTCTCAGATTACAAAATGGATGAGATTAAAGGGGCACGAATATGGTAACCGAATTAAAACACAACTTTTATAATAATGAAAAAAGGCTGCGCCTATTGTCACCAACTGGTGGGGTGTGGAGTAGGGGGGAGAGGAGGGGAGGATGTAAACAGGGAAACAAGAATGCATCTTAATTTAACGATTTGTGATGGTGGAGACTGATAGGTTCAACTATATTCACATATTCAAAGTAACGTTGTCGTTAATCACTTTCCGTGCAAGCAAAATGTCGGCCCATCATGGTCGATTGTACAGTTCTATAACATTAGTTCACCGCCAGTTACTTACAGAGGACTGGAGAAATGTTCTTGCACAAAAACATATAAAAAGGAACTTTCATACTTATAGGGTGATATCTATACATCTCGCAATAAGGTATCATTGCACAAGATTTTCGAATTTCGGCTTCTGTATGGTTCCAAGTGAATTTTGACTTCGACCAAAACAAAAGGCTCTTGAACTCAAACGTACAAGTAAACAAACGCACAAACGCAACTTGTACGATGATACCATGATAAATGATACCGTGGAGCTCCATGCATATACGAAGATCATACAAGCCTTTCCTCACCCCTCATCTTCTGGCTGTGTGCCACGTAAAGCCTGCAATGGTCTCCCGAAGTTTTGTCTAAGACTATCTGCCTTGCTTCGTTCCAGGACCTCCAACCTATCATATCTTCTACTTTCTCTCTCCATGAATGTGATCCTCCATGTTTCTTTCGGTTTCTCCCGCCCTGCTTCTCTCGTTGGGGTAAACAGGTTGGGGTAATCAGGTTGGGGTAACCAGGTTGGGTAACCAGGTTGGGTAACCAGGTTGGGTAATCAGGTTGGGGTAACCAGGTTGGGTAACCAGGTTGGGTAATCAGGTTGGGGTAACCAGGTTGGGTAACCAGGTTGGGTAATCAGGTTGGGTAACCAGGTTGGTCACCAGGTTGGGTAACCAGGTTGGGTAACCAGGTTGGGGTAACCAGGTTGATGCTGTTCTACAGTTATTTCCATCCATTCTCAAACATGTCCTATCCATTTCCATGTTATGATATTTAACTTCATCGCTGATTGGTGTTTGGTCGAACATAAAACAATGTGGATGTTTATTTGGTCTTCAATTCAACCGATGAATTAAATTCCAGCAAAAACGATATATTTTCACATGCAGCTATCATATGGCATGTATCAACGTTCATCTATTCATGAGTTCTGTTTTCTTTCAGCACATTGTCTTGTTATATTTGAATCAGTGACGTCATTAATCTTGATGAATATAAGTTCATTTGACCTTTTTTGATCGATCTTCTCTTATTCCTCTTATCCCTCATCACCAGAGGTTGGCCTTATCTTCTCATATTACGATTTGTTTTCATTTTCCCTGAATGGCCTTGAAGATTGATGGCAATAAATTCATGTAACTCTATATATAGCTGGAGTTAGTCCATATATGCCGAAGATACTTTGAATCGCTCCGTTTTGTTTTATGCAGATTTTATGTTTCATCTGTGGTAATCTATTCATGGAAGGAACCTGCTTAGAAAACAATGACCAGCCTTAAAATGATCTAAAATTTATACTATTTTATTCAAAAAAGAGAAAATATATAACGCTTCGGAAATTTGAAAGCGCAAATAGCGTGTGAATAAAATCGAGAAAAGAAATTGAGAAGTTGATTCTGGTTAAGTAAAGAATGACCTTGTTCTTTAGCTTCATGTTTATATTACAGCGATGTTACGGTAGACTGAAGTTGATTTCTTAACAAAAGTTCTGGCAATTTTCTGCATCTTTAGGTCCAAACTACATCCTAAATAGCATTCACTACGTGTAACGAAGATATGATTTGATTAACCTTGGTGATATTCTGTGAATGCAACTGGCAACATCAGTTAGTAAGTGCCTTCATCATTGTAATTTAGTTGAAGATATCATAATTCCTCTTTAATAATCTAAAAGTTATTTGTCCAAAAAGGAAGATGGTTTGGATTCAAAACAGTCCGCATTTTCTGGAAACTCTCGACTTTTTGTGTTAGAATGTCGCTAGCCAAATATTTAAAATAGCCTATGCTATATTTGCAACTGAAACACATATTCACGCAGTAATTTACAGTAGGATTGATTATGCAAATTCTTCACTAGCTGGCGCAACTTCTACCAAATTATCTAGACTGCAAAAGATCCATAACACGGCGGCTGCTTGAATTGCTCATCATCATCATCATCATCATCATCATCATCATCATCATCATCATCATCATCATCATCATCATCATCATCATCATCATCATCATCATCATCATCATCATCATCATCATCATCATCATCATCATCATCATCATCATCATCATCATCATCATCATCATCATCATCATCATCATCATCATCATCATCATCATCATCATCATCATCATCATCATCATTATTATTATTGTTTTTTCCCCTTATATACCAGGATGTCCCTTAATTTTTTTGTTAAGAAAATTCATCCAAGATAGAGCCTGGGCACAAAAACCAAACACCTTGATCCACTACCAACCTCAGTCCCCTTAATGTAATCTATCAACCCTTCTGTCATTTAAATTCAAGTGAAACTTTATCTTCCGTCAACCAAATTATTCGATAAAGTCATGTCTTTCAAAACAGCGGTTCAATTATGAAGTCATTAGCAGCTTTCAAATTCGATATCTCCTAGGGATTTAGGCTTTTGTATTGGGGGGGGGGGGGGGGAGGAGAGAGGTAATGCAGTGAAACCACCAGTAATAGAAACAAAGAACCTCATGAATTTTTAGTATAGGCTGAAAACATTTGACTGCGGACCAGGTATTTGATTTTTTTCATTTCTAAATCTTTCAATAATACCGACAAGTGTCCTTAATTTAAAGGCATTGAAGACTCGCCTCAAACCGCGTGCCGCCCTCTGAAAATAAATTAACTTTCCGTTGCTTGCCGCAAGTGAAGTTTTTTTCTTGTCGCTACAAAATGCAGACAGTAATGAAACGTGATACCGTGTTATCTTTTATCTAGACCTGAGATGTCCATCGCTGCAATGTACACTGTGTTGTGGGTATTGACCGCAGCCTGTATGTATTGACTGTTCACTAGTGCCTAATTACCGACGGTAGCAAGCTGTGTGTGTATTTTCTGGGATCGATGGTGGTGTCTTACACTTCTGTTACACCTCATTCAAAACTAGGTCAGATTACCGGCATCAGACGTTTCTTTGTGCGCGAGTCTTCAATGCCTTTAAAGAGACGACTTTATTGACAGAGAAATCTTGGAATACATTCAGCACCAATTTCCTTGGTCAATTTGACTTTGATTCGTAACAGTTATTTGAATGTTATAAACAGATAATACTCTTACGTATGTCTCTTGAGTTATGTGTCAATTGCATCTGAGGAACTGACGTCATGGTTTCGGCGTTAAACTTAGTAGTCCAGTCACTTTAATTGATGATTCTGCCGTGTTTAAACGGTCATTTCTCGAATATTGACAAGCTTTTTGAAAACCTGGGCGGCAGTGCTTATTTTAACGATTTACAACAAATCAAAATTAATGCCGTGCCTTACTAAGTCTCCCCTTCAACTGCGTTTCAAACGGAGTCGAATTAAAGGTGTCACAATCTTTTGGTAATGCGCATATTTCACAACTACAGGAAAGCTTGGAAACGTTTATGATCATATTTAATGTTAGTTGACCAACATTATATCGAGAAAACTTAAATTATAGGAAGGCAATATTTTAATCAAAACGTAAGCCACGAATGGAAAAACATCTAATATGTATGAACTATATCTATTTTACATATTTTAATTAGTGCCGAATGATTCCATCCGTCTCGGGTTAAACACAGACTAGACAAATATTATTCAAACCCTTTCCCAATCGGCCGTTGCGTCGGGGAATTCGACGTTAGATCGTCGAATAGAATGTTAACCACATTGGAGGGTTGTCAAATTACGTTGCAGACGAAAATAAGTACCCCCCCCCCAAAAAAAAAAAGAGAGTTTTCAATTCATTATTTTGATTACAATATATATTATATATATCCTCATACGATTCCAATATCAAATCTTCAATTATATTTTCATCTCGATATTGAAAAAGATGAATCACAGTTTGAGAGACAGGTATATAGGGTTGTATTTGAGGTCGTTACGTTATATCCGTATGTCAAGTATATACCTCATATGATAAATCGGTTCTCTTATCTTATTTTCATCAAAGAACGAAATGAAAAATAAGAGGCGTATTTTTTTTTTGTAACAAGAGGTGACAACAGCTACCATACATGATGGAACTGTGAGCTTATTTTCTGTTATGTGAAACATTAGGTTTCTATGTTAAATAAATACACAATGTTTAAAGGCTTCATCCCCGTTACAAAACAAAAATTAGATAAATAGAAATACAGTATTCTTCATTGAAATTTGGCACTTGTTTATCCCTAAACAAATATTCACTGATCTGTTACAAGAGCTTGTAAACATCGTCATATATTAGCTTTTCCCCACCGTTTTTAATGAAATAATTATATGCACATATGGTTCAATTGTGATTTAGGTCTAATTAAATAAACATGTATAACCACATCTAAACTTAATGGCACAAACGAATCATGCAAAAGAAGTGAAGATCACATGAACATTCGTTTATTAAGTAGAAAAAGAATCAATAGCAAAATATATGCATATATATAAATATGTACCGTAATCGGTTATGAGTTGCAAAATCCAGAACAGTGAAGGAACTTCCAGCCTCCACCGGAATTCGAACCTGAGCCTCCCGCTCTAAATGCGAACGGCCTAACATACTATATCATTGCCCTTTGACCCAATGATTACATAAAATGCAGATCATTCCCCTTATAGACAAGATCGATTTCCACAAAAAAAGAAGAAGTGTTGATAGTCACACTGCATTTTCAGCAAATGAACACCCGATCAAATCGAGATTTGTGATTGGCTGGAAGTATATATGGTTTCTTTTTATAAAATATTCTTGCTGTACATCTTTACTAGAGAAGTAAGATTTCCATGATATATCTGACAAATAAATAAAATCTAACCTGGCTCCTTTAAGTTATTTTACCAAGAATGCTGCTCGAGGAAGACGGGACACGGACTGAACATTCTGATTGTCCAACTGTGCTTGTGTGTGTACACTCCACATATACATTAATCTGTCCGTTCGTCTGTCTATATAGCTATTTGTGTTTATTCCAATTTCTCGCTTTGAACCTCAAATGGCCTTCGATCAATATTTAACTGCGAACTTTCTGTGTAACTGGAACCGAGAATTCTGGATTGCAAAGTTGATGAAGCTACTTTCTTTGAATCGAAGTTAAAGGCGCTTTCCTCTTGATAATATACCAAACCTAAATATGACATATGAGAAAGAAAGATAAAAAATAATGCTCAAATTTGTATTGGCACCAGTGTGGTTTAAATAGCACCGAAACACTCATCATGAACTTCTGTTTACATATGAGTAGGAAAAGGGTTAGGACAGGGTATCGGATGAGGGGAGTGGAGGGGGGGGGGGTGGAGGAGTACGCGATAATAGATAGTGTATTCTCATTTTCAAACCATACGTAAAGAAAATGAAGGGTGCCAATGGGGGGGGGGGGCGGGGCGCTCCGTGACGTAATTGTCCCCTGGGTCTGATCTTGCTCTCGGCTACCCTGCGTCTATACCCGAAGGGGTCAGTTATATCACACATACTTTGTAAGCGTTACCCTTCATAAGAACGTTATAGCTTTTGAAATTACAAACTTATATCTCGTGTTGTAACATGTGAAGTATTTCATGTATATGGAAGATTTTGTAATCACTGTATGCAGCAAGTTAGCCATCGATGATGTCGTCGAAAATAGAAAGACACCTAAGATGTTGAAAGCAGCAATATTTGACTTAGTTTTGCTTATGCTGCGAGCTTTATTCCACAAGGCGACAACATCATGAATGTATTCCTGTCGGAAATTAAATCTATAAATATATATATATATTTCTGTTTTCGGTCTAGATATGAGAAAATGAAACTCATCGTTATTATTAACCACGGAAGATGGATTCGAGATGAATAGACAAGAGCAAGAGTTAATTAAAGAGCAACGGGAAATGATCAATATCGATATTGCACGTAAATTTTTCTTTGTGGATTTATCTCCAGACATTACATTACTTACTAACTTATACTGATCAATAGTAAGCTCAACATTTATTTCCATTTTTTTAATTATTAATTCGAAACTTTACGGTTATTTTCAATTTGCTTCTATACTGTTTTTAGACAGATAGTTGTGTGGTGACGTATCATTGTGACGTAACTCATTCGTAAAGAATATTTGCATAACATGAGCTTTTCAGGAAGAGAACGACATATGGTCAATGATGTAAAGAATAAAGCAAAATATAACCATTACAGGTGATATCTTGGGTTCGGATTTAACATGACTATGATAGATTATACTGTTGGTAATAGAAAATAAACATATACAGCTGTCAGTAACCAATTGATCAAAAATCAAGGTTCCCCTCTTAATTGTTTACTATTTAACGCCCATTGTTACAGGTGGAGGACAGATTCGGGTGTTGTCTATACATATTGTAATCAATAATAAATCCGAGTCCATTGAAAAGTCAACTTGACTCTGGGACTCGATTCCGAGTCTGGATTCGAGTCCTACAATTCTGCTGTTTGGAAAAGTCATTTTAAAACATGTGTGCCTTAGATCAGCATTTCAAAAAAAAAAAAAAAAAAAAAAAAAAAAAAAGGGTTTCAATACTGGTTACAATATTTTTTCTTAATGTTTAATAACATTTTGCTATTTTATAATGTTTCTGCTGTAATCTTTGTCACGTGTTGTCAACCCCGACATTTTCTCTTTCTTTCTTTCTTTCCTTAAGACAAAAAAAAAAGTTTGCGGTGAATTTTATTTTATATTACGGTTCGTGATTTTTCTAATATAGAAAAAAAAAGAAAATAGAATATGTATAAACTGAAAATAATAGATACAGAAGAGGAGAGAAATAAACCAAGAATATGTTTGTAGGAATTAATTTAAATTTCATGCCTGTAACGAAGGCCTCAAAATAGAGGACAAGCTTGGGTGAATCGAGGGAAGAAATGATTAATTTTTTTCAGCTCACGAGTAAGAAAGTATTTTCTGTATTAGAAAATCGAAAATAAAATGTGAAATCTAACAGCATTTTTTTAGACAAATCTCGCAGTGAATATTGAATATTGCCAAAGCACATATGAGTCAGTGATAAATCACTTGTATCTGAGTAAATTTGTTTCGACTAGGTTACTTATGAAGTATGTACTTGTATATTAAAGTACCGTAGTTTGTTGTGTTCAAGTGCAGCGCAAATGTCCTCTTCAATATAAATATCAAACAGAACACTATAGATATATATATATATATATATATATATATATATATATATATATATATATATATATATATATATATATATATATATAAATTTATATATTTAAGCCAAAACCACATTTTCCGAGGTCTTACACAAAGATACTTTTTTGTTTTACTTTCAGTCCTCACTCTCTCACTCATATCTTTATGTTGTATTTTACCTAACAAAAACAGCTGTATTTTACCATCCATTTTATTTTGCTTAAAGTTTGAGAAATGTTGCCAGAATTCTGTTGGGAGTCCTTTCAGTGCTTCCTATAACTAGGGGCCCCTGATGAGTAAAACAGCTTTCCAGACGGACATAACGCGGTTATCCATGCACCTTTCACGGTCTCTTTTAATAAAACTTACAACCCTCGCAATTATATCAAAGTTATTATCGTATGCCGTATCAGTTTCTTACTTTTCATCAACTTACAGCAGATCTACTATAAGACGGAAGATCGGACGTATATATTGGTTTCAAAGACACCGTATATGTACGAACCATTTCCCAATAGCCATCTATTTTAATGCATAATCGGCCTTCCATGATCCTTGAGGGAATCGTTGTTCCTTGTAAGTGCGGTAACTGTAGCCTCTATGACACCCGAGCGGCCTATATTTTTATCCTATCGAAGTTGTCTCCGTTAATTGGAATAAGGCCACTGTTGAAGTAGCTATCGGCGTTCCATGTGTTATATGACACAGCCATGCAAGAAATATTCCACTTCCCAAGTATTCAGTAAATGGCGGAATTATGCTCTGCCTTTGGTTATATCATTTGCACGTATAGTGTATACATGTACCAACTATTTAGCCTAACAGGGCTCTGATATTTACAAGGTTTACTAAGCCTGTATTCAGATACCTCTGCCGTGGGCCTAGTCTATCTGTGTTGTATCAGGGAGTTGTTTCCATAACAACACCCTGGTTGTATTGTACATTAAGCTTCTCATGGTCCCTACTCATATGTAGTGACAACTACAGGCCCGACGAGAAGAGGCGGGGGGGGGGGGGTAATACAATCAAGCAAGTAACTGTAATTATATTTGTAAAAAATTGGTTGAATTGATGTGTTTGTTGGAGCAAATGAACTCTTTTGTGCATAGGCTCTAATCAGGCGCGGCGGAACGGAAAAATTATTGGGGGGGCTAATTTGTGGAGACTATCTAAGCGGAGCGCCACCATCGGTTGGCGCGGAGCGTACAAGAAAATTTTGGTTTTTTTTCAAACCCCCAGATGGCCGGAAACGGCACTTCCCGAGTGTTTTATGCTGCGAATACCTAGCCCTAAAATATGGGTCTCAAGCCTGCAATTTCTTAGATTGAACGAGAAAGTCTGTAAAAACATTGTAATTTGTATATTCGATGGTGTTTAAAGAGAGTAGCTATTACTCGTAGTGTACTCGCAAAGACGTTTTGAGTGTAGTAAGGGCAGTTGCGGAGCTAGGGGTATTGGTCAGGGGGGGGGGGGGCAAGAATGGTCTGTAGGGCGCTTTCGACACTATCTAAGCGGAGCGCCACCACAGGTTGGCGCGGAGCGTACAGAAAATTTTTGAGTAAAGATACTCTATAGATTGCAGGAAATGACCCTTTCCGGGCCTTGCTAATTTGCAGATAAACGGAGAATAAATAGGTGTCGTCGCCATTTTGTCGGAAAATTACACCAACAGAATATGACAAATGTCAATAGGTAGATGAGAGCGCAATAAAATAGTCAATAATCGCGAATAAGTAAAAAGTAGTGAAAAGCTGAAAAGGGCGCCAGCAGTCCATTTGAGTCCGTCAGGAGGGAGGGGCATCTGCCCCCTGACTGTATGGACGCTCCGCCACTGAGTAAGGGGATGTTGGAGAACTGGCTGAAATGAGGCAAGTCATTGTCCTAAGACGAAGTTGTGTTGCGCTTACCGGTACTCACACTCACTGCTTCCACTTTTCACGGGGCGTGAAGACGCGGTTGGGGTGACAAAGTGGCCTATAGCCAGGGGACGGGCCGAGGGTCCCCCAGCATTTACTAAAATTATTACACCTATATAGTATACGTGTGCATCGGACAGATCGACAAGTATGCATTGAAAAATGGGCAGATGCACGTTTCGGAGCCTTGGTAAATATTGGGGGGGCTTATCATGCATTTGCCCCCTCAACTTTTTCAAGCCCCCCCGGTTCCGCCGCCACTGGCTCTAATTACTGCCTTTTTGGTGATGGTTGCGCGGCGATAGTAAGAGCTCTTCATGCCCCTTATACTTATAATCTACAATATTTCACCCCTGAATAGGTATTGGCATTGCATAACAATAAGCATTCAACTCGAGAAATTTAAAACCATTCTCATTTAAAGTAACCGAAAATAGCAATATCGAATATCTATATCTTGGCGTATTTCGTCCCCGTTCTGGCGTAGTGACGAATGTTCAAAATGTGAGTTTTGAGAAAACGCGCTCTAAAGATTTTCACATTTTGACTTTAGTATAGCGTAATTAAAAAAGGATCTTTTGTACCGAAAGTTGTCAATATTTTAAATATAACAAATAGAACTTTGAGTTCTCATGTTTGTTGCTGATCGAAAAATTTCTTACAAAGTAGTAATTTTAGTGTAAACATATTCGTCGTTAAGTCATGTCATTTTCAGTTAATTTTATACATTCATCACACATTCGTCACTATGCTAGAACTAAATTTGGAAGTTTCGTCCTGTCACAGACTTGTATTCGTTGTTTGTGTGTAGCAGCCATATGGTACACCGTGAATGTTCACTGTCCGGGGGAGAGGAAGGGGGGGGGGTAGGTGGAATAACCTTACGATAGAAGAAAATAATCGAAGGGGTGGTACATTGGTCTTATTAATTTTAAAAAGAACGTCCACGGTTTACTTTAATGTATAAAATAGACAAGGAATGGGTTATACGCAGGTATCAACATACGTGTTTTAGTATGTTTTTCTCGAGTGGCATGTATGGAGTCGGATATGACAAGGGGAGGTGGTATATAGGGCAAGGAGAGCCGGCTGTTGAATGGGTGGTATTTTGGTCTTATTAATTTTAAAAAGAACGCCCACGTTTTGTTGCAATGTATAAAATAGACAAGGAATTTGTATGGTTTATGGGCGGATGTAAGTGTTTTAGTATGTTTTTCTTGGGTGAAATGGAGGGTGTCGGATAGAGAGATGTTGAGGTAGGGAGGGCAAGGAGAGCCGGCTGCTGAAAGGGTGATATATTGGTCCTATTTATTTTAAAAGAACCCCCACCATTTTCTACAATGTATAAAATAGACAAGGTATATGATGAAATGTGAACACATGCAGTTGCAAAAATAATAGTTCCAGTGGCGTAATCTGTTAAGTCGGAACTCTTATAGAGCACACAGACTACGGAAAATTGTGTGCAATTTTTCATTTTCAAGTTAGTGTATTACGTGAAATGTCTCTGACAATAGTTTCTAAGTATCCTTCAAACGCTTTGGGAAGCTTTTCACTATACTATCCCCTTAAACGGAATGTGAAATTTTCTTACGCCCACAGGCACATTCATAATATCCAACCCAACAACTGTGCCATTGTTCAAGTGTTTCCAAGTTGTACTATAGTATGTTGTTCCTTCTTTTTATTTCCTTCCAGTATACATATAAAAAAATTCTTACGCTCACAGGCACATTTATAATATCCAACCCAACCTCGTGTGAATCCCCAGATTTAAAGAAGGAAACAACTGTGCCATTGTTCAAGTGTTTTCAAGTTGTAGTGTAGTATGTTGTTCCTTCTTTTTATTTCCTTCCAGTATACATATAAAATTTATAGAGAGGAGTCATATAATACCTCAACAAGAAGAATAACTCATATCAAAGTTGCTTTTTTTAAGATGATAGGATACCAAACAGTCCAAGAATAACTAATATAAAAGGGGAGAAAATGTCAAGATGATAGGATATCATATAAAATACATCTACTAATACAAAAGTTAATACATAAAACGATAAAACAAACAGACTTCAACAAACATTCTAAGTGCTCGAATGGAATGTATAAAGCAGCACGGTAAATAAATGAGTTGCTGTAAACTTACGTTCGGTATTTTGTGGGGATTACTTAGATTTCCGCTCGATTTGTGCAGGAGACTTTCTAGTACAGTATACAAAAGGTTATTTTGATCACTGTAAATCTTATTAGCCATTTTTGTAAACTCAGGTCTTGCAGCAGCATTTACTTTTTCTAAAAGTATATTGTATTCTAATTTAATATAGCTGATGTGTATTTAAGAAACTTCATTCTACTTTTCTTTGCTTTTTTTGCAATATAAAATGGTACCAGACAGGTACTGTATAGATCACATGTGCCAGGTTGTATAATATAATTGAAAACAGTTTCCTTAGCATTTTGGTTAAAGAAAGACACAACGCAAGCCACACTGTACTTTGTAATATACTTTTTAATACCTTGATGCTTTGCAAGAAAAGGTCAAACTGTCGTCGCTGTATACTCCCAGTACTCAGTTTTGGAGGTTCTAGCCACATCAGATCCCTCAATAATAATAATACGTTGCGACCTTGATAGAATGAGACCTTCATGTTATATGGTTTATTTTCAAAAACGAATTTCCTTTATTTATTTTTTTTTTGGAGGGGGGGGGGGGGGTTACGCAATGAAGTCTTGCGGTCACATGTTGGAACTATGTCATTTAAAGAACACTGAAAATGTCATTGGTCAGTTTCAACAGAGCTCTTATGAATTGTGCATGATACAGCAGTATCATCGGCATATTTTGTTATAGAAATGTGTGAGTTTGACCTAATTTCATCAGTATATATAGTAAATAATATAGCATATAATGGACCCCCCCCCCCCACCCCAAGGCACACCAACCTTTATTTCCAATATTTCCGATAACCATTTATCCAACCTTACTTGTCTGGGCCATCCTTGAAGAAATTGTGTCAGCCAATGAATAAGCCATGTTTCTTTGATAAATCGTAAAAGATGTTCATTAATTGATCTGGCAAGACAGTATTAAACGCACTTGAAAAGTCAAGAAAAAGACCCTTTGTTATAATTCTTTCCTTACAATCTTAATGAGACACAATATCATGGATTAATCAAACGTTTGATATGGATATGGACTCTTCAAGTGGCTTGAAACTTCCGTTCTGGAACAGCAAGTGCCTTCTCCTTTCTTATGTCAAGCAAGCTTTATGGGTTAATAATCCCAATGTATGGAAACCAGGGCTGAGGGTGTATCAGTTTGGTGATGTTCATTTGGTTTCTGTGTCCATGTTTTGACTTGGTTTATTTCTCCAAAAAGTCTGGTATAACTTTCCCTTATGACCCTGGACAGGCTCAGCATGTGGAAGAAAACATCCAAGATTCTCTCATTTCTAAATGGTGCTGTACAGATGTTCTACTAAGTCTGTCTAACGCCGCCACTCCCACCCCATCCCCCGACCCCCGCAACCCGACCTCCCCGTCCTTTGTAGCATATTCTCTATACTTAGTAGAAAAACTATGCTACTACCTTCCAAAGTTTCATGTAAAAGTGTGTGACCTATATCTATGTCACTAGGTATTACTTAGCCAGATAAAGGTAGTTATAAATTAGGCTAGACTAATGTTTATGAAGAGCAGAGCCGCCAATAGCTATGAAACTGAAGACTGAAGGAAGTCTAAAGTGGAAATGAGCTGGTGTTTTGATGTTTAACTTGTCATAATACTGGTACTTGTGTATTGGACTGTTAACATTTACATTGAGACTGTGACAGAAAACCAAGAGAATTAATGTATACTTCACCCTCCTCACTCCATCCCAAGTCTCACTATGACATCAAACATTGGCAAAAAGGTAGCTCCATGCCAATTTACTCCCGTACCGTGCAAGATAAAGGTCTTAGATATGTTCGGGATAAGTTCATCACAAGGATCTCCGTTATATAAGTTCATTACGATGGTTTGGATTCCTTCTATTTAATCCTAAGGTATTGTTAGGCTGACATTAAGAATGGCTTAAATTAATTAACCTTGGTCTAAGTATTGTGGTCTTGTCGGTCACAATTACAATTTGAGTGGTTTTTCATAATTTTTATACAAGATACATCCATGGTCATCATGCTCCTGACTTACACCATGGGTTTCCTCATTTACATAACTCTAATTAAATGTACCGACACTGTTGTTACACTGATTCAGTAGAGAAATAGCGTTACTGTATTGTCTATAGCTACTCGCGCAACAGGTATAAGCATCGAATGTATTGCAATCATAACACTAGGCTGCTATTCAGGTATACCATTGTTGACCCACTGGTCATTCCGTTTTCACGATTGAGGCTATCGTGTAGGAGATACTGCATTAATTAATAGATGAGGTGGAAATAATAAAGATATTACCTTCCCATAGTCCGGGTGCTTTCAAATGGATGTATGTTGGTTCTAAAATCAGTATGACATGGTTGTTATGTTCGACTTGTCCCAAAGGGTAATATTCGTCGTTATGCAAAAACGCAGAAACTTTGACAAATTGTGTAACTGAGTCTGAGTGGTCATAATGACGAAGTTAGAATTCGTCAGTATGTGAAAACGAGAATGCGCCTTAGATGGACATTCGTCAAAAACCAGTCAGAAATAACTAAGAAACTAGACATTTTTTGAACTTCTAACCCGGCTCAATCGATTCTTCACCCTCGAAATAGGTAAGAACATTATTTAACTCAATTTTGCCAAAAGTGCATATTTGTCACTACGCCAAAACGGGGACGATTTGCTTTGCTAATTATACAGAGCCTCCCTGGTTCCTGCTTAGTAATAATTCCTCGCATGTCGTTCAGAAGGGGGCCGGGGGCGAATATTTTTTCCCCAAACTGCACTGACACTGAAATTATTTCCTCGATTCTGATTGGCTCTCAGCGAGCACGTGATATTCTTTAGTATTCAACATGGATCCCTCAATACTGAGTCGATATCAGTATGATCAACACGAACAAATTCAAGATATTCACATTAGCAACTTTCCAAAACTTTTGGTAGGTATATATGGACGAAAGTATATAGTGTTCTTAACACAATGAAGCAACTATTCCCAACTACTGCGCCCATTATAGGCAGTCCTCGATCGTTTGTATACTCGCTCCGCTCTACACACAACACATGTAATGTAGCCTATTGTACTGTGTATAGTATACAACACAATGAAACACCGTGTATTTGTAATTGTATACATGTAGCCGATGTACATATGTACGAGGTGTTTGTGTACATTCGGAGTTGCGATACTTTTAGTTTTATAATCATAAATTCAAAATGTATTCAGTCAATGAATCATGATAGGCCTAGTCGAATATGTAGTAGCCATGAAGACGGCAAGCGAGTGTGTGCCAGCCAGTGAGTGTACACAAAAAAAGGCATTTGACGATATGTCTGTGTCTTTTGACTTGTTAACTAGTTGTAAATAGCCTTATAACCTATACGTACGGAAACCTATATATATTGGCTCGCTGAGAGCCAATAGGCAGCTTAAACTACTGGCACGCGTTTACATCGGCATGGTTACGAACAACCAAACACTGTCTTTACTGAACTGAAGTGACCCCACTCGCATCCCCAGTTCACTTGTATCGGACTTAGTCCATGCCGACTATTTCTGCTAAACTATAGTAATGAGAGATGCTACTTTTATAAATGGCTGCCAAAAAACTCTTTGCTATTCCCGTCAATATATTGCATTATTTTACAAGCATCGGGAGATGTCCTCAAAGTTAATAAATGTACATCTAGTGACAATTCAGAAGAGTGGGGTGTGCCTCAGTGGCGTAGGAAGGTACTTTTGAGTGTGGGGGGGGGGCTGAAGACTGATGGCCGGCCTGGGGGAGGGGTCTAAGGGGAGGGGGTGTCCCCCTCCCCTTTGGATTTTTTTTGCATTTCCAGGTGGCCTCAGATGCAATTTGGTGCAATATAGCACACTTCAACCCACCCACTCCATTTTGTATATAATTTTGCATTTTCACCTGGCCTTAGATGCAATTTGGTGCTCCAAATGAGATTTTTTTCTCATCTGGAAATGAAAAAGGGGTTTTCTGACTTGCGAAGCGGGGGGGGGGGGCGGAATGATACTTCCGCCCCTCCATATTTTTCACTGGGGGGGCTAGCGCCCCCAGCCCCCGGTTCCTACGCCCTTGGTGTGCCTTCAGTATCACAACCCCCCACCCCCGCTGCCATTTGTAGAACACCTCACAACTGAGAAGAGTAAAACTCCAAATACAAAATTAATAAATAAATTAATAAAAACAGAATAAAATGCATAATTTTACAGTTCGATCGATTTACGTGTGATGTATGTGTAAAATAAAGCACTGAAATGTATTAACATGTCTGCGAGGAGAGACAATGAGCCTTGTCAAAGTTGATAACATTTTTGCGAGGATAGAATAAAAAAAATAAAAAAATATTCACAACGATCGCTTGACAACAAAAAAATATGTTGACAATGGCGTCAATTTTTTCTCGTTATAACACCTTCACCGTAACTCGTGATATGTTATGTTTATATTATATACAAACCTTAACTGAATACTGTTTGGTATTTCGACGTAAGAAACGATAGGAAATGTCATGAATATTCAATAGCTGGTTAGGACTTTACCTGTATAGACGCCAAGTTTTCTGCTAGAAATCTTACATGTTGTTGGTTTAAAATATGATAAAGAAGAAAGCTATCAAAATTTCTCTAATGACTATATTAAGAATAATTAATCACGTGAGGTGTAAGCAAGGTAATTGTATTGGGCTTAAGGTTGGTCCGATGAATATTCATGAGGACAATTCGCCCCAGCCCTTCGATGTGGAAATGTTATCAACAAAAAAAAGCTGGCAGGCTGGAGGGAGAAACGAAAGATTTGCAAGAGGGGCTGGAATAGTCTGTCTGTTAGTCTGTTTGTTTGTTAGTCTGTGTGTATGTGTGTTTTGTTTTCTTTGGTTAACTGCAGCAAACATCTGCCACATCTGTATTCTGAGTTAAGATGTAGATTTCATATCATATGTTAATTTCATATCATATGTAAATTTCCAATCATATGTAAATTTCATATCATACTAACCAAGCCACGTCAAATTCACGCATCATTTGAAACCCGTCAATCGAACTAAGGGATATTTGAGTCTAAAACCATTTATAACTGCTCCTATCTATCGAGAATACAATGTCATGTGTTGAAGAAAATTTACTTAACATTTACTGGATATCCTTTCCAACAATTTATCGTGTATGCCGTTCCTTCAGTAAATTCGGAGAACTGAAGTTATCTTTGTTGTAGTATCTTTGTTGTCGCTTTCAAAATTGGTTTTAAATAGTAGTTTGCGGCTATAACAAAATATTTTCATGCAGATTCTATTCCCAATGAAATAGCCGCCAGATGAATAGAATTCCAATATGTCGATTTGTAGAAGAACGAAGGTTATATCAGGTCTGACATTCAGATGCCATATATATATATATATATATATATATATATATATATAACTTTACATATATATATATATATAAATATATATATATATACTAAACTATTATATATATATATATATATATATATATATATATATATATATTATACCTACAAGCAACAACGTAATACTCCTATAGGAGAAGTTTATAACCGCTATATACGCAATACATAATTGATTTTGCAGGGAAGCAGAATTCCTCGGAGGTTTATATTTGTGCCATACGCATTCAACCTTGGTTATGGTCTAAACAGCGTGTCAAATATACAGTCATATATTTTAAGGATACTTCTTAAAGTAGTAAGTATTTCTCCCTGAGGAAGAGGAGCTCGGGGGTACATAGACAATGACGAAAATTACCATTATTGCTGATATTTTTGTATAATATTTTTTTTACTTTTAAAAATATTTTTATTGGTATGTTATGTATAAAGGTTGTGGAATAAAAGAACAGAAAAGCCTAGGACATAATAATACTAAGATGGAGTGAGCGGTGGAGAAAGAGAGAGGAAGCGAGACAGAAAAACTGTCAAGCAAGATAAATATCGACAGATATGAAAATTGAGGAGCATAATAAAATGATAATATAAACGAAAAGATGGAAGGAGAGGTGTACACGATAAGAGCAACAACAAAAAAATAAATAAAAATTAAAGCTGAAGAAACAATAGTGAACCTAAAACAAGAAATAAACTAGGAAATTTCTGCATTGGTATCAAGGTTTAGTGTAGAGGAACCTTTACAAATTATGTGAAATCTGCATACAACTATATTGCTGGGTGATTACACTGTTGGATGGGTGGGGGAGGGGGGGGGTGGATTGATGAGGAGATGTGTGGAGAGCATGGGTTGTCTAAGGGTGAGAAAAAAATAGCTCACTTGATACTATTTGGTGCACACTGAAAAAATAAACTAGTCAATATTGCCACGGACTAACGTTAAATTAGTCTGTAACGTTAGTCAATGCACACGGACTAGCAAAAATCCTCGTTTCATCGCTGCTTCTTAGTTAGTTTACACTGACTAAGAAAAATATAATCGCAGCTTAGTCGGTGGCGACGGACTAAGGTATTTTAACCCATGGACTAAGAACGATACGGACACCCGATTTACGCCATAATCGTAGCTTAGTCGGTGTCGACAGACTAATGTATTTTAACCCAATTCGATTCACTTCAATTTGGAAACCGAGAGGCAACGGCGGCTTGCTGGGCTTGGCATAGTTTCATACGATCACTCTAAGCAACTTTCAACCGTAAATCACCCAAGAAGGTCTTTAGAAGAATGGAGGTATTAACTGCATCATCGGCCTACCTGTTATTCCTTTAATTTGAAGGTAAAATTAAAGTTAATTGTTAGGCCACTGGCACTAGTACTGTATTATGGTTAGTGTAACGCTACCGTTGTCACGTTGGCGTTTCGCAATACACAAGTGCAATGACAGTGAGTAGCCTATAGGCTTCTACTGGGTACTGCAGTGCATTCTCAACACTAAAGTGTGCATCCTAAACACCAATTAACAATGTGTTATGTGTGTATTGGGCTAGATTGAACAGTGGCACATAATCTTCTTATTTATTCCCAAACAAATGCTGGAACTATAAGGCTCAATAGTTTATTTGAAGTCTACACTCATTTTGTAAAGATTTCCTGTAATTTCCCATGTGAATCTAAATGGGTAGGCTTTGTGATATTGAATAAGCAAGGCTAGACCTTCAAACGTACAGTCACAGTAGGCTGAACAAATTATGTTGACTAGTCAACGGTATTATATGTTGCGAGCAGTCAGGATGCACGCTTCAGTTCTATTTAACCTTTTCATTTATCATTTTTTAGTATTTAATTTCCGGTCACGCCCAGGAAACAATTGCGACATTCCTTCACGGTCGACTTGCTTACTGTAAGAAGTATTAACCGTTTTTTCTCAGGAAAGCTTGATAGTCTGAAGTTATTATAACATGTGCTTTTAGTATACTGCCAAAAGAGTAAGTTGTTGTATTTGCATTGATATTTTATGTAGAAGTAACGGAAAATTGAGTATGTTTAGTTTGGTCTAATTGCACGTTTTTTTTTTCTGTCCAATGTAGTGCAGGGTTCACTTGCGCGAATTCAAATTATTCTGTTTATGTATATGTATATGCATCGATTCTTAGATTATGATGTTTTTTTGACATTTATTTGTAATTCAAGCATATCTGTTTAGTAGCAAAGTTTAAAGGTTAAGATTAATTAGTTTTCTCTTTTTGATCCTAGATTGAATGAAACTCACAGGCGTAAATAATAGATCAGATGATACAGTTTAACGCAGTTGCTAAAACTCTGGGTATTCTCTAGTCTTCGCCGGTCCATTATATACTTTAGTACTACTAGTAAGACTATATCAAAACAACCGAAGACAAACTTAGTGTAACAAAGTACTGATTCTCCTCTAGCCTAGGTCTAAACAGGCTTGTTATGTGAGCAAGCAAAATAACCACTAAAAACGATTAGGCCTATAAATAAGTTGGCTCAGTGCATTTCTGTTTCTAAAATTTTATATTTTTAAAGATCATAAAAACAAACAAAGATTTAGCCCATGTTTTATTATCTCTGTATTCTGGGCATTTGATTCTGGTTGCAATGGTGATGACACTCTCGTTCAAATTTTCAGCTTTATACAGTCTGCTTCAAACTTTGGGATTGTTTTTGAGACTATAGTGGAAGCAAATCTCACATAACTTTGTGGTGACAACTTTATTTTTTTTTTTTTTCAAATGATGAATACTTTGCTGTTTCTTTCTTCCAGCAGGAATTGAAAAGCCAAATATCTAAGTCAAGGGTGAGCTTTCCTGTGATGTACGACACCAGTGTGGAGGCAACAACAGAAGAGGAGAACTGTGTTATATATGGCTTAAAGACATGTTTTAAGATGATATATTGGTACCCTTCGCAGAACAAAAGAGTTTATCCAAGAGTCCAAAAAGCAAAGGAACAAGTACCATAGAGAAAAAAAATGGAAGAGTGAGTTTAACTATTGTACCCAACTGTTTAATGATATTTAAGATACTTTTCATAACCTGTTTTAAAAAAAAAACCAGTCTAGTATATCATTTACGTGCAAGCTTCATAGGTTTGGTCAAATTTTCACTGATCTGTAGAGCGGGAGTCCAGAGGGTTTGGTTAGCTGGGAAGGTAACCAATTGCCTGGTACATCACAATGTTCACAATGCATTCCTGTATATGAAACCTGATGACTGGCAAACCGACTGTGGTGGATGTGGCTGGGAGAGCAATTTTAAAGTCACCTAATAGCTAACCTAGAGCAGCTTTCATGGTAACCACATCAAAGTAAGAACAATGTGTCAGGTATGGCCCCAAGAGCAACAAATGGCCATTGCCAGTAATTATTGGTGGTGGGGTACCCCTGCCAGTGATCTATAATTGACCCCTCACGGCTGACCTAGGTCAGCTCATGAGTTAACCACTTGAAACCTACTGGAAAATGTTGGTTAGGACTTCAGATACAAGGGATGGGCATTGCCAGTAATTTTTATTGGTGGGGTACCCCTGCTAGTAGACCCCCAAAATGCCCATCCCCTCATTGACCTAGGTGAGCTCATGATTTGACCAGTTGAAACCTACAGGAAAATGATAGGTATCACTTCATATGTAAGGATGGGCATTTCCAGTATTTTATATTGGTGGGCCACCACTGCCAGAGTCCGCCCATCCCTTACATATAGAATCCTGTCAATAATTTTCCAGTAGTTTTCAACTGGTTAAATCATGAGCTGACCTAGATCAATGAGGGGGGGGGGGGGGGCTTTTTGGGGGTCTACTGGCAGGGGTACCCCACTAATATAAATTACTGGAAATGCCCATCCCTTACATATATATAGAGTCCTGCCAATCATTTTACAGTAGTTTTCAACTGGTTACCTCATGAGCTAATCTAGGTCAATGGGGGATGGGCATTTTGGGGGTCTACTGACAGGGTTACCCCACCAATGTAAATGACTGGAAATGCCCATCCCTTACATATGAAGTGATACCTATCATTTTCCAGTAATTTTTCAACTGGTTATCTCATGAGCTGACCTAAGTCAATGAGGGAATGGGCATTTTGGGGGTCTACTGGCAGGGGGTACCCCCCCCCCAATATAAATTACTGGAAATTCCCATCCCTTACATATGAAGTGATACCATTTTCCAGTAGTTTTCAACTGGTTACATCATGGGCTCATCTAGGTCAATGGGGGATGGGCATTTTGGGGGTCTACTGGCAGGGGTACCCCACCAATAAAAATTACTGGCAATGCCCATCAGTTGTATCTGAAGCCCTAACCAACATTTTCCAGTAGGTTTCAAGTGGTTACCTCATGAGCTGACCTAGGTCAGCCTTGAGGGGTCAATTATAGATCACTGGCAGGGGTACCCCACCACCAATAATTACTGGCAATGGCCATTTGTTGCTCTTGGGGCCATACCTGACATATTGTACTTACTTTGATGTGTTACCATGAAAACTGATCTAGGTTAGCTATCAGGTGACTTTAAAATTGCTCTCCCAGCCACACCCACCACAGTCGGTTTGCCAGTCGTCTGGTTTCATATACAGGAATGCACTGTGAACATTGTGATGTACAAGGCGATTGGTTACCTTCCCAGCTAACCAAACCCTCTGGGATCCCGGTCTATTGGGATCATTATTAACATGATTAACATAATTATTAAGCTTTGAGAAATAACTTGGTGTTATGCTGTGCAAAGCTAATAATAATTTGGTAAAGCTGCTATTCCTGGCTTATAATTTGAGGGACCTAGATTTAAATGTATACCTCCCAATATGTTATAAAATTTTAATGTAAATGTATGTTTATGATACTGTGAGTTATCATGTGCTATATCTGTATCTGTGCTTACACGTATATCATATTTTCTGTTCACAGGTCAATAATGGTGCAGATTTTGGCTTCCTGAAGACAAGTGGGAGGCCATTTGTAGTTAAGAGAAACACTCTTTGTTCGTGAAGACTTAACTGGTGTCGATTTGGGGTACCACTTTAAAACGAAAGTCATGAGGAACCCTTGCCCAAGACTCAACTTTGCATTATTGTGCAGTGCTATACTTTTGCGATTCATGTTTGATCCATTAACTTGTCTTAACTTTGTTGGAAAAAAAATCAGATTTTCAGATTTTATTTACAGTGATTTCTTCGCTATCTGTCGAAAGTCAGCCTTTTGTAGACATCAGAAGTTTTATCAGATATAAATACTGCCAGCGTACACATTATTTGTGTTTCTTCTGCTCTCTTTTCTTTCAGTGATACTAGTCAGTGAAACTAGTCGGGTTTAATTCTTTCAGTGAATCTAGTCAGTGCAACTAGTCATTCGATACCGACTAAGAAAGGTTAGTCGGGAGAGGCACCATCCTGACTAATGTAAAACCTGCTATAAACTAGTCGGTGGCTCATATAAATTAGTCGGTAAAGACCGACTAATGTCACCAACTAATGTAACTGACTAATAAACATTTACCGACTAAAAAAATGTTGATCGACTAAGCTGACGGACTAAGATGACCGACTAAGAAATCCAAATGACTAAGGTATAAATTAGTCGGTATAGCAACTGACTAAGGCTATGTTAGTCGGGAGAGGCACCAGATGGACTAACGTTTTGTTAGTCGGTGAACCAATTTAAGTTTTCAGTGCACAAGATATGTATACCTGTAAATCGTGTACGTTTATACAGTTACTGTTTCAAGTAAAAATCCAGTATAATAAATACATAGAAGTACATATTTATAAATATTCTATATCACAGTCACATATACCACTAAAAGTATCAAATTTGATCAAACTGCAAACAATGTGCGTTCCGATATTTTTCCAACGAAAATATCGAGGCTGGTTGGCGGATAATTATCTTTCAACAAACCCCTTTTTTTTATCATTTAAGAGACACGTGTCAGTGTACTTGTTCAGTTGTTCGTTATAATTTACTTCGGGCGGCCAGAACGGTGTCTCCCAGTTTATTACAACTATTCCATCCATAGTAAAAACGGTTCATACCATAATTAGAAAACTGGAAGCCTTCAACGTTTTCTTTTATGATGTCGTTCCCATCGGAATATTTTTTAATTATAAATATCCAGTGAGTTGTGATAACACGAAATCTCTCTCGTGATTTGCTTTTTGTTATCTAACAATGGGAAGATATTGAATCAATTATCTCTTAAAAAGTCCCAAGATGATATCAAAAATTTCAATGGATCGTGAAAGTGAGAAATTGAATTGATTTTTGTTGTTATGGGGGTTACTTTCAAGTGACCCATATATGTGATCTCGGGATACATAACATCATCAGCTATCTACCGGTTTGTTTAAGAGGATGAAGGTTTTGAATGCTATGAATGTTATAAATGCTATGAATGCTATAAATGCTATGAATGCTATTTTATAATTCAGGAATATTAAAAGTACAAACAAGAGAGTCCTACTAACGTTAATACAGCTATTTAAGATTTTCAATGTATTCAACTTTAATATATGTGATTTAATATATGTGATAAGTGATTTATGTCAATTTTATCACTTTAGTTATGTCAAAAACGCAGTGTTTGTATTACGCGCCGGTACTTTCTTGCCGTACGAGCAAAGCGCCACCAGTTGGATGAATGGCTTCAGTATATGTCACATGACGTCATTCTCCCTCTTCAATTTCTATGGTACAATCGCACTAAACTCGTTGTATACTGCACAATCTATTAAAACCTACATTTTAAGCAAAGCATGCACACACCTGCCAGTAGTAATAATGTTATTGACAGACTGCGGGCCACATAGACCTTTTACACGTGGTGTGACGTCATGTTATACAACTCACAAACATAATTGTAGATGAGGACAAGGTTCGTGTTTAAGAACGTACAATGTCTTAACCATTCAACAGCTGAAGGGGTACTTTGGACTAGCGAACAGGTTGTTCGCGATACTAAACATGGAAAAGTATACATTAGCCACTTCATCAGAGCAACGCAGCAGCCATGGCGATAACAAAAATATAACTGTATAATTTATAGCGCCGTCTCGGCACATAAACGGCAGCGTAATAGGAGGCCCACCTCTATTTGCATTATGCCGTTCTGATTAATACAATGCTTTTGCCCTTACAGGGTATTGCTGAAAATATTTATTAAATGGAGATTAGCAACACGAGCTCGGAATACTGAAAGTATTTAGGGGGCCTTACCACGGTAGACTTACGCAGCCTTTTTAAATATAACTATAGTGCAGTATGTGGGAGCTAAATACTAACGCTTATACATGTATTAGTATTTTATTAATTAGTTTTATTATATATATACATATATTTTAATATATATATATATATATACTATATATAACATGTACGTACCTGCAGTATGCGTTGTCACGTGAATCTTCAGCTCGTATGCCTGCCTGAAGCTTTTCCCACATCTGGTGCACACGTGCGCTTTGTCTCGGTTGTGTGTGCGTCTCACGTGACTGTCGTGCGCCGCGTGCGAGGCGAAGGCTTTTCCACAATGTCTACACTTAAAGGGTCTTTCTCCACTGTGTTGTCGTATGTGTGTGCGAAGGATGCTGGAAGCCGTAAATGCTTTACCACAATATACACATTTATATGGTCGCTCCCCTGTATGAACACGTAGGTGTTTATTCAGACTGGAAGACTGTAGGGAGAAATAGAGACAACTTGGAACAGAAGTGAATAATTTTGTTCTGTAAGCCAAAGACAGAACATGGCAATGAAAAACTGTTTTTTGTTTACATTACTTCTGCATGCCAAGTCCCATCATATTTCATATTTATGAATATTCATAACTATACTGATATAAACAACAACCAGTTGGGACAACTTCCTAGTACTAATACCACTCTATACTATCCATCATCATGCTTAAAAACACTAGTACTGACAGTTCCTAACCTTTATCTGATTCTAATGCTAATACCACTCTATACTGCCCTCCATCAGCATGCTTTAAAGCACCAGTACTGACAATACAAACAGTTCCTAACCTTTATCTGATTCTAATGCTAATAACACTCTATACTGTCCTCTTTCATCATGCTTAAAAGCACCAGTACTGACAGTACAAACAGTTCCTAACCTTGATCTGATTGTAATGCTAATAACACTCTATACTGTCCTCTATCGTCATGCTTAAAAGCACCAGTACTGACAGTACAAACAGTTCCTAACCTTGATCTGATTCTAATGCTAGTATCACTCTGTACTGTCCTCTATCGTCATGCTTCAAAGCACCAGTACTGACAGTACAAACTGTTCCTAACCTTGATCTGATTCTAATGCTAATATCACTCTGTACTGTCCTCTATCGTCATGCTTCAAAGCACCAGTACTGACAGTACAAACAGTTCCTATCCTTTATCTGATTATAATGCTAGTATAACTCTATACTGTCCTCCATCATCATGCTACGAAGCACTCGTAATGACAGTACAAACAGTTCCTTATAACTTTTGTTGTTGTTGATATAATCACGATATGCATACTGTCTGTGCGAGTGCTTTGAATCCGGGCTTGAAAGTACAATATAAACAATGGGTGTTAAAGAGGATTTGTCATATTGCTTTCAGGTATACTTGTAATAAATTAGAGAGATATATACATTAATTTTCATTTGTCCATATTCATTACCCCGTACCCTAGAAAGTAATAATACAATTTTCGTTACAGATTTTGTGGTATACTTTAAGTTCCTTCAACTTCCTTTATACATTTTGCAGTCATTAATAGCGACACCTCCGACCTCAACTTCTCCCCCGAAAAACAAATCTCCGATTTATGCAATGTCATTCAAAATGCCATTAAATGCCCTTTAAATGAACCAAGCCAGATATCTGACGGATGCGAAACATCATCACAATTATCACTGATAAAAGCAATGATGATTACTTTCAAATTGTTAAAATTTGGCTTTTTTTCGCACATATTTATTTCACTATCTCGACTATCTGAGTGCATAAATTACCCAGAGGTAACTAAACACATTCACAGAGATGTATTCAGGTTGTTCTACTAGCCTATAAATGTTTATTTCGAGTGTTTCTCCCTACTGATGAATTTTTAACCCAGCTTTGTATTTATAGATTCAGTGAGTCGAAATTTACCATCATTTTACTTACGAAAAATTAACGTTATTTCCTGTCATTCGTCTATATACATATATATTGTGTGAATTTGTGTCGTGAAGTGAATAAAAATAATTTAGTGGGTGAGAAACTGTAATTTATTTTATATTTTGGGACAGCCAGTTTATTTGTTTTCTTCTAATATACGTGGTGGACAAGTTTTTCCATACAATTCTTAAATAGTAGGCTAATTTCAACAATGTCGTTTATATATATATATATATATATATATATATATATATATATATATATATATATATATATATATATATATATATATATGTATATATATATATATATATATATATATATATATATATATATATATATATATATATATATATATATAAATAAATATATATATATATATATATATATATATCGTAGACATACTTCTTTTAAGTTCTTCTACTGTCTGTCATTTTGTCGATTGTTGAAACATCAATTTCACGTATATGGTTTTTACCCTAAACAGGTGACAATCAATTTTCTATAATGACTTTACCTTTTCCATCTGTTCTTCGTTTTTGGTTTGGCTCATAAATCATGTTTGACAGATAAAATGTAAACATTGTTTGAGAAGGCACTTAATTTCTGTCAAAATACACGTGTTTATTTTACGTCAACAAACCTATCATTTACTCAACTGCAAATTTGATGTGAGAAATGGTTACGCACTCAGTCTGGCTGTTTTAGCTCTGAATAGATTATTATATTTGTCCGTATGATACGCCAGACTGTTAAAAAAAACTAGTTTAGAGAAATACGGTTACCCTGGAGATGGTTGACATTTTGAAATCCAGTAAATCTATAAGGGACTTAGTTTGTGTTGAGACACAGACAAACTTTTACGGCCTACAGTACTGTATATGGAACATCATTACATTATCTACTTGGAAAAGGCTGACTGTCGATAAATGAAATGAAAATCTACTCTTATTTACAGAAAGAACTTAATTTCAACAAGTTCCCAAATGATGTATAATTAATAACAGAACCATGAATTTTACAAAATTAAAAAAAAAAATCGACATGCGAATTTCTTTCTCACGTGCGAGTTTACATTGGATATGTGCAGGTAGCATAATAAAAACGTCTGATATGTGTAGACTCTGCCAATAAATGTGACTTGAAGTGATGAGTATATACATAACTTGAACTATCCTCCAGCCCCCTACCCACCCCCACACCCCCCCAAATAAAAAGGAAGTGGCTGATAATAACGTAATACTTTTTTTAGTTTCCGCAACTTTTACCTTGAAAGACGCCCCCCAAAAAGCGATTTTTGAATAATTCATTTTGATTAGCAAATGAATAAAACAGTTTCATAAAACGCTTCAGAGATGTTTCTTTATTTCTTTAACATATTCGCATAAGGCCTCAACTACCATGTTATGTTGTTGGGAACTTAGGGAATCCCTTGTCGCTCTGCTGCAGAAACGTTACTTGAGTGAGGTGCAATCAGTACTTCCATGAATAGATAATGGTACTACAGGCACTGTTATTGCGTAAAATATATATGATCATGTACAATGTATATATTGTGAAAGGAAAGGTCAATAAATCCCCCGCGCATGCTTCCAACTAATATTTGGATAACAATGAAGGGAGAGGAGACGCATTCGTTCGCCTGATAACCCAAACCGCGTGCCGCCCTCTGAAAAAAAAGTTAACTTTCCTTGCTTGCAAATAAAGTTTTCTTCTTGTCGCTTCAAAATGCAGACAGTAATGCAATGTGATACCTTTTAATCTTTTATCTAGACCTGAGATGTTCATCGCTGCTATGTACACTGTGTTGTGGGTTTTGACCGTAGCTGTATGTATTGACTGTACGCTAGTGTCTAATTACCGACGGTAGCAAGCTGTGTGTGTACTTTCTGGGATCGATGGTGGTGTCTTACACTTCTGTTACACCTCATTTGAAACTAGGTCAGATTACCGGCATGAGACGTTTCTTTGTGCGCGAGTCTTCACACCCTTTAATTATCATGATTTTGTGATTATATCTACACAGACGTATAGTACTTATAGAAAACATTTCTAGAGTCACGCATCGGCTAGTCGTTCTTAATAATTGAATGCATTAAAGAGACTTTATATATATATTGGTCTCACCTGTGAAAAGCTTTTGCCGCATACAGAACATTTATGAGGGCGGTGTTTCTGATGAACGTGAAGAACATGGATTCTTAATCTGTCTCGTTTCTCGAATGAACGAGAACAGAAGTGACAAGGGTGATCCCGGTTACCCTGATCCACGCATCGAGTATATTTCAAATGTTTCTCCCTGTACTCTCGGTAAGCAAATACCTTACCGCATCGGTCACACGGGTACCCATCAGAATCTGTGTATACATGAAAGCAAAGCAACATCCAAGTTCATATACAATAAAAGGGCGAATCGCTTGTCACAATAAAGTAGGATCTGACCTGTAATATATATATTCAGTTTATTTAAATATCCTTCAATAATATATTTATTAGATCACATCCCTGCAGCTACAGAAAATGCTATGAAGTGTGTTGAATTGAATATCAGTTTTCATTTTCATGTTTCATAAAAGCTTAACAATTATATTTAAATGGAGACCTCAGTGATATAGCTAGCTAATGCAGGACCAACCTCAGTGCTCCACCTAACACCAACCTACTATTGTAGTACCACTTTACATTTTAAAATAATTTTAAACTGAGAACACCCATTGGCTATCAACTTCTTTTGACTCCCCAATCTAACCTCATCCCACCCACCCCTACTCATTGCCCATTTAGTTCACTTCACAGCTGAAAACACAAAAATATAATATCCCCACCCCCTACCCTTCACCTCTCACTTACTCAACTCATAGCCCATTGTGTGCTTCCATTTGGCACACGTATTAATTTAAGGCACAAGCTAAGATGAACACACATAGGCTATCAATCTTTTTCCAATGACAGACTTCGGCACCCACCCCACCCCACCCCCACCCCACCCCACCCCACCCCACCCCACCCCCACAACGCCTCTGAAAGCCTATGGTGGTAGAAGGAACCAACTTAAATGAGTTTTATTTTCAAAATGTCCAAAGACTTTACTTACTTGTGAGGCTGTCATCTTCATTGTAATCGCTACCTCCATGAGTGGTGGCGTCCTTTATTCCGACCGGTATCCCCATAAATTGAAGGTATGTGTCTCCATACCAAACTAGTAGTTCGGTCCCCTGTCGAAATAATTAGGAAAAGGAAACAGTTTTGAAAGAAATGGAAAAATAGAATAGATGGCGCTCTTGATCAATACCTATGTGACAGTTTCAAACTTGAGTGAAATAGAATGTGGACAGTTTCAAACATGCAAAATATGACTGATGTCATAATAAACTCCCATGGCAATGTGTGTAGAGAATGTTAAAGGTAGATTCTTACCCGTGGGATGTCTTTACAAACTTCGTAGTAAATAGCGCCACCTTCTTGTACTCCAATAAGATTCTGTTCTCGAGCGAATCTTGAACTGTTTATTAAGCTCATCCAATTACCACAGTCTCTCCGACCATCAATAAAGTGAGACAATTTACCTCTTTCAAATATCTTAAGAGGAAAAATTAAAGAAATTTACATTTCACTATTTTTACGCACAATGGTATCACAATTTTATATTTTCACAATATTATATTTTCTCCTTTAGAATTAGAACGTGTAGAATTAATACTTTGGTTAAACATCAGTATATAAGGAAGCTGCCAATAACACAACGTTTTAACGCCGAGAACATGATGGTCGTTATTTCTCGAGGGTATCACTCCTCCCCCTCTCTCTCCACTCCCACTCCTGGGTCACAATAAGGGAGTCGGTGCATTCGATAATTGTGGATATTGGCGTGGAATACGTACCCATATCACAACATATTTTATATGCTATATAATTAAGTAATTAAATTAAAGCCGAATTGGTCAAATTGCCTTTGTGTGTTTTACTCATGTGGGGAAAAACGTTTTGGAAAGAAATTAGTAGAGATTTCAAAATTAGTTGCAAAACCGATATTTTTGGAAAGTAAATTCTAAATCTTGGACATGGAGTATGGTCTTATGAACGCTATGCAAGGTAATCCAAATGACATCCTACGATTTTTCGAACAAATAATTATTTTTTTCTGTCCAATACCTCTGCCCCCTATTCTTCTCCTTACATTCACATTAACCCCCGATTCGCACCAACTTACTTGATGTACCACCTCTCCATTTTGGGACTAGGCCCCTATAGTCGTCAGTAAAGATTTAGTCTATATAGTAACTCATGGAGGTATTTTCAATTAAACATTAAATATGTGACGTGACGTTGTCACTGCACATAAACTTACTTCCCACATCCCGCTTGTGTCGTCACTGGCTTTGATTTCGCTCGGATGTACAATACGGCCTTTGTATGGTCCAAACCTCGTTCCCTTTGGTATAACTGTGAGTTCGCAAAACACGCTGCAGTGTACTGTGCCACATACGTTGGTTTTCAGTACAGCTAAGCCTGTCAATGATGTCAAAATATATTGTTACCTGCTATGTAATTTGTGGCAAACCGTGTAACTACAGAGACAGTGGCGGAGCTAGGGGTATTGGTCAGGAGGGGCGAGAATGGTCTGTAGGGGCGCTTTCGACACTATCTAAGCGGAGCGCCACCACAGGTTGGCGCGTAGCGTACAGAATTTTTTGAGTAAAGATACTCCCTAGATCGCCGGAAATGACCCTTTCCGGGCCTGGCTAATTTGCAGATAAACGAAGAATAAATAGGTGTCATCGCCAAATTACACCAAAAAAATGTGACAAATGTCAATATGTAGATGAGAGCGCAATAAAAAAGTCAATAATCGCGAATAAGTAAAAAGTGGTAAAGAGCTGAAAAGGGCGCCATCAGTCCATTTGAGTCCGTCAGGGGGGGGGGGATCCCCCCGACTGTATGGACGCTCCGCCACTGACGTGCACAATTAAAACTGAACATACCCTGCCGACATATTCTTGCGCTTGCAAAATTTCTTGGCAAGAGTCCGAGAGACTTTTTACTCAATCAAACTAAAAACAAGTTGTAAACATTGCATATTCAGACCTTCAAACAACACACCTTGGTCACCCATATTGACAATGTAATAAGAAGCTTGTGAAAAATGTTTAGCCTATCACTATAGTATACATAGTGCTAATGGAGGCCCCGGTGAGAATAAAAATTACACCACGTGGAAATCCGTATTTGAAATGACTCCAAAAATTCCTTGATTTGAAAACTTGTTTGGGAGGGGTAGTGAGGGGGGTATTCCACCTCAAACTATGAAGCATGTTGCACGGAACAAATTCTTTTATTAAAAAGGTTGCAGCCTGTGTATGGCATACTATCGAACTTTCTTAACTACAGAGAGGAAGGGCCTACATACGTAGATGCAACACGACAAACTGAGGAAAGAATCCTTTTGCAAATATTTAAGCTATGCACTTTTTTCGATTTCAAAGCATGCAAATGAATAACATAACGGTAGACATTGTGTCTTCAATTCTATACATGATCTATTAGCAACTTTGGTTTCGTTTTAATAACTGAATTCGTGGACGGTTCTTTGTTCAGCTTTGTGTAGAAAAATATTGAATAGCGTTGTTCTTGAACTGTGAATGGTATTAAGCAATATTGGTTACTGACTAATTTTCGACAAATGTATGTGTATAACGTTGTAGGTATGGAAACGTTAGATAAGTGTTTGGCCCCCAAGATTATTAAGTTGAGAAAACCGAGATTTGAAGGAAAGAAAGTAGGCTACTCATAAAAAGAGATGCCGCAATGCAACCACTTGCCTTAGAAGAATCCGTGTGCATACATGCCTTCAATCTTTCTTCACAAAACATACGAACTTAAAGGTAGTCAGTATAGGCCCCAAATTAGAGCACGCTTAAGTGGTAGAAGTTTTCAAAAGTATGACAAGAGGCTGAATGTCCCAGTGAAGAAAATTTCCTCGAAGGTTGTAATGAAAACAGTTTAAAAATTTTGACCACAGGTGATCATATTTTAATATCTAGCATACAGATCACTTTCTAGGTTTTAAGATTATTCAATGTTGTTGGACTTTCCGTCTTATTTTTGCTATTGGTAATAAGCTATACTGTATACACGGTATTAATTAAACAATGCATAATACAACTACGGCAAATTTCTGGAAAACCTTTCACGTTCATTCCTTCAGAGAGATGGGGTTTGCAATTGATGATTCTAAATTATAGAAACTGTCAACCATGATCTAATATTGGTATTCTTTTAGTTACCTCCTAACGCCACTATGACACAATCGCACCGATCTTCACCCCGAAATTTTACACAGTTTCTCAGTTTTACACTGGATATTCTTCCCAGATAGAACAAGATTGTTATTTCATTCACTTTAATTTGTTTATGCAACTGACAAATATCTCCGCTTCAAGACTAAACCGAAAGAAAAAATTCCTCTTAAAGTTTCCTTTCAAGTCTTGAACAAATATGTTTACGGAGTATAGCTAATTAATTTTGGTATGCATCTTTCGTTTTCGTTACAATGGAATGCATTGCAGCATAACAGAACCAGTTACGGTATACATGCACATTTGCCAAGTCAGCATGGCGCCTTTATATTGGTTTTCGGAGAGCTATTTTAGTCCACTGTTTGCTAGAACTATATATATCCTATTATCGGCTTTAAAATTTCATTTAAACCAAATAACAGAAACTTTAATTGTAAACGGTAAACAATCATTGACTTCAGTTCAAAATATTCGCAGAACGAGTCATAAAATTAGTTGTAAATTCAAAGGTTTGCAATAAATCAGAAAAGGGGTACATCATGGGTATACACACTGAACGACTGATGAGCAAAGACAGTGTTTTGTGTGAACCATGCAGAATATTAAATATTTCCTAGAGCATTATATACTGTATTGTCGAATTTATGGGTCTACAAGAAACTTAGCAGGTAAACCACAACATCTTCTCAAAAGAACCAAAATTCCAATCATTGCACAGAAAACTGAATTGGTTTGAAATATAAATAAATCATAACAATCAATCGCAAGTACATAATTAACAACAATTCCATTACAGAGATTTTCATGCTAGAAATTGTCAATGGTGGTTTCTAAATTTCTTGTGATTTGCTTGGCTAATAGCCCTTGTCATTGTCTGCAAGTATTTCTTGCAGGTATAGTTCTCAATGAACACAAAGATAACTATATGGTAACTAGTCTACGGCAAACTAACGCGCTCCAGAATTTGACAATGTTTTTGTTGTTGTATATACTAGCTACAGCATTCATCATTAGATTTTTTTTCTGCACGAGCCAATGATTGTCAGGGATCATTATAACTTAGTATTGTGGGTTCTTGTAGAGGTACCTGAAAGTGCATGTTTTCATGGAGGACTGTATACGCACTTTGAAACAGGCGATGAAGAAAGCTAACTTTGATAGTGCTCAAATTCAGACAAAAACTGACCGAAGTTTGCTTTCATATAGGACTACACCCACTCGCTGACAAAAGTTACACCAGCAAAGTTATTCTTTGGAAGAGAATTTCAAAATAGACTGTTCTTATGGAACCAGAATTTGGTGCCTCAATTGCTTCAAAACAAGCAACACGGATGTCCATACACCTATTCGATCTGTTTCTGTGGGGGATGAGGTTATGGTATTAGATTTTAGAGCATCCACAGGGAATGGGCTCAAGGTATTGTTGATGATGTTTGTCCATCGTATTCGATGATGACAGCTAATCTATTTATCTTCTAACTACGATTGAATTTCGCTGGTGGGCACGCCGATGGCTGATCAGACCAATCCTTGCAGGGAAACTTCTGTTGCATGGGTGACAGAAAAACTCAAATGACTCAGGTTGATTTGAACTGCGTAATTTACGCTGGGCTCTGTTTCCTTCTGCTCCCTGGATACGGCTGGTCTTATATGCATCAGTGCCGACATGATCAGACCGGCGCCAAAGGTTGCGATCATGTGCTACTTGCTCCCAGGAGTCAGTGGCTATGTTACAGCGATTCAGGTAAATCTTTAGAGAGTCCTTGTACCTCTTGTACTGTCCATTCAGAGAGCGCTTGTCACATTTAAGTTCGGATGAGAATAACTTCTTGGGCATTCTGTCGTCAGGTATACGGACCAAGTGACCAGCCCACCATAGTTGAGATTTCATTACTATTGCACAAATGCTGGGTAATTTTGCTCTCTGAAGTACTTCTGTATCAGGAACCTTCTGTTGCCATGTAATGTTGAAAATTTTCCTGAGGCAGGTTTGGTGAAATCGATCCATTTTTCTTATGTGACGAGAATACGGGGTCAAGTGGCAGAGCTATAGGTATTGGTCAGGAGGGGCGAGAATGGTCTGTAGGGGCGCTTTCGACACTATCTAAGCGGAGCGCCACCACAGGTTGGCGCGTAAGCGTACAGAATTTTTTTTGAGTAAAGATACTCCCTAGATCGCCGGAAATGACCCTTTCCGGGCCTGGCTAATTTGCAGATAACGAAGAATGAATAGGTGTCATCGCCAAATTACACCAAAAAATGTGACAAATGTCAATAGGTAGATGAGAGCGCAACAAAAAAGTCAAATAATCGCGAATAAGTAAAAAGTGGTAAAGAGCTGAAAAGGGCGCCAGTAGTCCATTTGAGTCCGTCAGGGGGGGCATCCGCCCCCCCTGACTGTATGGACGCTCCGCCACTGTACAAAGAAGAGCTAACGACTTTTTCTATACTCAGATTGTCATGGTTGTGTTACTTATTCTTCTTATACTTCTTATTGTCTTCAATCTGAAAACACGTGGATCTATATACTTTAATATATATATATATATATATATATATATATATATATATATATATATATACATATAAATATATATATATATATATATATATATATATATATATATATATATATATATATATATATATATATATATATATATATATAAATGATTTCGATCTTATTGGAATGTCTAACCTTCAGGCAAATCAGATACGGTGACGTCACACCACATGTTTCTGATCTTGACTTCATCTTCATCTTTCTCCTTCGATCCTGGTGAGATTGGAGACAAAGGTCCCTTTGTCTTGAAATGTAGGTTTCTGAAGGCTGCAAAGGATCATCAGATTTTTTTCCTTTAAATTCTAAATGGTCCAATCATTACAATGCTATCTTACTGTCAACTACAGAACACCATTCTGCTAACTGACACCGTATATTTAGAAAGTAACCTCTTTTATTTTATCTCGCAGTGTGAAATGTTGCAATTTAAATGTCATAAATTGAGTGGAAACATTAGCTGGTAATTAAAGAGATGAACTTCACTCTTGATTTGAAAGGACATTTTTTTCCTTTAATGTAGGTACAAATAGTATACAGAATAGCAAACAATATTTCATAATTACTAAATCAATATAGGCATCCTTAACGGATTTTGCAAAACGAAAGCGACAAAAAGTTAGAATTTAAGAAACAGGAAGAATATAAGCAGAATCACGTCTCAACTTTCTGCAGGCTACGTCGGCCATTTTGCTATAACGGTCGCAGTAGAGCTAAATTTGCTGCTCTTAAATACCTCCTCAGTTTTGCAATTAATGTCGAAAGAACCACAAGTCGTAAAGGGTCCGCTCGAAATAATAGACAAGAATCGTTTAGTTGTAAAAGCTGGTGAGTCTATTGACAGACACGTATAACCTAAGGATCATATACCTTTAGGCAAGGCTATTCAGAATGCATTAATAGGAACCATAGAATGCGAGCATGATATTCTTTATGCCCCGCGTGCAAACGTATTAGTAAGATAAAAGCCTACTGTAGCCTACACCTTTGCGATTGGATTTGGAAGCCGGTTTTCTTTGTAGATAGTATCAAAGAGTTAACAACTATCTGATAGAAAAACAGAGAACATAACTAGTCTATTTAGCGGTTGAATAAGTTGACACAAAAGTGACAAATTCGTAGACTTTAAGAGGTTTCCGAATTCTTTGGAAAAGTATTTTACTTCCAGATGTCGCTGACTTTAGTGCACGAAGGCTTTAAATTAACCAGAGCATTATTAGGCCTACAATATCTCATGTCACGAACAATCGGTTAAGGACGGGTGTTGTACTGTCCTTTCAAAGAGATTTTTCAATAGATGCCTTGTCTATTCCTATGTTTTGTTTCGTGCTGAAAATGGCTTACAAGTTGTTGATGCTTTTTTAGGTTATAAATCTATTTTGCTTTTTAGGTTATAAAGACGTGTCAGAACAGTTAAGTAGCAGAACACAGATAGCTAAGAGACGTTCTGCGAATTGTGTTAGGCTACAGAGGCCTAATGACCTCTAAGTGAATTCCATTTCGGATGGATTAGTGAGTAAGAAGATGAATGCATTGATGATGGTAGAGACTTGTAACAATCTTTAAGACTCATTTGTAAGGTTTCGGTCCTTTCAGATGATGATTATTTTACTGTTTTCGGGTTTTGACGATTTTGGTATATAGAGAGCTTGTTTATATTCCCCTCGTGTGAGGGCTGGGTTTGTTTATTATCAAGTCCGTTCTAGTAAATAAGTTTACGGTAAATAAACTATACATTGGATTATGTAATTACACCGTCACTTAATAGTGTATCAAACCTGCCACATTTTACGGTGTTATTTTCGTTCAAAAGTTTACACGTATAAGCGTTCTTTGAATGGTCCATGGTTATCTATGGTTCATGTCGCTACAGAAATCCACTCAATTCATGAAATTCATTCATAATATTACTACCGGAGCAGAAGGTGGATAATAATGGGGGGGGGGGCGGGGAGACTGGAAAACCGAGAAACCATTTTGCAACAGAACCGTGATATAATGTTACCGATTATTTCCGCAAATTGAGGGCCGAGTAACCTGCGAGAATACGCATGGCGCAGGTAGAACTATATCCATTCCCACATCTCCCACCCCCTCCCCATCCCTGCATCGGCATATGAAAGATTTGCAATCTGTCAAACGTAGCCTTATTTACCAATGATACTACGGTACCAGAAATATTTTGTAATAATGAGAACGCCAACATAAACATGGAAAATATGTCAGCAGCCTGCATAATTACTTATTCATTCATACTTAGTAAAGATTCCTAAATCCTATTGGTCCATTCAGGTCAGCTGATCGTGGTTAATCCTGTGAGTAACGCACGGTAAAATTACGGGGCATCACTTTAATAAATCTTTGGTTATATGTAACCAAAAATGTTTTGTTTTATGATTTTTCCCCCACACAAATGGTAGTGTATGAATGAACGGGGTTAATCAACGGTCTAGCGTGCGTTACTCACATGATTAATGCACTTCGGGTGTTAATGCTATCGCTGGATGCACTCGGGCTCCGCCCTCGTGCATCGCTTGCATTATCCCCCGATCGTGCATTAATCCTGTGAGTAACGCACGCTAGACCGTTGATTAACCCCTTACTGTCTGTCCCAACATCCACCCTAAGCATCAGCCCCCCCCCCCCCATCCCCTCCGCCCGACGGGAAATGGCTATTTACGTCACTGGTATTGGGCAAAACTAACTGCAATAAGCACTGTCGTAATAGATAATGTAAAAGTTTGTTCCAACAGGATGGTAAATTGATCTTATATCAAGCTATACTCAAAGAAGTTTCTTGTTGAATTTAAAAGTCTAAAAGAAGTACTTACATTCTCCTTTAAATCCAAGACACGACAGCGCAAAACCTGTCGTAAGGAAGGATTCAGAATGTCTCCTGTCTTCTGATTGGATAAACCTGTCCCGTTTGTAACCAAACAAGATCATATCTAGATCAGTCGAGCTGAAGTTATATCGGATCCGATTCGATTCACGTTCTTTGATTTCGATATCATCATTTGGGTGGATTTGTTGATATATTTTGAGCTTCTGTTTGGAGTTGAATTTTTCGCCCTCATTTGACTTCGGTAAATCTAACGGGGGACGGATGGTCCACGGAGAGAAGGGAATACGAGGGGTGGGGATCAGAAATGGATCCGGAAATGGTAGGCCGTTGTTCCAAGGAGGAAGAGAGGGTAACGGAATGGGGTTTAAAGTATTTGATACCAAACCAGCTCTCTCTGGATTTGGTGATTGTAAAAACTTTGTTTGTTTGATGTCAGCATTAGGCGTGCCTGGGCTGTTCAATTGAAAATGATGTTGCCAGATACCTTGTGTTGGAAATCTATGAAAAAGAAAAATGAAAAAAAAAATCAAAAATCAATTAATTCCTTCTATTATTTATAACGTACGTTGTTTACCCTGTGTTCTGGTAGCAGCTATTTACAATATAGTATTTGGTCATCAACTTGTACGGCACCCTCCAAAATTTGTTACACCAAATACTGAAAATTGTAGAAATAAATGAACTTCGGGAAAAAAAGGACTGGGAAATTATAAACAATGGACAAGAGCAGCGAAATTCTTGGCTAGAAAGTGATTCGAATCAATGACGTCAGGATTACAAACCATACTTTACAGATCAAAGTTCTATTGGAATCCTGTCCTACAGTTTACTGGGTTGTATCGCACGAACGTGTGACGTGAAACATTGTGACTCGGTATACAAACTACAGCAAAGCACTTATCAATTACAAACAAAAAGACAAACTAAAAAGGATATATTTTGTTAAAAAAATTAAATAATAAACATATATATATTTGATATTGGAAAAGAGATTATAGAAAAACTTTTCCTTAAATATTGATCTTAAAATATATATGTAAGGGAAAGTTTTCAGATTTTTTTTATCAAAGTTTTGGAGGCGTGTTAGTGCCCTTACAATTCCGCCCCCCCCCCCCCTGGCACCCAAAAGTTTAAACATGTATTTATTTATTTACTTTATTTATACTTTTTTCAGTGTTTTCTTTTTTTAAATTAAACACTTAACAATAAAATGAGATATTATCCAATATTAATCAAAACTATTTTTCGAAAAGTAATTCAAATAAAACCCTGAGTTAAACTTTAACTATTGATTAACATTCTTTGAGTATAAAGAAAATATTATTGTGTCTTGAATCAATTTTATGCCATTATTTATCTTCAGTTTTGTGGTAAACATATTCAGTAATATATTTGACATTAAAAAAAAACCAAGATTCACAAAACAGTTCATAAATTTGACTAGTGAAGTTTCTTTTTAAACACGATATAAGATAAGGTTGGAAAAGAGTAATCAAAAGATATATTTGATATTGGAGGGCGAATATTAATAATATTGAAATTTAAGGTGAAAAAGAAGGATCGGTTTGAAAATCAATATTTACTAAATAATTTTACACTTATATAGGTAATTCATGAAACAACCGTCAGATAAAGCTGGACCATACACTTATAGTATTAAAGATAATAATCTATAAATTTGTCAAAATTGTTGGAATTTTTGCAACTTTACGCAAAAAAGAAAAGGGTAGTTAACGTTTGATTATTTGGCAGCAAATCGTTGATTAAAATACGTGCACTGCTCCTTTAATGCACGATACGTCTGAGTGAAGCCTCAATATCTCTCATTCAGAGAAAAGATCGTTCGAGTTTGATTCTTAATTGATTTACGTTTGACCATTATTTGAATGTCTAGTATATTTGATAATGTGAGGATGTAATGGGGTGAGGTGTTGGAGGGGGGTGAGGGGATGAGGGGTGTAGATGGAGTATTGACGACATTTAATTTAAATTTACATTTTCATTTCTATTTGAAGAAGTCAGGGTAGCCAGATAGATTGTTTCTACAAGGGTTAATACGAAAGAGTTAAAGTAACCTGGCTACATTTTCTTAGTTAATCGTTATTGTAATAAAAAAAATGGAAAACGGATGTAACTTAATCAACAAAACAAAACTGACTCTGAAAAATACAAACAATTTGAAAAATGCCGACAAAATGATTATAGAATTTGTAAGATTAGGTAATGTAGGGATCACTAGACTCTTCAGTTGGAAGAGCACGGACGTATAATTACAGATAAGAATCCTTATCAGCCAAAAACAAATATTGCTCTTTTCAAACCCCAAAATTAGGAAATATTAATTTACGTGAAACAATTTTATCAGTGAGAATTACACAAAAGTTTCTGTAATTTGGTTACTAACCTTTGTAGGACGGCCATGGCGGTGACCAAAAGAAAGTAGACTCCTAAATTACAGAGAACAAAGTTTCATTAAAATGCTCTTGAAATATACTTCAAAGTTTTCAGTTTCCCTCTTTCTTGTGACGCAGACCATCTGATCAATCCGAGCACCTTGTTCCATTCACAACAAACTCTAAACTAAGAAGGCAGTTTCGGGATGTCTTTATCTTCTTTAATAAGATTTTCGAAAGGGAGTTTGATAAACAGTTCCTGCTCTTTACCTGGTTGAGTGGAAACAGTTTTAAACTTCTTTAGAGAGGTCCCTATTGTTATTCTCTAAGAGAGTAACACAGTAGTCGCTCATGAATTATTCATGATGCTTTAGGCTAACTAGAACTCTATTGGTCGAAGTGAAGTAACATTTTAGAGTAATACGAAATTCCTTCTGGAGATAATTAATATTAGTACAAACAATTTTTGTCTCCAATTTAGGTTCATTCTGCCGATAACTGGCTTAAAAACAACAACAATAACAACAACAACAAAACAACGCGAGGTATTATCAGGGTTTCGTTTTTAATATTAACATATGTTTTTTATTCTCTGGCATGATGTTTTTCGAAAATGTGGAGATGTAGAGTTTTCTTTTACTTCTTTATTGGAAGATTGCATACGAGTAAGTAAAATTATCTCATTTAAAATTAGTAACAACGGGTTAACTTGACCAAAGGAAAGTAACATATATGATAAAAACAGGTCTTTCTAAACAGCGAGTTCCATAACAACTCCCTGTTCTAAAAAATAGTAAAAAACTGTTATGGGGCAGGCGACTGAATACCGTTCCAACAATTGTTAATATATAACACATATTGGTACTAATAACCCAGTAATGAAAACAATAACAGAAGCATGCTTCCCGCTTCCTTTTTCAGTGCACGGTTCAAAGTGGCTTGCATGATATGGAATTGTTTGTAAGTTGAAACAGTTTTGGCTTACGTTTCTGAAGAATTCGTATCATTGGCTCAACATTTTTGAGGACATTGGGCCGAAAGCTGGTCCAGCAATGACGTTCTTGTATTTGCATATGGTTCTCGTGTGTGGGCATTATCCATTTTGAACATGAACACACCGCAGCCCTATAGTGCGAGGGTCTGGTTAGGCTAGGGTCTCTCTCGAATTCATATTCATTATTTCTTTTCATCTTGAAGGTGTGGTATGAAAGCAGTTTGAGAGCAGTGAAGCCAAATGCAAGTCGCAATTAAGTAACTGTTCACGTTTCTCGTATACCGTTTGCAAAGAAAACGTCACTCGATATCTCTGTGCTGTGTATTCATTTAAAAAGGTTTCTTAAAGAAACGCCCCCTATTTATATCCTTAAGTCATTCACAGACCCACCCTCCCCGCCCCCCCGTTGACCATCCGCACTACCGAGTCTAAACGAAACTGTTTACAAGTTTTATTTTCTAATATCGCCTAAGAGAATGACCAAATAACTGACAAGAAGCATTCGATTTAAATCCCACAAATAAATGGTTTCCTTTCTTCACCAATTGAGAGACTTTGTAGTTTCTTTCTTTCAATTATTAGACTTGTCATTCGTAATCCCCAGCCGTTTGATAACTCGAATTCAGCCCTCCGAAGTCGCTATATACAGATTGACAGATGTGTTATAGCATTGTAAACGACTTAACTCCTAAGTCAATTGACATTTCGTATTAAGACCGATGAAGTCCTAATTTACAAGAGTGAACATTTTCTTTGATCTTTCACGACTTGTCTTTACCAAACTCTTGTTCATTTACTCTCTCCTTCGAACTGAATACGGGAATAGAGGTAAAATCTTGTCCAAAATAAATCTTCGTTTAACTGGGAGGAATTAAAGCGACATCAGCAATTTCCAAACCAAACAGTGACACACAAGAAACACTCTTGGTGTGGTTTAACACACTCTTGGTGTGGGTAATTCTCATGGTGTGGTGCACACTCTTGGTGTGGTTCCCGTTCTTGGAGTGGTTTTACAATCTTGGTGTTGTTCACACTCTTGGTGTGGGGTATCTTGTTTTCGTTACATTTCTGGGGCTGCGATACAGCTATCTGTTCATACCTTCTTCTATATATTCTGTTACATCGATGTTTAGTATGCATATGTGCATGTTTGCATGGGCAGTCGTGTATGTTACCTATACTTATATTGTCCCAAAATAAACTGCACCGACCGAAACTGTAACATTGTTTCATATGCATATTTCTACACCACTTTCTCCCCTCCCCATCTCTCAAACGTGTGTTCCTCCCCCTACCCGTTCCCAACGTCTTTCCTGAAACAGTTCATTGTCTTCTTCCATCTCATTTATACTGTCTAATGATTTGGACGACTTAGATCATTTCGATAATTACTTCAGATTCACCGATCATACTGCTTTAAGTTGTGCACAGTTGTTCCCTATCATATAGCCCTCGTGTAGTATATTCGCCAAAACCAAACACTTTTCACAAATAAGTCACTCACCCTCTCTCTCTCTCTCATTCCCATCTGGTCCTTAGTAGAACAATCTTTCTTCCCAACACATAATTAACAGGTTTTATTTGTATAAAGTTTTTGCGGCAGGCTAATTCGATCTTTTCTGCTTTTGCAACATTTTTTTAAAAGTAATCCCACTTAGGCCTATTATAAGTAAACGAAGATTATAATGCTATGGATGTTCTTACAAACCATTTCTATATTAGAGATAAAATCTTTACAAGAAACGTGTAAACCCTTTTACACTGTTCACGCGTTGACACATGCATATGACTGATTGTGACAACACTGTGATGGTCAAAATCAAGAGTTGTCTCACCAGTAGTCATGACGGGAGGGGGGGGGGGTTGACAGGGTTACAGCAAGACCAGGTCCTTGGCCAGTTAGAGGGATCGGCGTTAAGAACAAAATGAAGAAAGATAAAGGCTACCAAGTGATTTAATTATCCTCGCGCCCAATCATAATCTGAATATTATAAACATTACCTATTTAAACGCATTATAAGTAATGTATGACTATGAGTTAAACTAGCTAGTTTAGCCATTTAATTAATGTGATGAGCCTTCGTCCGGCGATGATTAATCGCTTAATTATTCCTACTTCAAAAAGCAGAAAGTTGCTTAAAGGAATGCGGCTCGTCAGTTCACAAAACTCTATTAGTGCGGCCCACAGAACCTTATGATAGTAAAGGAAAACATAATTAATGTAGTGTAATTGTAAACAAAAATGTTAATAAGTAAATTTAAATATTTCTTGTACGGTTTCATTTTGCGGATGTGAGTGTTTTCTACTTTGTTATATGTTATACTAAATATTCAAGTAAGAGATGCTAAGTAAATGACATTATGTCTCATTAGAGTATCCGTAGACTACCTTTAGCGCTCTCGTTTTCATTCCAACACTTCATCAAATCTTTACAATTACCAGGATGTGTTGAATTCAATGGAATGAAGATTTCAATAAATTGCAACTAATTAGGTTTATTTACCAAATCCTTCTTCTTTTAATAAGGTTAGGGTGGTATATAGCTTCGGGAGTTGTAGAGAGCAAAAATATTCTCCGTTTTTCCAATTCCTTCTCGCTTGTTTTGATCTTTCTTCCTTTCAGATTGTGTGAAGATGAGAAAAGGGAACTTAAGTCCTCAGTGAATCTGCCTCATGGGCCAAAAAACAGAAACCTTGTTTGTGAAAACACTTAATTAGAAATGGGGATGTCTCAAATTGAAGAAAGATTCTCGACTGATTGATGACTAAGATAATGACGTCATCATTACGTCTTCTAATTTACTGAAGGTATCGTCGATGTTGTTTGTCTGTTCACAGTTAAATTACAAACTTTATCTTGTTCACATGATTGAGATACGGTTTTGGCAATGTGAGACTATTGAGTACATTGATACACCCGTTCAAAACATCACATGCGCTTATCTGGCGAGGGGCACAGAAGTGAAGTGGTACACTGTTATAATGCGGGGGGGGGGATGAGGGGGTGGGGAGGGATACTCGTACCTAATGAGGTTAGTTTATCTTTCGTATTAGAAGGTCGTGTATATAGAACTACCACAAAACAGTTTACGAAATGTGTCTTAACAGCTTTATCTATAAATACTATGATCAATCACCTATCTTTTACCTATTTATGGTATTTAAAAGATACCGTACGTACCGAAGTTAACCGATCAGGGGTTACTGCGCTAGCTCCATCCTCAGCGCACTAAATATTCATATATCATAGGGGGGGGGGGTTAACACTTATGTATTTCTTTATCCAGCTCCATCCTGAACGCACATTAAAGCCCACCCACATTATTTAAACCACGCCTATATCTCCAGTCTCAGCACACTCCTTATGTCATTCAAAGGTTTCCCCCGCCTTTTTATGTTAATTTCACCTCTCGCTAGCAGCAGCTTCCTTCGGCGACAATCGCAAGCAGGAGAAACAGTCATATACAACGAAGAAATGTGCAATTAACCATCTAATTATTGCAGACGACGATGTCAAATTCTTGCTAGAATAATGGGGTATGAGTAACCTTAAATTAGTGTTTAAATGTAAAGGTGAAATAACGGGATCATGTCGATTTTGTCATTTCTGCGATACAGTCAGTACGATATTGAAGTATAACCTAACGTTAGCTCTTACGTTGTTAGGCTAGGTTAGGCCAGATCCTTTCCCTGATGTAGTAAATACGCTGTACTACTAGCTGAGATAGTATAGGCTAGTATTTGTATACTAGTAAGTACCTTCACTTCAGGACTAAATCTAGACCTAAGTAAGTTTATGCCTGTACTGTGTGTCATACTCAAAGCAAGACCTTCCCTAATTCAAGGCCACCTCTAGTGACTAATTCTACCAAATGCGAGTAATTGTGGTGTACGGTAACTTCTGAGGGCACACCTAATCAAAGCCATGCATTAATAGTGAAATTATACATAGGCCTAAACCTCTTTGCGCTTGGGTCAGTACACTTTAGTGTAAGTTAGAGTTAGACCCTGTAGGCCTAGCTTGCCTTCACTTTTAAAGGGTGTGAAGACTCGCGCAAAAAGAAAAGTCTCATGCCGGTAATCTGACCTACTGTAGTTTCGAATGAGGTGTAACAGAATTGTTAGACACCACCATCGATTCTAATTTCTAGAATATACCCACACACAACTTGCTACGATCGGTAATTAGAGACTAGTGTACAGTCAGTACATACAGCTGCGGCCAATACACACAGCACAGTGTACAATCAATACAGCGATGGACATCTAAGGTCCAGCTAAAGAATAACAAGGTATCATGTTTTATTACTGTACTGTCTGCATTTTGTAGCGACACAAACAAATGTCACTCGCAAGCAACGGAGAGTTAACTTTCAGATGGCCGCACGCGGTTTGGGGCGAGTCTTCAATGCCTTTAAAAGACTAGGCCTAGGCTATGCTAGTGGTCTACATGGTTGGGAAATGGCTAATAGTGATTGCAGACACTGAAAGAAGAGATTGCTTAAAATTGCAAGTGATGCATTTATGGTGGTGGCCTAGACTAACCTCTGACTCTGAGTGTAAACTTACCCAGGCTATGCTATAAACAGTTAAGCTAGTAAATTTAGGTTATATGTATTGATAATGTGAAATTTAATTAGAAAGATGATAATTTTGTACTATTCATTTATGAAAACCAAGAAACTAGTGTACGGTTAATCTCAATCTGGACTATACTTCAATGTTAATTGGTCAGAAATCAGTGCCTTGGGGAGAGGAGGGGGGGGGGGGGAAGGGGGAGACTTGTGTGTCAAATATAAACAAGTTTTGGCTGAAATGTCAGTTAATTGGGTTAGGCCTTCCCATGCAATGATATAGGTTTAGCCTAGGCCTAGTCACATATCAGATTTATCCACATGAGAAATGTAAAAATGAAACACCACCTGACTAGGTCACAGCTTTGCACTCCCAATGATATAAGCCTCATACTATAACACAGACATAAGTTTTATTAATCTCATGTTGTTCTTATTCAAAAAATATACTACCCAGAGGTAGGTTTGAAGCACTGTCAGTGAGACTGTCAGATTATATTTCCATATTAGGCAGAGCAGATCATGACATTGGTGTAAATCTCAATGAACTAAACTGCCCATAACAAGGATTCCTTATGGCATTGATTTCTGAACATTAAAAAGGGACACCTTGTCACCTTTACAGTAAGGTATATTATGTTTCTATATAAAGCACATCAGATCATGAAATTGGTGTAAATCTCAATAAACTGAACTGCCCATAACAGGATTCCTTATGGCATTGATTTTCTGAAAATTCAAAAAGGGACACATTGATTTTCTGAAAATTCAAAAAGGGACACATATGTATATAGTTTTCATGGGAGAGAATGTTTATATAGATACAAACTGATAAGATATAAACATGGTTCAAAACTCAAAGAAAGACCATTAATGGAATTGATTCTGTTTTACTTTGAAAATATTTTGTAACAAATGTGACTGGCTTCTGTTAGGTTCAGAAATAAATAACTCTTTCTGTTATTATGTGTCATTTTGTGTGGCAGAAATGGAAGATTTTTCCCAAGAGGAGCTAACAGCCATGACAGAGTACAAGAAACACACAACCTTGAGCCTTCCAATACCGTACTTGCAAACTACATGGAAAATCTGTTGGCTGCAGTTTACTTAGCCCTATGATGGTAAGTGTTGTTCAATGTAATTGCAACTGAATACTGCTGAGTATTACTTTTAAGTAAAATATCTCTATACACAAGCTGAGCAACTAAAACAGTTTGTGGTGCAAAAAAACAAAGACATGCTTCATATTGCCTTATATTAAACTACAACTCATACCAAAATTGAGTTGCATGGTGATTGATACCATGCATAAGTTATGCTTGTAGAGGTCAATTGAGGTCACTGCGATCATTGCAATAACCCATATCTCATACGTCCATACACTTCCTCCTAAGTGTTAAAAGATATCGATTTATCTTTGCAAAAGATTGGTCACTTACTCTCTGCCAATTGTGGAAGCATAACTTGAAGTCACTGCAAAGTCATCAATTTTATATTAGATGAATTTTCTTGTGATAGTGAAATTCAGTTAAATTAAGGTGCATGTGTCTTAAAAATTTCAAACCAGAAAGGCCAAATCAGGACTGTACAACATATAACTGTACACAATTCTAAGCATTTCCTACATTCTGTGTTGTAGATGGCAGTCTCTGACTTCTAGTTTTAATTCTCTATGGTATAAACAAAGAGTGTGACCATGGCCTTCAGTAAGTGTTAGTTCTTTTTAAAATTGTTGTCATAGAGCAGTGAGATACCTTAGCTATCTCAGAATTGGGGGGGGGGGGGGGGGGTGGGTAAAGATGTAAACTTTCAGTGAATGTTATTTTACTGTATCAAATTTAAGCAATTTCACAAATCTTTTGTTGCAGATGAACTTGGCATTTTCTCTTTTAACTCTGTTGTTTTGGGGAATTTCAACATCGAAGGGTGCAAGGGTGCATCCTTGCAATCATTCATAGATGTAAAACAAGTAATTGTCATTTTTTAGATTTATCTACATAGAATTGCTGATAGCCCACTGATTAATGGTAAAGTGGAACCAGTTTAGATCTGTAAGGAAATTAAGGAAATTGAACAATTTATTTACTGAGATGTCAGCCAGAAACAACATGACTTTGCAAAGAATGGCAACAAATTGTCTATAACAAAGAGAAAATTGCTTTGACAGAGAACTTTCAGTGCTCCTACCTTTATCTACCGTAAAATGACAACAAAAACAATGTTGAACCAATATCACATCCTTTGGTTGGAGTGTAGGCTCAGTGCCTCAAATAACACTATTGACTCATTTTGCTCCAAGTGACTATCGTGTAATGCACATTTACACAATTGACCTTCGCCTATGATGCAATTGGTATGTCAAGTTCACGAACACATCTTACTTACATCTCCATTTTCTTGTTTGTCCAAAAGATCAGAGGAAACGACCGTGAAGAATGGTGATCTTTAATTAAACTTCTCTCCATTCAAGTTCGTTAACACACTATATAATACTTTAATTGTTTCATTCCTTTCCTAGATTTGTACAAACTGGATGAGGTGAAAAATGAGAAATTGAGACACGCTACCAAGTAATACAGCTTTGCAGTAGTAGAAAGATGTCTTTGGCTTCGATGATGCACATCAAGAATGTGATTGTAGCTGTTTATGGAGCAATTTGATTTTTTGCATTTCAATTCATCTCTCTGTCCACAATTGATAAGATCTGCTTGAACAACTTCAATGAAACTTGCATAGAGATGACCTGTGATGAAGAGACATGTGTAAGTGCTCAGGAATTTAATGTCAAAGGTCATTTAGGGGTCGGTTTAGTTAATCGTTTGGAAACGCTTTTTCCTGAGTCCACGGACGGACGTGTGGATGTATACAAAACGTGATCATAATTTTGGTCATTGGGGGTCGGAGTTTCAGAAATTTCATGCTCAAGGACACTTCGGTCTATTCTTTAACTATTTAACTGTTAGTTCAAAATCTTTTCAAATTAATCTTTCTTGTGATTATAATAAGCGAAAATTACCACTTTCTATTGGAGTTAAAATAATTTGCACAAGTATGCGAGGTCCAAGGAGGAGCTTGTGACTAAAACATTAATGGTATCGTTGGAAGCCTAGTTATTGTCTTGCAGACACGCTTGATGTTCGGTTTGCCAGTGCAAAGTGGTAAACTATAATGGTAATTAAATATAAAAAATAAATTTGGTAAAATGTCATCTTTATCAACAACAATGTGAACATAGGTCTTCTAAGACCTTCCTATCTAGTTTAAAGGTCAGTATAGGCCCCAAACTATAGCACGTTATAATTGCAAGAAGTTTTCAAGAAGTACTTTCCTGGAGGTCTTTACTCTACAATTGTTTTCAGACATTTTTAAGGAACACACAAGATGACTGAATGTCCCAGAGGACAATTTCCTGGAAGGTTGTAATAAAAACAGTTTAAGAATTGTGACCAGAGGTGACCATATATGAATATCTAGCATATTTGGGGCTAATACAGCATACCTTTAAAGAAAAGGAGCTACTGACACAGGGCTGAAGTTGTCATGACGATATCTCAAGAAAGGAAGCAGGGGCAAACCTCATATTTAGTGTGTAGACGTACCACATTGAGTACAGGAAGCCTAATGTTTTTGGTGTAGGTCAAAGGTCATTTTGGGACAACAGGTCAAATTGTGACAACCTTGTAAACATGCTATTGCAAGAATGAAAAGATCTCATATTTGGTTTGAAAATGTACCATATTACAGTTAAGGAGCCTATTATTGCTTTTGGTGGAGGTCAAAGGTCATTTGAAGTCAACAAATGCCAAACATTTTCTCCCCTCTTACCTGTCTCTCCACACTAAGACATCTTCCTTAACATAATCTCGTAAGGGAAGCTTGGACAGATCGCATATTTGGTAATTTGGTATGTAATTGTACCACACTGAGTACAAAAAGCCTTAATGTTGTGGGCGGAGGTCAATGGTCATTAGAGTTCACCAGGCGTCAGATTGTGAAACCATGCTTTACACAATATTTCAACAAGGACTGATGTCATATTTAGTATGTTGATGTATCTATCACATTAAGTACAAGAAGCTTGTTGTTGAGGTCAATGGTCATTTCAGGACAGCCTGTGTCATTGTGAATTTATTTTTTGTCACATCGCACTGCTTTTCACTGTATTACTAATATCAAGTATGTTGTACACCATCACTATACATTACGTCAGATTCATGCAGAAAATAGGTGAATGTTACATCATCAAAACCACTATGCATTTTTGCGTTCAAGTATAGGGTCCATTTCTTGTTTTTTAGTGAAACTGTTCAAGTCATTTTCAAGTTGTTTCCTTGTGCAAAAGTGCAGATCAAGGTCTTGGTATCCCTGTTACATTTCACAGTTGATGTTGAGCAATCAGTGCTTCAGCATGAGACGATGGTTATGTTGTAAATATGTCCTCAAAATTTTGATTTCAGTATTGCATTTCTTAAAGAAATTTATTTTTTAAATATTTGAGGTATTAATTAAACTATATTGCAAAAGTTCAAAAGTAATGGAGATGCAAATAAAGTTAGCTATCAGTAGCATTTAAATATGTTGTTTTATAATTTATGTTTTGCTTTTTCAAAATTTGAATGCATTGCAACTAAATGGAGAAAAGGGGGCATACCCAATAGTATTATAGTGGTGATTTAACCAGGAATGAGGTGGAAAATTCTTTAATATTAACCAGGATAATGGTGACATCAACTAGGAAATGTTGTTTAATTTAACCAGAAAGAGGTGGAACATTCTGTGATATTAACCAGGATAGTGTTAGCATCAACCAGGAAAAGTGTGGTAAATTTGACCAGGAAAGAGGTGGAACTTTTATGATATTAACCAGGATAGTATTAGCACCAACCAGGAAATGTTGGTTATTTAACCAGGAATGAGGTGAATACCCATTGATATTAACCAGGATAGTGTAAAAATCTCACCAGGAAATTTAACCAGGATCTTTCCTGGTTATTTCTACCAGGATTTTCTACCAGGAGGAAACCTGGTGAAAACAACCAGGATATGGAAGGTGGCATATAAACGCATTTAAAATTTCACCAGGTTGTTTTTAGAGTATAGATATTTGAGAGTGATGAAGGCTACCACTTTTAATTAGTACTGGTCCGATGTCGGTGTTAGGATTTTTAAGAAGAAAGTAAAATACAGGGGCATTTTACATGCCGTTCTTGTATTTTGACTAAATTCTTATTGTTCTTACTGTCTTAAATGATTATGCAATTATAAGGGTAAAAACAATCTTAAATTATTTTGGTCGAAGTAATCGCGATATACTGAGCTGCCCTGAGGTGGAGCTGGGTTTTAACCCCGAAAAACACCCTAAATGTGCATCACGGAAGCTGAAATAAATACATAGTGTATTTAATAGACTTGACAATAAATATGTAGTCCATTTAGGGTCATACATTATCTCAATAATTGTTAAAAAAAGCTTAAAATTGGTCAAATGTCGCATTTCTTATGATTCCACACTAAAATGCCGTATTGAGCTGCCTTGAGGTGGAGCTGGGTTTTAACCCCGAAAAACACCCTAAATGTGCATCACGTAAGCTGAAATAAATACATAGTGTATTTAATAGACTTGACAATAAATATGTAGTCCATTTAAGGTCATACATTATCTCAATAATTGTTAAAAAAAAGCTTAAAGTTGGTCAAATGTCGCATTTTTTATGATTCCACACTAAAATGCCGTATATTGAGCTGCCCTGAGGTGGAGCTGGGTTTCAACCCCGAAAAACACCCTAAATGTGCATCAATGAAGCTGAAATAAATACATAGTGTATTTAATAGACTTGACAATATATATGTAGTCCATTTAGGGTCATACATTATCTCAATAATTGTTAAAAAAGCTTAAATTTGGTCAAATGTCGCATTTTTTATGATTCCACACTAAAATGCCGTATATTGAGCTGCCCTGAGGTGGAGCTGGGTTTCAACCCCGAAAAACACCCTAAATGTGCATCAATGAAGCTGAAATAAATACATAGTGTATTTAATAGACTTGACAATAAGTATGTAGTCCATTTAGGGTCATACATTATCTCAATAATTGTTAAAAAAAAAAGCTTAAAGTTGGTCAAATGTCGCATTTTTTTTATGATTCCACACTAAAATGCCGTATTGAGCTGCCTTGAGGTGGAGCTGGGTTTCAACCCCGAAAAACACCCTAAATGTGCATCAATGAAGCTGAAATAAATACATAGTGTATTTAATAGACTTGACAATAAGTATGTAGTCCATTTAGGGTCATACATTATCTCAATAATTGTTAAAAAAAAAAGCTTAAATTTGGTCAAATGTCGCATTTTTTTATGATTCCACACTAAAATGCCGTATTGAGCTGCCTTGAGGTGGAGCTGGGTTTTAACCCCGAAAAACACCCTAAATGTGCATCAATGAAGATGAAATAAATAGATTGTGAATTTAATAGACTTGACAATTAATATGTAGTCCATTTAGGGTCATACATTATCTTAATAATTGTTCAAATATTTTCATCAATGTATTTTACAAAACTCAGGTCACAGTGAGACACCGTAGCACAGTTTCAAAAAGGGGCGCGGCTTAATACAATGGTTTCACATAATTGAACATCATTAAATGCACTGAGCTGGAGCTGTGCAAAGTTGTAACCCCTGATGAGTTAACCACAGCTGTAGTCCTATATATCGACACACAAATGATACCTCAATACCGCGGTTGTTTAGTATATTGCGGGCCTAGAAAGAATATGGTAATATATCGTATTAAAGAGATCTTACTCCTACTGTATGATCAAAGAAGGTTCATATCGTTTGTCTACTACGTCTGTCTACTGTCTGTCTACTGTCTGTCTACTGTCTGTCTACGTCTGTCTATTTCCCAGGCCCGTTGACCCTCGATCCACTTCGACATACATACAGCCCACATGCGTCCCACTCGTTTGTTCCACTACACTCTGTGGTGTGAAATGTCTTTTCAAGTAAATTAACCGTTATTGTATCCGGGTTCATCGTGACAGGGAGATTTTACTTTCTTATCTGTCTCTCATATAGATCGCTATTATGAACAGGTTATAAAAAAAGTCGAAGTGTTTGTTTGGAAAATGAAACAACAATGGGAATGAGCTATTCACAAACTATCCGATTACAATATTATTATATGTCGAGCACTTTTGTTATTTCATTGACTTTGAAGATATAAAAAAGCCTTTTCCTACTCTCACGTATAGTCTTTATTGGGAGAGATTGGTTGTGTATATTCAACATATTCCAAGACGCAGAATAAGGAACTATAATTTTAAACTTTAAACGTGTTCTACCATGGGAAGTCCTTCTCAATGGGTCGTTCATTTAGTCATGAACATTTATTAAATGTTAATGTTTTTTTGTCAAGAGTGGAAACATTACGAACGGACCTTCCTTATAAAAATGTGTTACGGTACTCGGTCAAGGCATATTTGTATGAACTTTAAATACGGAAACTATATTCATAAAACTATACAGAAAGCACTCCAACAATGAGCGCATGCGTAGTAATAAAAGTACGTACTTCCTGGTACAGAAATTACGATTCATCGGTGGCTCGATTTGTGCAATCGAAAGGGTACCACAAATTTGAAAATGTGAAGTATCAGGAGTTTTTCAGCGTTTCCTGTTTTAGTATCGAGTTTACGCTCAAACTTAGAACGTTTATTGTCATTTGATTTGATACAGATTTCGTCCATTCATATATATGAATGTGTCCACGATTTATAGAACTCGAATCCCCTTTATTATCACTCGTAGTTCAAATTCGTTCCGAATTCCCTTGTTTATGGCTGCAACATTGAAGATTTTTCTACTTAACGTTTCAACCTTTCGTCATTTCGACTTCATGGATACCTCTTTTTGTTGTTGTTGGTTGACGGGGGGGGGGGGGGGGTGGGGGGAGTGGGAATAAACTTGAAAATTAACTTAGAATGGATACAAAAAAGAAACTTTTGTTCCGGAGTGGTATCCAGAGATCAAGGGCTAATGGGCAATTTCCATTGCCATGATTATAAATCTTACATTCATAAAACTGGTTGTCTCCGTAGAAACCAAAGTTCCGGAATAATGGCAACCGTTTTCTGTTCGTTTTATATATAAAAGGTTTTCATTTTCGGTGTTCTGTCATTGCGCTATGAAGCCATAATTAAGACACCTTATACGGATATATATTTTGGTATTCTACGTAATTCTCTTATGGGATTCTATAATAGTCCATTGTGGTCTCCTAGGTCAGGTATACTTTCAGTCTCTCTACCCCTCATCAGTTGCGTACCTAAAATAGTTGGCACCCGCGGCGGGTCTTTCCTTTTCACCCGATCAGGGGATGCCGTCCTGGGAAAGGGGTCTAAGGGAAACTTTCTGTTTATGTAAAGTGGCTTAGATGCAAAATGGTGCATGTGTAATAAAAAAGATACATATAACTTAATAGGTAATCAAGCCGAACATTTCTACGGCTTATATATCATGCGCCTTGGGTATTATGATATGCATATGTAAGCGCGTGTGTTATAACACAATGACACGCGGTACGAACTCGTTGCTTTATAAAGCTCACTGTTTAAAATCATCACGTTGGTTGACCCATCAATGACATTACTCACAACGACTGTTTCCCAAGTGTATGGGTGAACGTGATTGATATCTTGTTATTGGAGGAGACAGCCCAAAAAGTGAAAGTCAAGAGATATATTTTCGAGCCGTTTCATGACCATACTCATGCCTCAGTTGCCTATGAAAGCATAAATGAAATCGGAGTATTTGCAATTAGCAATAAAACAGACCTTTCATTTAATAGTAAGACTTGTAAAAGGAATTTGCATGTTTAATTTCATTAGGAAGCTCATTCCAGAGTTTAAACACAACATATTTTCAGCACTATTTTACAGTGTCTATAGAAGTACGCCCGGTTACCTAGATAAGTTTATTCCTCCTGTATTGTACTAGAACACAAGTGAATTTCCAGCCCCTGTATACAGTATGTAATTTGATTTATGTACAAAGACAGAATAACATATATTCATTTGATGAGAAAGGTAAAGGTGTTCTCATTTTACTTGTTATTATGGATGCTTTAATATGTTTGAAACGGTGAAAAGCTGATTTCTACAATGCTATACAAATGAAAAGTGCAAACTTTTTAAAAACAATTGAGAAAACTACTTTAAAGAACACATTTTATGAAAATCAGCCATTTCACGAAGATTTACATTTAGAGAAGACAACTAATATAATTATTTAATTCAGTATTAATCTCTGAGAAATGGAATATCAAAATAAAATATATTATAACAGTAGGAAGTCGATAAACAAACACAAATGTCTTTATACACAAAAAACTGTAATTAGTAAACGCTTGTTGATCCCCTATTTTACCGTTCGTTTCTAACAATAAATGCACTTCTCATGTATGTATTTTAGATCCTCTTGCAAGCAGGAACTCGCGAAGAAGCCTCATTGGCTTATCAGAGCCGCAAGCTGACCGAAGTAATCTTCTACTAGCTTCATAACCAGGTACCTTTCAATTACTAATCTACTACAAAAACTATGCTGAGATTTCGTGGACCTATCCTCACCCTAAAAAGAAAATCAAATATACAATGTTAAGTTGTAAATGCGGAATCATTTTCACTTCGATAGCTTGACATAAATCTTCACGATTTCATCTTTCTGCTTCCTGTCTTTATATTGAGAGTTGAGACGAGTGATTATAATATCCGTATCGTAATTTCTTTTGTTTCTTTGTATTTCATCATTACACATTGAAATGCTGACCTCCCAACAGAGCCAATGCTAGACCAATCAACGGAAATATCATTGTAGTCATCATGTCGCTACCATGGCTGGGTATCAGTCTGTCAACATACGTATCTAGTTGTCTCCAAAATTCCTTTCTTTCATGTGTGTGCATCAAATTTAGATCCAATCGGAAATGATTCCAAACGGACCTGAAATCGCGAAAACTGGTAACTGTAAACACCACGACTACCCCGATCAAAACCTTGTAGAAGTAAATAGCGTCTATAAAGTACAATGTTATTTTATCATTGATACAACCAACTTCAGTACAATACCTGGAACATACACCAACGACATTACAAGGGGTGATACTCTCATTTGACATTGTGTTATTGAAATCACTCGAAGATTGATTTTCTGTTGTTGCAAAGTTCAGTGTTATGAGGACCGTAGTTCCGAAGGTTGCCCCAAACATTATAAAACTATACATTGGCAACAGAAACCTGCGGAGCTCCAAATAGTCCTGAAAGAAAATTTTGACTACCTCTAAACAAGGATCAACTTTGCCAATATTCTCCTGAATGAAACTGATGGTGATTTTCCTCAGTTCGTGCAACGCAACTGCCTGAAGATATATATAGTATCCCATTAACAACGCATAATTCATCCCCAAAGCGTCTAGAAAAAGCCAACCAATAGAAAGCCACGAATTACAGAGTTTTTGGAAACTGTCAAAATAAAGGATTCTGACCACTGTATGAATAAGCGACATCGATTGAAACAAAAATAACACTTTGAATTTCGGTATAGCTCCTCTCCTTGTAGACAGCAATTCCAATTTTCTAGTGAAGTGGATCTCGTCAAAAACATGCAACCAGGTTACATTCCGTCCGTCCTTCGGCAAATTGGTTAACTTCGACAAAGACGCAATAGTGCCGACAATACGCGGAGCGATCAGGCAGGGCCAGTAACATAACGCTGTTGCAACAAAGCGTAAGGAGTGGTGGGTGTATTTGGTGTTACATACCAAATGGACAACAGCTGCAAAAACATGTGTAATTGTTAGTAGCAAATTACACATGGCTGAAAACGAGCAGAACACTTTTCGTACCCATCTTGATTGCCCTAGAAGAGAGAAGATGTGGAGAAATACAAATTACGTGGATTTCCCACTTGGCAATGTATTAAACAAATATTTACACTATCACGATGAGTCAACAGTCTTTCAGTAAAGCATTGTTTAATTACGTGAGGCATTAAAAATGAGCATATTGCATTGAATGAGGACGTTGTTAGGAAGTTGTCAACTACCGTGCCTTGAACACCATTATTATTATTTGAATCTTCGCCGACCGGAACACGGTTTGGTCTATAACAGATCAAGTTCGAAAAGGAGTATTAAACATGGACACTGCTGTTACCTGAAAGTGGGTACTTTCTTAAATCGTATTGTGATAAGCGAACTCGAAGGATGACTCACAATAATAAACAAATTAAGCTTACAAATCTCAATTTTGCTTCAAATAGTTTACGATTACATATTCAGAGTTAAATTGTTTATATAGTGTACACAGAAAATCAAGAAGTGTTAAGTAATCTACGATATGCTCTGTGAAAATGATTTGACAAACTGAAGTACGTACATAACAAGAAACAAAAAGTAGACAATGTGTTTGTGTTTACTCACCGATAAATGGTAGTTTTAAAGACCTAGGTCTAGGTGTATCCCAACGAATTACACCAAATGCCCACATTACCAATACCATTAATGAAGTAACTGTGACTTTTCGGGGATCTCGTCCTTGGACTGTCAGGAGCGGTAATGCTTCCTCCATCGCCATCTTGATTAGTTGTGAGTTTATACCGAGAATGAAAAGTTACTGTGATCGTTGTATACTAGACCAATCAACGGAAATATAATTGTAATCATCATTTCCCATATGGCAAAGTATGAAACAAATATTTACATTATCGCGATGAGTCAACATTTTTCCAGGAAAACATTGTTGAATTACGTGAGGCATAAAAAATTAGGATACTGCATTGAATCAGGACGTTGTTAGGAAGTTATCAGCTACCGTGCCTTATTTGAATCTTTGCCGACCGAAACACGTTTTTGGTCTATTATAGATCAAGTTCGAAAAGGAAATCTGAAACATGGACTCTGCTGTTACCTGAAAGTTTAATCAAATCGTATCGTGATTAACGAACCCGAAGGATAACTCACAATAATAAAGGAATTCAACTTACAAATCTCAAGTTTGCTTCAAATAGTTTACGATTTTATATTCAGAGTTAATTGTTTATAGTGTGCACAGAAACCATTTTACTAACTAGTAGAAGAAGACTAATCTGCGATATGCTCTTTGAAAATGATTTGACAAACTGAAGTACGTACATAACAAAAAACAAAAAATAGACAATGTGTTTGTGTTTACTCACCGATGAATGGTAGTTTTAGAGACCTAGGTCCAGGTGTATCCCAACAAATTAAACCAAATGCACACATTACCATTACAATTAATGAAGTAACTGTGGCTTTGGGGGGATCTCTTGTTTGGCCTGTCTACCGCCATCTTAACTAGTTGTGAGTTTATACCTGGAATGAACATTTACGATGATCGCTGTATACTTATTCTACTAATTGAAACGCTTTAAGTGTCTTTTTTAAACATTCATAAAGGTTTGCTTCCTGTTTTATAGAAGTTTTTTGGGCTTTAAAACAACAGTCAAGTGAATAATTATATGGTTTATGAGTTAACACTTCAAAGAAAGCTGACATGTATACAGTTTTTGCGTGCGAAGCAATTATTAAAGGCATTGAAGACTCGCCCCAAACCGCGTGCCGCCCTCTGAAAAAGAGTTAACTTTCGGTTGCTTGCAAGTGAAGTTTTTTCTTGTCGCTACAAAGTGCAGACAGTAATTACACGCGAGACCTTGTTATCTTTTATCCGGACCTGAGATGTCCATCGCTGCTATGTACACTGTGTTGTGGGTATTGACCGTAGCTGCATGTATTGACTGTGTCTGATTTCCGACGGTAGCAAGCTGTGTGTGCATTTTCTGGGATCGATGGTGGTGTCTAACACTTCTGTTACACCTCATTCGAAACTAGGTTAGATAACCGGTATCAGACGTTTCTTTATACAAAGACAGTTCAGTTTGAAAACCCCTTACGAAGCGTGAAGGTACAAAGACACAACAATAAGTGAAACACGAGTAAAACCGCAGGACTTGCACAAAAAAAAAAAAAGAAAGCCGCTAATAAACTAGAATCGCTTCGTGTAGGATCTTCCGAAGTTTCATCGGTACCACAAGTTCGCAACTTAGGAGTATATTTCGATCAATCTGGCCTCATGGACGAGAGCATCAATCAAATATGCAAATCAGCTTCATTCGGATTATGGAAGATTGGTCGAATTCGCCGTCTTTTAAACCGTACCCTCACAGAACGCTTAGTACATGCTTTTACTACATCCCGTCTTGACTATTGTAATGCTCTTCTGAACGGTCTTTCTAAAACTGCACTTCATCCTCTACAGACTATCCAAAACGCAGCCGCTCGCATGATCACTCGTTCACGACGTCACGAACATATCACTTCTATCCTCTACGATCTACATTGGCTACCTATACACCAACGCATAACATTCAAAATTTTAATTACTGCATTTAAATGCATACACGGAATGGCACCGTCTTATCTGTCTAAGTTGATCACACCTCGGGTACCCAAACGCGCCCTTCGCTCTAAGCCGTTCACTCTCGTTCCTCGCAACACCAATAACAAGAAGCACTATGGCCCTACGGCATTCTCGGTCGCCGTACCTGATCTTTGGAACGAGCTTCCCCTCGGAATTCGTATGATCACGGACTTCACCTCCTTCAAATCACACCTAAAAACGCATCTCTTTCAAGAGCACTATACAGATGGTTTCTAGGATTTTTTAGATTTTATGTTGTTCTGTCGTGTTGGTTTTAAGGTTCTAACTTCAATTGGATTTTTCACTTTTTAGCATTCAAATTGTAGATTTTGTAGTCAATCTGTTTTATCACTTTATTCTTCACCAGTGGTTTTAATAGTTTTTCGATCTCATTTTCCTGTATATATCTGTAGATGGTATATGTATTTACTGTTTTTTGTATTTAATGTTTTATGTCATTGTATTTTCTAGATTGTTTGTAAAGCGCACAGATGCATCGCGCGTAGTGCGCTATATAAGATTTTATTTACATTACATTACATTACATCTAACTAGAACTGTATTTGCCTGTATATACGCAGTATTGTAGTGCGCGTGGAGTGCTTGTAGTGTTAGGAAGAACTTTTCGGTTGCTCATTGTGTTATTTATTGGGCGCTCAACAGACCATTGAGTATAGTCATGTAGGTACCTACAAAGTGAGGGCCATTGTGAGCGCCGTGGCATGCTCAGAATTAGTTGGCTACGCAGCTAGCTTCTAAGACAGCAAAATGAACAGAGACTATATGAAATATTTCAATTTACAGTCATGTAGGTATCGTTCAATTGGCCATTAATACCAATATTGTAGCGCTCGAGCACTAGAATAGTGAATATAGTTACACATGAGTCCTTGATAACATCTGTTGTCATGGGTCGCATTAAAGCAGTTTAATGTTCATCTCACGCCAGATAAGACAATTACGCAATGTAAAGCTCCATAACTGGCTTACGTTTCACATGTTGATATGCCGTACCTAATATCCACAGCGTTTTATCATTGCGCTATGAAGAAATAATTAAGACACCTTACACGGATATATAATTTGGTATTCTACGTAATTCTCTTATGGGATTCTATAATAGTCCATTGTGGTCTCCTAGGCCAGATACCACTTTCAGTCTCTCTACCCCTCATCAGTGGCGTACCTAGAATAGTTGGCACCTGTGGCGGATCTTTCCTTTTTCACCCGATCAGGGGATGCCGTCCTGGGAAAGGGGTCTAAGGTAAAACTGTTTGTTTATGTAAGGTGGATTAGATGCAAAATGGTGCACGTGTTAAAAAAAAGGGAAACATATAACTTAATCGGTACTCAAGCCGAACATTTCTACGGCTTATACATGCGCCTTGGGTATTATGATATGCATATGTAAGCGCGTGTGTTATAACACAATGACACGAGGTACGAACTCGTTGCTTTATAAAGCTCACTGTTTAAAATCATCAAGTTGGTCGACTCATCAATGACATTACTCAAGTCTAGGTGAACGTGATTGATGGCTTGCTTGTTATTAGAAGAGACAGCCCAAAAAGTGAAAGTCAAGAGGTAAACATTTTCGAGCCGTTTAATGACCACACTCATGCCTCAGTTGCCTATGAAATCAAAAATGAAATCGGAGTATTTGCAATTAGCAATAAACAGACCTTTAATATAATAGTAAGACTTGTAAACGAATTTGAATGTTTAATTTCATTAGTAAGCTCATTCCAGAGTTTAAACACAATATATTTCCTCAACATTTTACAGTGTCTATAGAAGTACGCCCGGTTACTTAGATAAGTTTATTCCTCCTGTATTGTACTTGGACACAAGTGAATTTCCAGGCCTGTATACAGTATGTAATTTGATTTATGTACAAAGACAGAATAACATATATTCATTTGATGAAAAAGGTAAAGGTGTTCTCATTATACTTGTTATTATGGATGCTTTGATATGTTTGAAACGATGAAAGCTGATTTCTACAATGCTATAAAAATGAAAAGTGTAACTTTTGCAATTAAGAAAAAAAAAACAATTAAGAAACTACTTTAAAGAACACGTCTTGAGAAAATCAACCATTTGAAGAAGATATACATTTAGAGTGGACAACTAATAAAATGATTTAGTTCAGTATTAATCTCAGAGAAATGAATTATCAAATAAATGATATAAGAACAGCAGGAAGTCGATAAACAAACACAAATGTCTTTATACACAAAAGACTTTAATTATCAAACGCTTGTTGATCCGTTATTTTATCGTTCGTTTTATAACAATATAATGCACTTGTCAACTTTAATTAAGTTTCATTACCGGGTAGATGTCAATTACTAATTTAAAACAAACAATATGCTGGGATTTTGTGGAATCTCCTCATAATAGAAAGGGAAAATCATTTTTTGAGAAATATACTATTAACAAGTGAAAAGAGTTTAAAAGAAAATCAAATATACAATATAAATGTTTGAATGAGGAAACATTTTAAATTCAATAGCTTGACATAAATCTTCACGAGTTCACCTTCCTGCTTCCTGTCTTTATATTGAGAGTGAAGACGAGTGATTATGATATCCGTATCGTAGTTTCCTTTACTTCTTAGTATTTCATCATTAAACATTGGAATGCTAACCTCCTAACAGAGCTGATGCTAGACCAATCAACGGAAATATAATTGTAATCATCATGTCGCTACCATGGCTGGGTTGCAGTCTGTCAACATACGTTTCTAGTTGTATCCAAAATTCTATATTTTCATGTTTGTGCATCAAATTTAGATCCAATCGGAAATGATTCCAAACGGACCTTATATCGCGAAAACTGGTAACTGTAAACACAACGACTACCCCGATCAAAACCCTGTAGAAGGAAATAGCGTCTGTAAAGTACAATGTTATTTTATCATTGATACAACCAACTTCAGTACAATACCTGGAACATACACCAACGACATTACAAGGGGTGATACTCTCATTTGACATTGTGTTATTGAAATCACTCGAAGATTGATTTTCTGTTGTTGCGAAGTTCATTGTTATGAGAACCGTAGTTCCGAAAGTTGTCCCAAACAAAACAAAACTACACATTGGCAACAGAAGCCTGCGGAGCTCCAAATAATCCTGAAAGAAATTTTTGACTACCTCTAAACATTGATCTACTTCGCCGATATTCTGCTTAATGAATGTGACGGTATTTTTCATCAGTTCCTGCAACGCAACTGTCTGAATGTATAGGAAGTGTCCCATTAAACATGCATAATGCATCCCCATAACGTCTAGAAAAAGCCAACCAATAGAGAGCCACGAAATACAGAGAGTTTGGAAACTGAAAAAATAAAGGATTCTGACCACTGTATAAATAAGCGACATCAATTGAAACATAAATAGCATTTTGAGTTTTGGTGTAGCTCGTTTCCTTTGAGACGACAGCAATTCCAATTTTCTAGTGAATTGGATCTCGTCAAAAACATGCAACCAGGTTACATTCCGTCCGTCCTTCGGCAAATTGGTTAACTTTGACAAAGACGCAATAGTGCCGACAATACGCGGAGCGATCAGGCAGGGCCAGTAGCATAACACTATTGCAACAAAGCGTAAGGATTGGTGTACGTATTGGGTGTTACATGCCAGATGGAGACCAGCTGCAAGAACTAGTGTTATTGTTAGTACCAAATTACACATGGCTGAAAACGAGCAGAACACTTTTCGTACCCATCTTGATTGCCCTAGAAGAGAAAAGATGTGGAGAAATACAAATTACGTGCATTTCCCACTTGGCAATGTATTAAACAAATATTTACACTATCACGATGAGTCAACAGTTTTTCAGGAAAACATTGTTTAATTACGTGAGGCATTAAAAATGAGCATACTGCATTGAATCAGGACATTGTTAATAATTCTTTTAAGCTACCGGGCCTTGAGCACCCTTCCGGGTGGATATGTGCGCGTTATACATCACCATTACTAGTATTTGAATCTTCTCCTACAGAAACACGTTTTTGCTCTATTATTGATCAAGCTCGAAAAGGAATCTTAAACATGGACTCTACTGTTACCTGAAAGTAGGTATTTAATCAAATCGTATCGTGATTAACAATGACTCACAATAATAAAGGAATTAAACTTACAAATCTCAAGTTTGCTTCAAATAGTTTACGATTATATATTCAGAGTTAATTGTTAATATGTAGTGTGCAAAGAAAAACTATTTTACTAAGAAGTAGAAGAAGACTTAAATAATCTGTGATAAGCTCTGTGAAAATGATTTGACAAACTGAATTACGTACATGTCAAGAAACAAAAATAGGAAATGTGTTTATGTTTACTTACCGATCAATGGTAGGTTTACAGGTCCACGTATTTTCCAACGAATTACACCCAAAAACCACATTATAATTACCATAAATGAAGTAACTGAGGCTTCAGGGGAATCTTGTCCTTGGCCTGTCTCGATCTGAAATGCGTCCAGTACCTCCATCTTAACTAGTTGTGAGTTTATACCTGGAATGAACATTTACGATGATCGCTGTATACTTATTCTACTAATTGAAACACTTAATGTCTTTTGTAACATTCATAAATGTTTGCTTTCAGTTTTACAGAAGTTTTTTGGCATTACAAGCAACAGTCAAGTAAATGATTTTGTGGTTTATCGGTTAACACTTAAAAGTAAGCTGACATGTGTACAGTTTGCGTGTACAGTAATTATTAAAGGTTGTTAAAAGCTCTCATACAAAGACCAGATTCTACTAATTGAAACGTCTTTTTTAAACGTTATAAATGTTTGCTTTGTGTTTTATATAAGTTTTTTTGGCATTACAAAGAACAGTCAAGTGCATAATTATATGGTTTAAAAGTAAGCTGACATGTATACGGTTTGCGTGCGAAGTAATTATTAAAGGCATTGAAGACTCGCCTCAAACCGCGTGCCGCCCTCTGAAAAAAAGTTAACTTTCGGTTGCTTGCAAGTGAAGTTGTCTTCTTGTCGATACAATATGCAGACAGTAATGAAACGTGATACCTTGTTATCTTTTATCTGGACCTGAGATGTCCATCACTGCTATGTACACTGTGTTGTGGGTATTGACTTTAGCTGTATGTATTGACTGTACACTAATGTCTAATTATCGACGGTAGCAAGCTGTGTCTGCAAGAGCGATTGGATGAAGCCCCAGATAGGAGGAATATTCTTATAGGCCATGGGCCGTGGCTCTGAATTCCTTCCAGAAAATGATTCCTGTTACGTCCGGAGTGGTATTACATGAAATATAGTCTGAGTTATAGATAATATGTCCTTAATAAAGAATCAAGTTGTTCTTTTGCTCAAAAGTGGCACATTAATATGTAATTCACAGATAAAATGTCAACTTTTCCAACATAAAGAAAAACATAAGAAAAACAGCGCCCTCACTTGATCAAAAATATTTAGTCTGTCTCCAGATAGAAACAGTTTACCCCCCAAAAATTCACATTTTGATGTGGAAACCTTTATAATTGTAAAGATTATGTATGGCACAACATTTCTAAAAGTTTGTATATAGGCATATGGCTATTGGAATAATATTTTTCAACTGTACTTGGTGTTTATTTGTGGTGGGGATAGGCCAGTTTGTTCATTGTTGAAATACACTATTTCTAGGCAATTAATGATCCAGTAATAACAAATGAGAGCAAGGAGTAGGCCAGCATGTATACATAACATGATTGAGGAGGGGGTCATTCTTGGTGAATATATAAGCACACTATTTCATATTCATTATAATCAAACTGGAGATTCCGATAGACTTTTTTAACAAACAAAGTATGTCTAAACAGCCCTAAAAAAGTGACAAACTCAGATATGTTCTTCTTTTATTTATCAACTGCAAATCTTTTCAACATGTTTAGAACACCAAAGTTCACAACAGACTTCTACATGTACAATGTTTTGTTACAAGCAGCGCTTCACCTAACTACCTTAACAAAAAAACTTTAAATCTCATTTGTAATATGCATTAAAACTGTTTGTTGATCATAACATTGCACATGAAACTTCTGTAGATAGTATCAGTAAGTTGTACTCTTATGAATACCCATGGTGAATGGGTGGCACTTACTCGTCAACAACAAGTTAAACGACTGTACACACAGGACCAATCCACAAAAATCGAGCCTCGTTTTGTTTTTTTTGTTTTTTTGCGGGTGGGGGGGGGGGGTGTTTGAGTGATCGCATAATCAATATTCAATAGGGTGTGGTGCACTGACTATGTCTTTGATTATTGTATGTTAAATTCCATTATGAAATGGTGTTCTGGAGACTGGTGTTAGCCAAGATTAAACTAACATGAAATAAAACAACAATTTGTGTGGAAATTTGCATCAAATTGAATAAACAATAACGTGAGATATTACTTCATCGGACCATTTCGAATCACATTATAGTCCTACACCTATTCCAACTGATACTGAAAGTTACAACAGAGTACAATTTGATTTTTTTTTCAAACTAAATGCATAGCCCCAACTCTTGACACTACTGAATTTGTTTTCTTCATGTTTGTCCTACAGATCCCTCTATTTCCTTACACATTATTTGAACATGTAACTAATGATGCACTATATTTAGTTTACACATTCCTGCATGTATTTACACATCTAACAATCACAGTTTTTGAGTTCACATTTTAAAAATGCTAGATTTTGAAATATTACTCCAAAGTCCAATTGATGTCTGATGTCATGCTGTGCCCAAATGTACCTCTCGGACAGCAATTCTAAGCTGTCTAGCTGTAAAGTACATGTCACTCGATGAAATGCCTTGACTTCTACGAAAACCTTTTTGTTCATGCTGCAAATCAGATTCACTACCACTTGAAGTGTCTAACTCGTTACTTGACTTTGTATCATCTTGTAGATTAACCAGGTTTACTGCTAGATCCTGAGCTTCTACAGTTCTGGAAATTACAACTTCACTTTCATAGCGTCGCGTTGGTCGCAAAAAATGAAGTTGTGGATAGGAGCCTTGGAGACGCTTTTTTAAGTTGTAGGATCTGTAACTTGAGGCATCAATCCCTTGAACTTCTTTAACCATTTTGATGAACTGGGCTCAGTGGGCTGTGAGTTTTGTCATCCTGATCGCACCCTGTTGTTTAAGAATCTGTTCATCAATGACATTGTGGCAAAACTTTGCATAAGACTCTGCATATAGAATATCTGTTGTTTCTTTTGGCCACTTCCGAGGGAGAAATCTGGTTGCGTTGCGAAAACAACTCGGATGGTATCTTGCCTCGGAATCAACAAGGTCTCTGCCACGCATTTGCAAAAGAAGGGATTCGTTACATGTCAGCTCAGCAGCCTTTCTGAGTTTCCCAGCATCTATTGTCCCGTAACGAGTCAGGGGCTCTCTTCGTCTCTTACAGGTCACCTTGTCCCTTATCCAGTGATCAGTGTGACAAATGATGCACGACACTGGAAGTATGTGTGGTCTGCCTGAAGAAGATGGTCCAGCTACGTTTGATCTTAGTGTTCGCTTCTTACAGACAGATTCAACATCGTCATTGTCATCATCAGTGGAATCATCTGTAACATTCAAACAAGAGAAAGATACAAATTAAATACAACTTTAAAAAAGTTTTAAAAATTTGCTCTGAATTCATTAACCTACACCATTTTACAACTTGAATTGACAAACCTAGCCCAGTTTATCTAAACTTGTTATAATGAATAACTTTTCTTTACAAATGAAAATTTGGGCATAGATTTGGGGCCCTTGTCTTATTTTATCAAATCATTGATATTGACCTCCACCCATATAAAAAATCAACCAAGTATTTGTACAAATGAAAAATTGGGCGTGGGTTTGGGGCCCTTGTCTCATTTTATCAAATCATTGAGCAATAATGAAATATCGACCTCCACCCATATAAAAAAATCAACCAAGTATTTGTACATATGAAAAATTGGGCGTGGGTTTGGGGCCCTCGTCTTATTTTATAAAACTCACAGAGCAATAATGAAATATTGATCTCCAGTCCACCCATATAAAAAAAAATCAACTAAGCGCAAATGGAAAATTGGGCGTGGGTTTGGGGCCCTCGTCTCATTTGATAAAATCATAGAGCAACTACTGAAGAAAGTCTAAAAGTTAAATATCAAACTCCCCCCCTCCCCCCCATGACAGGTACTTCTATTTGTTGAACACATGCCAAATTTAACTTAACACACACTAAATAGAGATTTTAATTGTAAATGTATCCCTGTTGTTTGTACATATCTAACCCTAACCCAAATAAATTCACGATTACATCAGGTTGATGCATTTTGCACAACAAAATGACAGCAGGACTAGGTTACAATACAATAACAAACCGTCAAGAACGAATGTAAAAACTTAAATAAAAGCACAACCACATTCCACAAAATGTCAGATTGACATTTCTAATTTCAGTTGGAAAATGGGTTCATACTCATAATATTATTTAAATGTTTGCTTACCATCTTTGGGCGGATTTTTAGCAAGCCTTTCTTCAGTCTTGTTGAGTTTATTCATCTGTGAATCTCTGGTATTGTAGCAATCACAATGATAGCCAATGCACGACTCACCATGCTCATGATCTTGAAAATCAGCTAAAGATTTTGAGCTCTCTATACAGTATTTTGAAGTGACATCTCTAGCTAATGCACCATAAATACCTGGTAAAACAATCCACCTTAAAACACAAACCTTGAATTTGGCAAAAGAGCTGTCAGAAAAGGATGAAATATTCGTTTTTGTCTGTGCACACACATGCATACAACATTTGAGTGTGGGAGCAGCCATGTTTGTGCAGTTAGTGTAACCATGGTGTAACCAGACCACAGATCAACAGCTGTGATTGGTCAATTAAGGTTTGACCTGGAAATACTGACCAATTAGATAAGCTCTTTTAAGAGCAATGGATAATTTCTTTTGTTAGTTTTTCTTAAATTCTGACTGTTTGTGCCAGTAGAACCAAAAAGAACAAGTCAATATTGATTCAGTACATATTTATACTAACTATTTCAGAGAAATTAACTTTCCCCACTGACCATGTGAACAAAAGTGCATCTAAATTTGCCATGGCCCATGGCCTATTAAGACTGCACGCGGACTGAAGTATGAGTACGGGAGTGTTCACACCAAGGGAATTAATTGCCCTTGCGAACTTGAAGTACGGGTGCTTTCTTAAGTGTCAACAAGGCCATTGTACCCAAGTTGCTGTTAAATGTTTTTAGACAGGAATGTGAGCACATCATTTCTGACAAGTGTTAAGCTAACTTCTTCACTGAAACTTTGATAGACTGTGACTAGGTCATGTTAATAATGTGTTTTTTCCAGAATATTAGACTGAATGTCCTCTACAAATGTGTATAAAGTTACAGGAATGTGACAGTAAGTTTCACTGCAACAAGTTTAACCGACATAAAAAATACCGTAACTAGCCGTCAGAATGGCTAGTGTAACCAATAAACATTTCTTCAAGTGGTATAATATTTCATATGTTATAAGCCAAAACAGTGTTAATTTAACCAAATGATATTGAACGGATACAGTATTGTCTCCAATTTATCATGAATGGCAGCAAAAGCAGTCATGGTTCCAGGATCATGAATGTCATTAAAGTATTATCAACATATCCTACTAATGTTTTTCATACTTTCCAAGGTAAATTCTATGTGTTTTAGCATGAATCAAGCCTTATGGGTTGTGTAAACGTTTAGAGTCACCTCCGAAACCAAAGAGACTGTAGGTACACAATATGTTTAATGTGAGATAATCATTTGCAATATGAGTGCTACAGTGAGAGACTTCAATCCAATGTTTACAACTGCTTTTTAGAGGCCCACATTTGCTTTACCTGACATTTACCTACCTTTTATGACAAAAAAACTATTGTATTCTGTGTTCTTTATTCATTCATTTGTTTCACTAGTTGTACGGGACGTATATGCTCTGCTACTTGGCATAAATGTATTTTTTTAATCAGTGTTTGATTAAAGATGTAATGAATATACATTGAGAGGGTTTACTTCTTTGTTATTAGCAAAAAAGGTTTTATAACAACTTGTTAACATTTTTGTCACCTTCGAAACACACGTAAAATGTTAACGTCACCTCCGAAACGCTTAAGTGGAAAATTGCCAACTTTTGCAAAAATGCATGGATTTTTGGGCAACTCACATTGGATTTTAGCCCTTTGTGAGAAGACTTTATTAAGGGTGTGTGACATGATCTCATCTTTTTCTAAAATAGATAATATGTAAAATTAAGAACAAAAATGCTTGATTTTCTAATAAATTGGTAATTAACATGGAAATATCTACAACAGTATTAAAAACTGTTAGCAAAATCAATTTCATTTTTAAGTTACATATGATCATAGTTAACTTGAAGATTACTTGAGTCAGTGTACTGCTTTAAGTTGTGTAAATATGTTTGCTTGAAAAAAAACCCATCTTTTTGTTTAAATTTCCTAGAATGCTACAGTCACCGAACAAATGACACTCATAAACGTATATGTTTAAGTTCCGAAAAGTTGAAATTCCAAACTATGAACCCTTTTACATGTGATGTTAGTAAAAATTTCAAGATATGTGGTATTTGAAATTTTAGCCCTCAGTATACAATTGTGACACCACTGATTTTGAAAATGACCATATATTTATATAAATAAATAAATAAATAAATAAATAAATAAATAAATATATATATATATATATATATATATATAGAGAGAGAGAGAGAGAGAGAGGTGGAGGTGGAGAGAGAGGTGGAGAGAGAGTTGGTTGGTTGGCGTCTATCTTGGCGCAGAGTGCTCTATGTCCATTGGACAGAGCGGAATATATGTTGATACTAGATGAGACTAGTGGAGTGTACTAGTGTTCCACTAGTCTCATCTAGTATCAACATATATTTATATATATATTTATACAAAACAGCAACGGGAACACTGGCCGCGTTATTCTAATCAAAAAGAAAAAGAAAAAAGGACAACAACCAAAACTGATAATGAAGCCGACAATGATGTGTACCGACAATGTTTATTATTTATGTTATAGATCCGAGAGAAGCAATATTTAATATGCAGCATATCCGTCTAGTGTCCTTAATTGAACTCCCCTATCCAGTCAAATGTTGAAACTTCTTCAATTGCTCTTACCAGCACATCATGATCTAAGAATTGTTAAACTAATCAGGCTATACAAACGTTGAAATAGGTCTATTTTAAAACATTTTAACAAATTGTTAACAAAAGTAGGCACACATGTCCACGGCAAACATTTGTTAACCAACTCAAAGATATAAAAAGTTGCAAGCTACTATTTTGGTTTGGTGGATACTCACTGACAGTTGCAGTTTGCTGGTTTGACTTATCTGTCTACCTGGTATCGTTTGGATGTATTGGTATAGGCTGGTGACAGATTTACAAGGATCCACTAAGAGGAGAGAATGCACTAACGCCTGTTGGTAGGAGGAACAAAGCGGAACGAATTGGCAGCTTGAAACTTGTCAAAATGAAACTCGGAAAACTGTTGAATTATGCAGATTAATTTTTGGCAGGTACAAACAGCACGGTCTACGAAATAGGAACTAACTAGTAAGGTCCGTTGCACCCAACTAAAGCTACTGTACAGTTCGTTGAGCATTTTGAATGAGTGGGCGTTATTGCCCTATATAGGCATTGTGAATCATTCGACGTGAAAAATGTTTGCTCTACACGTGAATATAAACCATGAAAAGCAAACAATTTTTTTCTTTATCATTCAGAGAGTATTCTACACTGTAAAGGTCATAAAAAATAATAAAAGCCCACGCGCAAATCACATGATATGAAGGGAGGAAGTAGCAGTAACTGGTCCGAAAGAGTCACATTCTACTAACAGCAGTCAACAAATAATACTGTAGTTGCGAGACGATCAAATGCAAATTTCTTGGGCTGAAATTACCTTTTCTTAACATACATTAACACTATGTTTGTTTCATTCCAGTCTAGATTCTCCAAGCGATTGGCTGGCATTACGTAATGTGTGTATATTATGTCGTTGCATGTTGCAATGTTGTATTATAATGTTGATATATGTTGTATTTGTGAATGATTGTTGGTAATTATACGTATGGTGATAGTGTAAACGGAGAAAAAACCGATACACTTCATTTGTCTCTGTGTGTTTATTATGTCGCTGCATTTAAATCATGGTTTATTATGACAAATAATAATGCTGATAGTGTAAATGACATGAATATAAAATATTGCATTTGTCTCCATGTGCGTCAAAGTGATATAGTTACATATGAACCAAATGAAACGACACACCGTTTGATTTCAAATAAAAATTTCATTTCATTCTTAGTCCATCTTATATTTGCCACAACTTATGGTCACTGCAATTATTCATGACATAGCCTGGTTAGGGAAGCTTGATGAGATTACGATGTGCCTTCCTGTTCTGCTAATACTGAAACAAGCCAGAACCTTTATAACAGCAGTGTTCGTAAGGGTTTATACGCCAATCAGGTCCATCAATGTGTTCCCATAAAGCATATGAAATTAACAATAAGAAAAGCGAAGGTTCATTCTGCCAATAACTTGGACCAGTGGTATGTGTATGTTGCCATAAGTCAACAGCTGGACTTCATCCATCTGCTATCAACCAATCACTCAGCAATACAGCGACGATATCCCTTCAGAAATATTCTGGTCCAAATCAGAGAGCAGTATTGCGCGTGAGGTGCAGCGGGCAATCTCGAGTGACAACAATGGCTTTAAAGGCCATCAACTTCCCGGAAAAGGTAATTCGTTCCTCCCCTCAAACATGCCAAATGAAAATATTACTCTGAAACTGAAGAAATTAGTTTTAGTTCCCACATTTCCATATCCACACACGATCAACAGTGTACACAACCACTTGCAATGCAACAGAAGCAATACATGCAGACAACTGCTGTGTGAGGTTCTACACACAAACTATACAACCAACACACAATTAGAAACACCCCTCTCTAAATCTAATGAGGCATGATCCTTTTTACTAGCATTTGGCCTAGGGTATCCCGCAGAATTATCCTTGAATTCATGACCTTACGTTAGACAGCTACAGTGCTACAGCTACAGACTAAGCCTAACGCTACATAAAAAATAATCGCAATATCCCTAAATAAATAGCAGTAGGCCTACCGAACAATTTCTGTGATTTACTCACGAACTTAGACCTAGCCCATGCTTCTCCATCCTCTTAAATTATTTCAAAATGCCTAATCACTTCGGTAAGCCATTCTGCTCCTTCGAAAAAAAAAACGTTGTTTTCCGCATACAAAAACGTTGTTTTCCGCTGACAAATTTGGTGTGCGGAAAGCACCGTTTTTTTGTCAGCGGAAAGTCAGTATTTAGGGATATTGCGAAGAATAACGGTACTCAATATAATCGTAGTTATAGCCTAATGTTACAAGTGCCTTTGGTGTAATGTATGTGATACTGATGGACCCTTACTCACAGTATAGTTAGTGTACAGTCGACCAGTACCTTGGGTCGATCACTACTACTACAATATATACAGTGTAGGCTAGTCCATAGGCTATGTTTTTGTAGGTATACTAATTCATTGTGACATTGGGTCAACGCCAGGTTCCGACAGATTATTATGTGGAGTAACTCCATAATACTCCACCCATGGATAGAAGCTCTCTAGGGCAGAGTCGCAACCAAGGGCTTGGACCAAGTCACACACATGCCCGGTCGTGAAATCCTTGGATATTCCACTCTATTTTAGGTTCTACCTTAGTCCTCCCACCGTTGGGGGATGATGCCGCCCCTTGTCGTAGTCAAGCCATAGTTGTACTGTTTAAATTAAATCGAAGCAGTCTATCACTGAATAATATCTTTATTTTCCGAGTGGAGACGTGGTCGAGTCATATTGAGAGACTCATCGACATCATTGATAATTTACATGTATGCACTTTGCAGAGTCACAGTGGTGTTTTTTATGTGGGGTATTTTGGAGTTGTGATGATATCATTGACAAGTAATTGATGATTATTGTCAACTAGGGTCTTTACCCCAAAGCTCTGAGCCTGAAGTGGAACGGCAGTTATAGTGAATCGATGGTGCCATTGATATGTGATGACATTGGTAAATACGAGTAAGAGTGTGACTATGCTGTCTCAGTAGTAACATGAAGGGCCGGTGTGCTCTAAAGTTGTACCAAATTTAAGCATGTGAATGTGATGGTACAAATGTAAAGTTACAAATTTTAATATTGGCACAGTTTCATCTATCATTTTCTATCAACAGAGGAATTTTAGGTCCCTAACAGCACTTTTATTCAAGATGATATTGATTTTGTGCCAGTAGGGTAATATGTCGAGGGGAAGCATATTTTGTCGAAAAAAATAAGGCCATCGATGTGCCATTTTGCAAGCCCAGATGTTAGGCCATATCAAAAGTAATGCTTGCCTGCATGGGCACTTTGTATATGACTGTTTTTTCATGAATTCATATATCCAACTTTTGTTTTCTTTTCCTATTTGCAGCTATTATAAGATTTGTTAAATTCCGCCAGAGTATGTCTCGGGAGAAGCTTCAGAGGTGGACACCCATGATCATGCTATGGAGGGGATTGAGCAGAGTGCATTATCAGAAGTCTGTGAGGTAGGTTATGGAATTTCTTATTACTTCTCAAGAGTCAAAATGTGTATCCTATGTATGTTTACAGTATGTACATTTGTTTGATGCGACTGATAAACATGATTAATAGGTCAATAATGATATGTTGAAATATTCTTGGTAGACTATAAATCACCAATGGTGAGTGTACATGGTCCTTATTGTTTTTAGTAGAGGGTGTGAATGTTATCTGATGTCAGCTTGAACGATGGTACAAACTGCACCATAGGTCATATGGGCTCCACATTTGGTGGTCCCAGAAAAACTTGGGCTCACAAATGTTGTGAGCCCTACAAATATTTAGGCCCTAACATTTTTTGGGCTTTGAAGGTATGAGCTTCTGTTACTTTGGTGCTCTATTATTCCTTGCCAGAGGGGTCTATGCGATCGCGCAGTGCATGTGTGACCGCGGCTTGCATTATCTGAATAATGGCAGTTTACTTACTGCACGTTAAATATCATTATATAGTCAAACTGTCAGCTCACGAACTCAGCGGATGAACGGTCTTGTTTATTGTTCTTGGTACTTTGTCGACACCCCCCCCCCCCCCCGTGTTCAAGCCCAGTGTGACTGCAGCGGCGTAGTTAGGCCACTGTACATACATTTCATACGTACTCACCCTAATATATAGCTAAAGTCCACCCAAAGACAGAATAACAAATAAAAACGTAAAGGTGTTCTCATTATACCTGTTATTATGGATGCTTTAATATATTTGAAACGGTGAAAAGCTGATTTCTACAAACAATGCTATAACAGTGAAAAGTGCAAACTTTTATTGAAACAATTCAGAAACTTCTTTAAAGAACACATTTTATGAAAATCAACCATTTGACAAAGATTTACATTTAGAGAAGACAACTAATAGAATGATTTAGCTCAGCATTAATCTCAGGGAAATGAATTATCAAATATAAGAAATTATAACAGCAGGAATTCGATAAACAAACACAAATGTTTTTATACACAAAAACTTAATTAGTAAACGCTTGTTGATCCCCTATTTAATCGTTCGTTTTGTAACAATAAATGCACTTCTCATGCATGTATGTATTTTAGATCCTCCTGCAAGCAGGAACTCGCGAAGAAGCCTCATTGGCTAATCAAAGCCGCAAGCTGACCGAAGTCATCTTTTACCAGTTTCATTACCAGGTACCTTTCAATTAATAATCTACAACAAACACTATGCTGAGATTTCGTGGACTCCACTCACCCTAAAAAGGAGAAATAAAATCATTTAAGAAGTATGCTATTAACAAAAGAATAGAGTTTAAAAGAAAATCAAATATACAATATAAATGTGTGAATGAGGAAACATTTTCACTTCAACAGCTTGCCATAAAACTTCACGATTTTATCTTCCTGCTTCCTGTCTTTCTATTGAGAGTTGAGACGAGTGATTATAATATCCGTATCGTAATTTCTTTTGTTTCTTTGTATTTCATCATTACACATTGAAATGCTGACCTCCCAACAGAGCTGATGCTAGACCAATCAACGGAAATATCATTGTAGTCATCATGTCGCTACCATGGCTGGGTATCAGTCTGTCAACATACGTTTCTAATTGTATCCAAAATTCCTTTCTTTCATGTGTGTGCATCAAATTTAGATCCAATCGGAAATGATTCCAAACGGACCTGATATCGCGAAAACTGGTAACTGCAAACACAACGACTACCCCAATCAAAACCCTGTAGAAGGAAATAGCGTCTGTAAAGTACAATGTTATTTTATCATTGATACAACCAACTTCAGTACAATACCTGGAACATACACCAACGACATTACAAGGGGTGATACTCTCATTTGACATTGTGTTATTGAAATCACTCGAAGATTGATTTTCTGTTGTTGCAAAGTTCAGTGTTATGAGGACCGTAGTTCCGAAGGTTGTCCCAAACATTATAAAACTACACATTGGCAACAGAAGCCTGCGGAGCTCCAAATAGTCCTGAAAGAAATTTTTGACTACCTCTAAACAAGGATCAACTTTGCCAATATTCTCCTTAATGAAACTGATGGTGATTTTCCTCAGTTCGTGCAACGCAACTGTCTGAAGATATATATAGTATCCCATTAACAACGCATAATTCATCCCCAAAGCGTCTAGAAAAAGCCAACCAATAGAAAGCCACGAATTACAGAGTTTTTGGAAACTGTCAAAATAAAGAATTCTGACCACTGTATGAATAAGCGACATCGATTGAAACAAAAATAACACTTTGAATTTCGGTATAGCTCCTCTCCTTGTAGACAGCAATTCCAATTTTCTAGTGAATTGGATCTCGTCAAAAACATGCAACCAGGTTACATTCCGTCCGTCCTTCGGCAAATTGGTTAACTTTGACAAAGACGCAATAGTGCCGACAATACGCGGAGCGATCAGGCAGGGCCAGTAACATAACACTATTGCAACAAAGCGCAAGGAGTGGTGGATGTATTTGGTGTTACATACCAAATGGAGAACAGCTGCAAGAACATGTGTAATTGTTAGTACCAAATTACAAATGGCTGACAACGAGCAGAACACTTTTCGTACCCATCTTGATTGCCCTAGATGAGAGAAGATGTGGAGAAATACAAATTAAGTGGATTTCCCACTTGGCACTGTATTAAACAATGATTTACACTATCACGATGAGTCAACAGTCTTTCAGTAAAGCATTGTTTAGTAACGTGAGGCATTAAAAATGAGCATATTGCATTGAATGAGGGCGTTGTTAGGAAGTTGTCAGCTACCGTGCCTTGAACACCATTATTATTATTTGAATCTTCGCCGACCGGAACACGGTTTGGTCTTTTACAGATTAAGTTCGAAAAGGAGTATTAAACATGGACACTGCTGTTACCTGAATGTGGGCACTTTCTTAAACCGTATTGTGATTAGCGAACTCGAAGGATGACTCACAATAATAAACAAATTAAGCTAACAAATCTCAATTTTGCTTCAAATAGTTTACGATTACATATTCAGAGTTAAATTGTTTATATAGTGTACACAGAAAATCAAGAAGTATTAAGTAATCTACGATATGCTCTTTGAAAATGATTTGACAAACTGAAGTACGTACATAACAAGAAACAAAAAATAGACGATGTGTTTGTGTTTACTCACCGATAAATGGTAGTTTTAAAGACCTAGGTCTAGGTGTATCCCAACGAATTACACCAAATGCCCACATTACCAATACCATTAATGAAGTAACTGTGACTTTTCGGGGATCTCGTCCTTGGACTGTCAGGATCGGTAATGCTTCCTCCATCGCCATCTAGATTAGTTGGGAGTTTATCCCGAGAATGAACAGTTACGGTGATCGTTGTATACTTATCCTCATGATTGAAACGCTTCATGACTTTTATAGACATTCATAATTGTATGCTTTCTGTTTTATAGAGAATGGGCATTACAAACAATTGTCAAGTAAACCATTTATATGGTTTAAAGTAAGATGACTTGTATACAATTTGCTTCCGTAGCAATTGTTAAACGTTGTTAGCACACTTGAAAACACAATTAAGTTTGAAAACCCCTTACGTAGCATGAAAGGTACAAATATACAACAATAAGTGAATCACGAAACGAAACCGCAGGATTTACATATGAAAAGCAAAGATGAAATTAATATAGTTACACATTGAGTCCTGTTGTCACGGGTCACGCTAAAAGTAGTTCAAATTTCATGTCATGCCAGATATTGACAACAACGCAAAGTAAATCTTTGGCATAACTTTAAACTGATTATGTCTAGGATGGTACACCGGCAAAAAACAACACATGATAATTGCGTTTGCACTATATTTAGATATTAAGAACTAAGCATCAACTGTCATAAGGCTGACCTTTAAAACTAATACAGTTACTGATGAAGCTTCCCTGAAAAACTTGTTCTAAGAACAGAACCGAAGTTCGTATCCATGTTTGTTTCAGAACCAAACTTAATTTGGTTTGACCAAGGAGGACCAAAATTGCAAATCTGCAAACCTAGCCAAAAAATGAAGGAAAACGTTATTGCTGTATTAATAATAAGACACGAATGGTGATTTAGAAAAAGTCCTAAACAGTTTAAGGAAGGGTTTATACACCAAAGCTTCAATTCAAAAGCATATAGCAACGTATTTTAGGGAGTACAGTCACATTCAGCCGCAATATAGTGAATTTCTCTTTATTCTGAGATGTAGTAACCATTGGAGACAGAACCAAAACAAGTTATGAGATCACGAGTGCATTCATGAGTGGGATTTTGACCAGTGATCTGATAACACGCTCGTCATTAACCCGTCATCTGAGTATGAGCATTTTATCCTATATGAACACAGTGTTAGTTAAGTCTTCAATTATATGTTTGTCCAGCAACATTACATTTTCAGTTGTTGGCGAGTGCAAAGTATCGCACGCCACAACCTTGCATACAAGTCAATCGATTTTATTGTACGAATGATGTGGAATACTTCAGCGCTTTGGTTCATTTCATTTATTCGAAGAAGCAGTTCCAATGTTAAACTCCTCAAGTTATATTTATAGGATAGAAAATGCTTAACTCGTCAGTTTGTAAAGGATAAATTTATATAATAAAATAGTAAGGAAAGTTGGCAATATATTGATGCGATGACAAATTGAAATGATTATGTTGATATTAAGTTCCACTTCTTTTTGTTTCGTTTCGTGTCGATTATTTGTTTTGCTGCAAAATTAAATAGTACAAGGGCACAAAGTAATAGATACTATTAACAGCAATGAAGTAAAGAGAAGTAAATTAAACTAAAACAAAAACTCTGACGGGCTTGTCGAAGAGTTTCTCTATCTGAAACATGAACCAAAAAGTCAGAAATTAATAGAGAAACAACGAGCAGAGGAACTAAAGAGAGAGAGAGAGAGAGAGAGAGAGAGAGAGAGACAGAGGAAATAAAGCAACCCAATACTTATGTTATGAGACATATCCCGACTTAAAGTTGCTGGATTTGCCACTCAATATCCCAGATGCAATACCAATCATGGGAATAAGAAAGGTGAGTTCACCTTGAGTTGATTTTGTTTGTTGAACATATTCATCCAACCACGTCAACTGACACAATGTTCGCGAACATTGTGTCGGTTGGCGTGGTTGGATGAATATGTTCAACAAACAGAAACAACTCTTTCCAAAAGTTACTATTTCTTGTTGAGTATCTAAAATATAGTTTTATTTTAAATCTGTTCCATATGGATTTAATGTTCATTCCGGTAGCGGCGCAATACGGTAACACGATGGTCACAATCCATACGTTACACACTAGAAGCGCGTTACCATTTTGTAGGAATTTTGATTTGTCACAAGTGTATTCACAAATATTGTACCGAATATCTCCAGGATCATGCGTAACGATCGTGGTCAGCGCTACATTTGAATGATTCGTGTATTTATGATTGTAGTTCCAGGTTAAGAATATTGAGAAACCAAACGCTGAGTTGAACAGAAGAAGATATAACCAAGGTATTATGTTCCTTATCTTCTCGTTAACGGTCACGTACGATAAATTAGCCGCGACATAAACTCTATAGTTTTTCTTGAGTGTCTAAGATCTACATTATTCCCTATATTATTTACTTTGTAATGCACGTGTATGGATAATTCTAACAAATCAATGAAGAAACTCGCTTTCACTTTGTAAGCTCTATTACCCAGGTTCATGACATATTGGTTGACATGTGTTCTTTCATACATCCCGTAATGTGGAAAGAGGAACTACATAAAACTACGTGCTGCTATGAGTCACATATCATGTCTTCGCTTGGACAAAAGGAGAGAATTAGAAACCAATGTTAGTTCTTACAACCGATCTGTAAATATTTTAAACTGCCCTTGTTTCTTGACCTTTACGTGGCAGAAGATATGCTCGACGTGTTATGGTGCAGCATAAAGCATCACTATGTTAAAATATGAATATCACACAATCGGGAACTTAATTGGGCTCTAATTTGAAGGGGCAGAAAACGTGTCGCGCGCAGGATTTCAATATTGTTTTATTTAGTGAATGGGAAGGCGGCTAGGAAAATGATAAAATCTACCGACCGATGTAGGTAATTGTTGAACTTATATAGCACTAAGGCTAGGAGCGAATGAAGGATTGATAAATGAAGTGTTGACGCCGTTTTGCATGTACTGGATCTGGAGGTATTACCCCAGAAAATACTTCAAATACTCTGCGGATATTTTACGTTCAGGGTATGACCTAAATACATTGAACTTCCTCTTATAATGTGTTTGACAGCTTCGACAAGCTATGACAGTGCTATAGCTATTAGTATATAAGTGATGCAGCATACTTCCTCCTATAAGCAACTAATAAAACGGTGATTACGAGGATTCGTTGACTGACAAACACGGAAGTTTCATTTGTGATTAATGTCAGTTAACACAAACGAGACTAGTTGATTTGCTCCGTGTACACAATCAGACAGTATAACACTGTTGGCTACGTGGGGACGTGTGAGGATTTGTTACACTGTTGGCAATGTGATTTTGAGTATTTGTAACACTGTTGGCAATGTGAGTGTGAGGATTTATAACACTGTTGGCAATGTGAGTTTCAGGATTTGTAACACTGTTGGCAATGTTAGTTTCAGGATTTGTAACACTGTTGGCATGTGAGTTTCAGGATTTGTAACACTGTTGGCAATGTTAGTTTCAGGATTTGTAACTTTCGTATTTGAAGAGTGATGTAAAGCGTTACCATTTCCATCAGCTCGCATCCATATATATAGGATTGTGTTCACGACATTATCTCTCGAATATTCCTTTGACGTGTTCGCCAATTCCAGTTTATTTCTAAGTTTAGAATTATATTTCTCCACTTAACGTTAACAATATCATGACCAACATTACGTTATACCGGTAGAGACGGCGTCTTCGATCTTAAATAAAATTAAATATTATTAAAATGAATATCGAAAAGAACCCTTTGTTGCGGAATGACAACCGAAATCCTCGCACTAGTCGGGAGTTTCCCTTATCGCTTGTGATGGTCATGTGGAGCCTTGGATTGATAGACTGGTCATCACCTAAACAGGATATTTTTGGCGATCATCCTTCTTTTGTAGCAGGTAAGGAATACTGCTTTTCAAATAACAGTAATTATAAGTGATATAGTTTTTGCTTTTAATCCATAACTTGTTTAGACATAATAAAACCATAGTTCCTACATGGAATTTTTGAGATAGTTTCTTAAGTTTGCATACAGTTGCCTGCAATAATTTTATATTAACGTCAAATGTTCTTCTTATTTTGATTTTACACAGCAGTCAACGGTAGTAAGTGGAAAAGACGCCTACTCTGTGTCACGTCACGATTGTATCTAACCCTCCTGTTGTCAGTTACTGCCTTGTGTGGATATAAATACCTTGACAAGTACTTCGGCGAGTCGAATCATTTCTTCCACTTTGCTTCTTATTTCATTACTTACTTGCCATTAATGGCTGCGCCTCAACTCATCTGTTTCTTGACAACTATTTGTAGATGGTTTCATAATAATAATAATTTCAGCGACGACAGAGAAGATTATTGGTGGAATGTTCTGAGCGAACCATCCGTTTCAAAACGTTTATATCCGTTCCACTTATCAAAATTACAACCTCCTAAACTCAAGTACCTATTATTCTTCTGTTCATGTGGGATAATTAATATAATTATGGAGACAATTCACTTTTGTATCTACACCAAACCCCCCAAAACCTTGAAAGATGACATATACCAGTCTGGAGAATTCGTTTCCACGATACTCAACATGTGGTTCTTCTCATTATTTTGTTATTTCTTATTCCTTCAACGCTTAGCATTGGAGAGTCATTTTGATCATCTATTATGGTTCGTCAGGAAACACGCAGGTTGCCTAGCTGACTGTCAAACGAAACTGAACGAATGCCTTAGTGACTTTCTCGGAATGAGGAGACTTATTCGACCCTGGATTACCTTTGTAATTTGCTCAACTTGTTTCGGTTTGGCGGTTTGTGTTGCTTGGAACTACAAAGTGATTGGTGAAGAAAAAGCGTACGTTGAAATGTTTACTATATCCGAGGTGAATTGTTCCACGACGAACTTTACAACAACAGCAAAGAGCGGTTTTGGTTACTTAAATGCACTTATATTCACAAATAAATTTACAGTCTTAATTTTGTCCCTTCTATCAGTGGGCGGAACAGACATCGTCAACATTTGGAAGAAATATCTCTTTTATGTCAACATATTATGTTCTCCGAATAACGAACGATTTTGGCGCAAGTTCTCAAAGCTAATGAGAAAATTAGAAGTGAACACGTCTGGAGATACTATTATTGATATGTTGCTACCTGTCCTATTGTTAGCGTTTGGTATACTCGGTATCGATAATTTTGACTTCTGATCCTTTGGTAATTTACATTCTTTAGTTCGTAACTATAAACACAAAACACTTGTAAAATTGCATTTTCCCGTACTATTATAGCAAAGTAGAATTTGTTCAACTTTTGTTAATCCCATGATTTTACATAGAACAATACGGCCGTTGGAAATTAATTTACCAATAACAAATTCAAAATTTAAGGAAATCTTTAATATTCTAAAGTAGAGATCGTCAGATAGTTAAGTTAAGTTGCCTACATCTTACTGCTTAATGCAATATGTTTTCGTAGAATGGAATCCTTAACCTGGGAAATTAATGAATGTTAAAACAATACGATGTTGTTGCATTTTCCCGTACTATTATAGCAAAGTAGAATTTGTTCAACTTTTGTTAATCCCATGATTTTACATAGAACAATACGGCCGTTGGAAATTAATTTACCAATAACAAATTCAAAATTTAAGGAAATCTTTAATATTCTAAAGTAGAGATCGTCAGATAGTTAAGTTAAGTTGCCTACATCTTACTGCTTAATGCAATATGTTTTCGTAGAATGGAATCCTTAACCTGGAAAATTAATGGATGTTAAAACAATACGATGTTGTTGCAGTACTTCTCCTTGTAATTCAATTTCGCTTGGAATGACGACATAATGAGACAAAAAATGATTTGTATTGCTTTCGCGAATTGATGTCGGTGTTGACGACGCCTAGTTATTATTCAGACAGATATATTTGCATATCTCTTTGGGTCGTAACAGCAATGTATATTTAGTCTATTAAGAAATGAATTTCATGTACAAAGTAATGTTAAAATGATGACTTTGTATATAATTTTTGCACAGTATAAGCCAAGTTTGTAAGAAAAGAAATTTACCCGGGTCAACACATAATATGCATCTGACTGACATCTTAAAAATGAAAAATGAAGCTTGTCAAAATTATGATATGGAGTGTGCTTCTTTATGGCCTGGAAGGTTGGACTCTGACTAAAGCAGATGAGAACCGGGTGCTTGCTGCCGAAATGTGGCTATGGAGAAGAATAATGAACATCAGCTGGAAAGAGAAAAGATCGAACAGGAGCATCCTGGAATAACTTGGTGTGAAGAGACAGTTGCTTGGTAAACAGAAAGCTCACTTACCTTGGCCACATCCTCAGAGGAAGCGGTAGTGCATTGACACTCCAAATAATAGAGGGGAAGGTAGAAGGAAAGAGGAAGGCTGGACGTCAAAAGAAGCAGTGGTATGACAACATCAAGGAATGGACAGGATTGAGCCTAGCGCAAGCTAAGCGTCTAGCTCAGAACAGAACTACCTGGAAGGAGGAGATAAGGAGATGCGTCAAACTGGTAGACAATCGTCAGTATTGACGGCGGCCGAAGAAGAAAAAGAAGAAGAAGACATCTTAACTCCGGCGTGTATTTCGTTTCGTGTAGTACAGGTAATTTTTAGTTTCCAATAATTCAACGATTCAAAGTTCAAGGAAACTATTTAGCACTCTGAAGCTTTCAAATTTGTAACGAGTGTTGTACTTTTGAGAGCACAGTTGTTAATTTCCACAGGTTTATGGAATTAATCTTACATTTAGGTGAGTCTAAAGTGTCAAAGAATGACGTTAGGCACAAAATAAAGTTTAATATGTTCCAGACCAGTACAAAGCACTTTTATCATTCTATATTGCATTTTCTACACCACTTTTAATGGCCCTTTAAATATCTGAAGCTCATCAATGAAAGTGTCGGCTCCATTCAGTCTAACACACATACCATCAAAGAAAGTGTCTGTACTATAAAGTCTAACACACAGACCATCAATGAAATATCTGCACCATAAAGTCTAACACACAGACCATCAATGAAAGTGTCTGGACTATAAATTCTAAGACACAGACCATCAATGAAAGTGTCTGGATCATAAAATCTAAGACACAGTCTACCATCAATGAAAGTGTCTGGACTATAAGTTCTAAGACACATACTATCAATGAAAGTGTCTGGACCATAAAGTCTAACACGCAGACCATCAATGAAAGTGTCTGTATACCATAAAGTCTAACACACAGACCATCAATGAAAGTGTCTGGACTATAAAGTCTAACACACAGACCATCAATGAAAGTGTCTGGACTATAAATTCTAACACACAGACCATCAATGAAATATCTGCACCATAAAGTCTAACACACAGACCATCAATGAAATATCTGCACCATAAAGTCTAACACACAGACCATCAATGTAAGTGTCTGGACTATAAGTTCTAAGACACAGACCATCAATGAAAGTGTCTGGACTATAATTTCTAAGACACAGACCATCAATGAAAGTGTCTGGACCATAAAGTGTAACACACAGACCATCAATGAAAGTACCTGGACTATAAAATGTAACGCACAGATGATTTGGTCAGTTCCCAACAACACAAAACACAACGAGAAAGTATAAGACCTTTATGGCTTCAACTAACATGTTTACTATGCATTACTCAGGACAAATGGTCTTGGATGTCGTCATCCAGGGTTACTATGTTGTTCCAAACAAGTTCAAGAACATGTTTTGGAAACTTTATTATAGTTTATGAATAAAATTAATTTGATATTTAAGCATGCACTGAGGAGCCGACGTCATCATCATAACTGACGTCTTAAAGGAACATTCCAGAGACTTAGCATACTTTTAAAGTGAATATCTTAAAAAGCTCGAAAGCTGTAGAACCATTGCTAGCACTAAATTTTCGTTTTGCTTAGACTATGATATATCTGGAATAAAGTGTTGCTTAAAGTCATCTTTTAAAATCTATAGTAGATTTGACACTTACGGGTAACACTTTACCTTACGAAAATACTATGTAACATACTTTCCGTCGATCTCAGTATATTGGGTACCTAATACGTTTTGCAATCACAAACCGAAATGCAAATTTGGAAGTGTCTGGAAGTGTCCAAAGAGTTTCCTTAAACTTGCCCATCTACCTGGGTTATCCTACACTGGCTTTACGATTGACTATTTAATGCGGTCCTTATATGTAAGAAGCAAATTAAATATGACTGAATGAATAAACAAGATAGTTCACTGTAGTACTATTTGTGATCGACGGACAGAATTCTGAATAAATACAAACAAAGTAACAAAATACTACTCTTTATCAGCATCATTTTACCATGGTTAACTATTGTTTTGTTGTAATTGTAACAACTCTTTCCAATTTAATTGTCGGAAATGTTAATGACGGTAGACCATCCAAACTGAAAGATTTCGCACTGTCAGAAAAGCGACGGAAAGGGGATTTATTAAAACCTCGATCTGTATTGTCCATGAACCAAAAAATAAATAAATTAATATATAAACCAGCGACATTTCTCTTCTTTGCAGAATTGGAAGAAAATTCATTTCCACTCAACACGTTAAACTTAAGCTCAATGAATTATTTGCGTCTTGATAAAGAACCCTTAGCACGAGAAATGAAATAGATATCTTGTGAATTGATTTAAGACCTAATGTTACACTGGGGTTGGTATGTCATAATCCAACAGAAAGGGGAAATATGTGAGCGCTAGCGACTATATATACTTCCCGAGTATAATGATATGAAGCATGACAACATATTTTAGTGATATGTTTTGCTATCTGATGGATGTCTTAACTCATATTGGAATTTGTACAAGGAAGAAACACGTTCATTATCGATTCCTAAATGTGTTAAGTTTAATTTAAATAAGATCACACTTTTCTTATTCTTCAATGCTCTAATACAAACCCAATCAGTTAAATGGTATATTAAGTACTTTTATATAAACCAAAGAAAACGAAATGTCAAAAGATATTTTTAAACAGATAGGAGAAGTAAACATAGTACATGGGGAAGAAACTGTTACTGTTTAGCACCCTCTATTATGTCATTTCGTCAACGATGTGTTCGTTTTCCGCTACTATTAGTGGTAATTTGATTGTTGCTTCATTTTTAATATGGATTATATATGATTTATGTATATTTTCATCGTGGCCACATTTACCTGAACCCGGAAAAGGCTTTTGTATTTAAAGAACATATTTCGTTGGTGAATGATTGGAGTAGTGCAATGATTCGTCACTAACGAAGAGGATAAGTTCCTCTTTCACTTTAATCTGTCAATTGAATATAAGGTTCACTATGCCACGTTCTCTGAGAAATGTTCTTGCTACGCAGCGAGAAAGCCCAAGCATCCAAAGACTGTGCATCCACAGTGAAATAAACATGCTTTGTTATGTTCTGTTTGGTAAGTCTTTCGTAACAGAAGCCAGCTTGCAGCAAATTAGTTTTTGTTTACGTTCTGTTGAAGTACTGACATAATATTTGTTATATCGAGATATATAACAGCGTCAGTCTGTAGGCTTCGTCTCCTCCAGTTTCCCTTAAAGGCTATCATGTGAGTATACTCGACCTACCTGTCATACAAACACATACCTATGATATTATTCGTAAAGCATCGACACTATATTAATAAAGAAGTGTCAACGCATATATACAATACAATAAAACAGCCTATTACAATGTTAAGCAACTCAATAATTTGCGAAGGCTATTAATAACAATAATATTATCTTTATATATTTCTATTTTGGAAAAGCATCTGTATTGCTGAAAGGTGTTCCTAAAGTTTCATGCTAGGATTACACAGGTGTGAGGATTTTCCTTTCTGTATAAATGCTATCACTAAATTACTGGGCTGATCTCTGCTCTTGGTAGAGTTGTTTGAAGGTAATTCGTTTCGGCTAGGAAACATCAATGTTACCGAGCCCCATGCTGTGTGGCGCGTGTCACGTGATGTGTGTGCGTGAGTGTGTATAAGAATCCTAGATGAGAGAAATGTTTAACTAGTCTACTTCCTTGTTCATTGTATATCCCTTTCACTTCCTGATTAGCCAATGTACATGGCACGGTCAGTTTGTACTGATGGATCAAATTACATTTACTTTTTTAGTAAGTATGTGTTATTACACGTCATGCAGAATGTATTTAATTATTAAGAATTAATTTATTTTCACCTCGGAAATCGCGAGACTACAAAACAAGTTGTAAATTAAATAGTTCTTCAAAGAATTAATTCCTGCTTTGGAACAGGAATGGAAAAGGCAGAGATGGATACCAACGGCGAAGGACATCTTTTCAATTCGAGACAATTTTCAGTAAACTATGATAATGAAGAGATCAGGAATGTGAACAACTGTTTAAAAGCTTTAATGTGGCTCCATGGCGTTGTGACTTGGCCGTTGTCTACAGGGACCACTTCTTCTCCCATGTTTGGTGATAACGGTAAATTTAAGTATTTTTTCTTTTAATGTAAAACGTTCACGTGACAAAGAAGGACTGAGAATAAGAAAACATTATCATTGAAAGAACTAATAAAGTAATGATCCGTTTGGTTTAATGTTAAGTGAAATATTAATAGTAAATGTTTATTTGTCATTTATTATCACTTTGGTAATCAGGTTAATGATATCATAGTTTAATTACCTCTATTAAAATACCAATATTGTCTAGGAATGATACAACATACGAAGAGAGGAGTGTGTGATCAACCCTCGCCTGTTATCAGGGAAAGTAAAACAAGGCAAAATATATAGATACAAACATTAATAAAGAATACATGTGTGTTTCCTCAATGAAGTTATACACTATCATAAAGCTATTTTAATATATTTTGGCTTCCTTCATCTGTGTTATGAACTACGTTCAAAATGATCGGTTAGCATAGTAATATGTCACTACCCGAAAGGTATCGGTAAACAGGTGTTACTGTAATGAACAAGGATGAGCATTCAGTTTTTTTAATAGAATATTATTAGAAATCAAGAAGATTATTCTTATGCATTTGTCTCAGAGCTCACGTGGTTTGGTGACTCATCGCCAAAAGAAAACATTTATGTTTTTATCAATTTAGTAATGTTTAGACGATAGGTGTTTGATTTCATGCTTCGTAATTTTATCCGAATGCAGCGTTGCCCGTCAAATGATAACACGAATATTTACTTTGTTTTAAACTTCCTCAGACAATTTTATTTTAATTTTCCAGATAAAAAGAGGTGGAAGGAACGATTAACGTTCATCTCCTCGTTGATCTCTCTCGTGATTTTAACATTTGCGTCTACGGTAGCTCTACTATTGTACTTATACTGTTATTTCGGAAAGATTGACCATTTCTTACGTTTTGTGTCATACCAATGCTACTGGCCATCACTGATGTCAGCCCAGATAATATGCTTGGCATCTTTAATCAAGAACCAGGTGGGAAAGCGAAGGAATATCTCATGGGTAAAAGTGTTTAGCGGAAAATGTTGTGCAAGGATAATGTCAACTTTTACATCCAATCCTGGGACGGTTCCTTTACCAAAGTTCTCGGCATTCCTGATCTTATACCTGTTAGTTCCAACAGTTCATTCCGCACTCAAGTTAACATTCTTTATGAAACTGAAGACAGAATGTCGAAATTTCCCACAATATCTTTGGTTAATTTCTGAAATTTCAGTTGCCTACTTTTTTTCAATGTTTTGCTACTTTTTATATTTGCATCGCATTAACCTTGAGCGTGAGAGCGAGGTTGCCTCGAAGTTCATCCAACAGCACGTTGGAGAGTTTGACGAATGTATTTCCACGGTAAAAACATTCTTCAGAGAATACTACCAGCTTAGAAAGATATTGTTACCATGGCTCAATTTCGTTATTTTCAATTCAACATTTGGACTGACTGTGTTTTTTACGTGGAATTTTAATGAAATCGTAATACCCTCAACTGCCACTTCTATGCCCATTACAGATTCGTATGTTCCTTTTCATCCCAATGAACGGGCAATGTGCAGTTACACGTGTGATCGGGAACACTTTTTGCATGAAGATAACTTTTTAGTCCTCTATAATTCATTCGTCTTATGGAGACATGTCATGATCGCCATTTTACCATACTACGCTGCAAATGCCTTGGACATCAAATACGTGTGGACAGATTTCAAAATGAAACTCAAATTCATGCATTCGAGAAGAGAGAGAATGTTCTGGAAGGATCTGTCTATTTATATTGATAGTTTACATCCCAATACAACAGTTGACACCATTAATAGTTTTATTTTCCCTATTATTGGGTTCGCATCTGGATTTTTAAGCGGAAAACAGCGAGACTTCTAGTCCGTTATAAAGTAGCAAAACCTTTATGTTCTTCGGTCTTGTTGATTTAGAGAAACATTTTCAGCAGAGAAAAACGTAATCTGTGCAAATCAAAGAAACCGCTAGCTTGATCGAATACAAACATTAATTAAGGATATGCTATTTACGTGTTAATGCATTCTACGGAACTGATTGTTTATAGCATGTCAACTTGTTGGGTACATCAATACCGGAATTATGACAAGAAACAACATTAGTTGTTTACATCGAGTTGGGTGTTTTCGTTTTAAGGTTTTGCCTACTAGCAAATGGTTTTTAATATTGCGATATATTTATATCAATAAATAAGCTAATTTATATGTTTCATTTCACTGTTTTAAGTTGAACTATAAACCAATGGATACTCATGAAAAAGTTATATATTTTTTGGTTTTAGATTCTCACTCCGTTATTAATGTCTATTTCGTGCGAACAGCCAAGAGGTTTATTTCTAAGAACTACAAAAATGTATTTCTCGTTTATGATACGAATCCATATATAGTATTCCTGAAAATGTCTGAAGGAATAGAACTTGTTTTTAATTATACTTTACTCTAACCTACCGTCGATCTTATTGTAACATTTTCAACACTTTCTCTGTGTCACTTATATCAGACAGTTTACTTTACTACTATATTACTGAAAGTTTTGCCGAAGGATGTTACATAGGAAATAACATTCGGGTTTCTACTACCTAGCTCAGAAGTTATAAGAGATATAAAAATCAGCATATGATGTTATCAGACGAATGAAAGTGGAAGTCTACCTAGACTAATTAGACTTAACTTTGTACCACAATAAGACAAGTCGTGTAAAAGGATAGCTTTAACGTGACACTGTATTTTGTTGTTACGGTGTGTGTGTTGGCAAGTATTGCGTCGTACAATACTTCGATCTATCAGGCCACTGCAGTTTAATCATTAATATATTGAACCCATAAAAACGGTAACAAGTTATGTTTTGTATTTCACTTTTGTTTTAGAATATTATGCTAACATCAACAAAGAAAAAGATGTTTTTATTAAAAAAATATGTAAATTAATGAATTACCCTCTCCCTTTATTCACCTTTTTTGTTTTCGGAGTATGCTGTTAAGAATCTCAGATTATTGATATTAGGGAAATAAAAGACCGAGATATTCGATGGCAAACAATGTAGAGCTCATATAGAAGAGTAAAATATACGACACTGTTAGTTAAAACTCATATCTCAATATCTTGTCCCTACCTTTTGACAAAGGTACGTTTGCAGTGATTGCAGTCTTTCCCCTGTGGTTAGAATTGCATTAAAATGAAACCCCTTTGTAGAAATGTTATTCTTCTTTGTGGATAAATAATTGATACATTAAGAAAAAAACAAAAATATAATTTCAGCTCACTTGTCATTCATGATAACATAATTGTATTCTGCTGTTTGTGAGATCATTTACAAATGTCGCCAAATTAAAAAAAAATCACATCAGAATAGAAATTCTTATTAGAATGCGATTTTAAATTAAATCAGTAAACAATAAAACAAAACATGATAAAAACTCTAGTAACTAAATTAGTCTTCACATTTAATCGTTTCAACTGTGTTTAAATGTAAAGGTCAACGCAAGAGCGATTTTTTTGCTCGCTGTGAGCAAACCTTACACGGTATGGAAGATACAGTGAACTATGATTGGAATCCCCAGTAAAGAAATAGACATGTGGGGATCAACACCAAGGGCTGCATATAGTTCAGATCACAGGGCTTGTAAAGTGGGCCCACTTTTTATACAATATTCAATAACAATAATAATCAATAACACATTCAGCAGTTATTTTTACAACGCTTAGGCGACCATAAATGTGGCAAAGGCAAGTGCAGCTTATGGAGTACTACTTACACGTCAGGTGGATTGCAGTTCCACATTTAACGCAAATTTGGAATCTTTTTAAGTTAGAAAGTCATTTTAGATGGGAACACCGTAGATTGCTCTTGGATGAAAGACCCACCTTAGTATGACCCTGTTGCTAAGCATCATTGCTTCAAATGCCATCGCCTTTATCCACTCGGCAAATGCACCGGCCCCATTGTAGCCAAAAATTTATTTGCTCTTTTCAAGTTTATCACTTACCAATCAGCTTCTGTTTAGCATAAGTTTAAGGATCTTCTTTTAAGGCAAAATAAAAATATTTAGATCAGTTAATGAGCATATAGTTATGTCACATCACAGTGAACCCACATAAAGTTTATTCTCAGCCTTGAAAGTGGTTTCCACTTAGTATACCGCATACCACTCCAAACAATGGTATCACAAACGTCGGAACGGTCGAGGACGCTTTATCGGTGCGAAGGTTTTTGACAAACTTTCTTATGTACTCATTGTCCTTTACGTTATCAGTAGAATACATCATATTGACTTTAATTTGAAAATCATCCCAAATGTATCGTAAATCCATTCCACCAACAACTACCAACCCCAAAAGAACAACCATAATTTTCTCTCCAACTACCATCAATTCAAACGGAATTAAGTGGTTCGTAGTTTCTGTTGTAGTTGAGTTTTCACCGCATTTAATCTCGCATATCCAGTTGTGGTTTTTCCAGGCCAGAGTTCCCATCTCTAATGGAGCCATTTCAGAAGCATTATCGCTGCTAGAAGAATTCGAACCCCAAGTCAAAAATACCGTAATTCCGAACGAGGTGCTAAAAATGATCACATTTAACAGGGGAAATAGCAACCTTCGGAGCTCCAAATATGTCTTAAATACGGATCGTACTCTCTTCAGACACTCGGATTGACTTTGACTGTTACTTTCAATGAAGAATAAGGTGCGCTTACTTTCAGCCTGTAACGCTTTACGATTCAAATATAGGAAGTAACAGAATGTACAATAGAAGTAAATGTTGGAGATATTTGATACGGTACAAATGTACTCAGTAAAATGACGGCAATCGGCATCCTGATTAAACAAACAATATATCTCTAAGACCGTATTAAAGATTGCTGTCCCATAAAATAACAAACATACGCCAATTTTTGGCAACTTACCGGTGCTTTGAAAGTTTCCATTGTAAAATTTTTGCCAAAAACTTGTTTCGCTAAACAAATTTGTCCATGTCAAATCCGTCGTCAAATTCTTTTGTCCATATCGATTTTGATAGTTAGCGAAAATGCTCAAAAATTGTACCGAGGTGATGACAGGCCAATAAAACAACACGAAGGATGTGTATCGTAAGAATTCTTTCCAATGGTGGAAAACACATTGAGTGTACCAGAACATAGTGAAAATCGAAGCAGAGATCAACAGGAGAATAGAACACATATAGGAAAAATACAATATTCGTTGTCGTCGCCGGTTAAGACCTACAAGATGGAAAAATATTAGAAAGTGATTCCAAATAAAACATAGCAAATAACCACATGTGTCCGTATGTAGGAATCAAATATTCGAAGGCGATGAACAGACGTCAGTTTTGGTATTCGCTTTATAATGGTACATTTGTTAACAAAATATATCTTATTGCATGGCAACTGTCAAGCTTTCAGGAAAGTCAATTCAAGTCATATTTAATCGAATAAAATCTCGAAAACATTATAAATTGTTTTGATATGATGGCTTTTCTTATAGTTTGAAATATATTCGTTTAAAGTTTAAAAAAAAAAAAAAAATATTTATTAAAAGACCATGACTAGTTCTCAAGTTTTCATCGGAATCTTGGCCACCAAAGCAACTGGAAGATCCAAATTATGTTTCGGTTTATTTGGATACAAGAAACTGACGGTGGCAATGGAAGTTTGACTTGATTTATACTTTTGTGGGTAACTTTCTATTCTTAATGACAGAAGTATTACAACTCGGTATCAGTTTGTTTGTTGTATGTGTGAGGTTTGGTTTGGTTAAGAGTTTGCTTACATATATTTGCGCCAGTTTCGAAATGAAAACTCCATCATCCAATATATACATGAACATATATTGTGTCTTCACTATCAAGCTTGACTCGAAGAGAGTAAGCTCTTTAAATTGAAATAACATTTTCGTTAGTATGAGGCTGGTGAAAACTTCTCAGCTTAATTTTCTTGAAACAACCGTAACCGTATTAATTTACCTCATCATTATTATACTTGAGTTCGTTTATGATTTACCTTCACTGCATATATATTTTGAACACAAACACATTAGAAAACTAATAATTTATTAGATATTTTAAATCATATATTCACAAACTATATTACGGTATATCACTATAACAACGATAGATTAACGCATATGGAAGGAATTAATGCAAAGGGACATAACTGAAAATGGAAGGAAATGGATTTATTATGCTGTATAAAGACTTCCCTTTTAAACAGGCAATTTGTGTAATATCACAGTAGAACATTCCATAGTTTACTTATAATGTATATGAACAACATGTATAGAGTGATACATAACTTCCGATATAAGCTTTCACTATGATATAGTTATATAGAATATGTACATAGATGGAACATTGTACAACACACTGAATCATACTTTAAGGGTCCCATATATTCGTTCAGTAAATACAGATCTTGAGACCTATACAATTTACTTAACGGAGGATTGTTCTATGTTTGTCATTTGAAAAGGTACAAGTTGCAACTTACAAATAGGAAGAGCGAATCATTGTAACTTACCTTTTAATCCGTTTCTATCAGCACCTGTACTCCAGGTTTTAACTGACGCAGACCTTTCGATTATACCCAAGTACCATGTCAGTATTCTCCACACAAATAGCCATCTCTTTTCATATCGAGTACCGTTACTTCCAAGGAGCGTTTTGTCCAGTAAGCTTTGGTTTTCCATCGCAAATACCTTCCTTCTCACCTCAACCTTGGTTTCCATGTCATAGCAAACCAACATCTACAATTGTGTGGAGATCTAAATAACTACTGAACATATATATCTAGCAGAACTTCATGTTCGATCCTATTTTCCTTTATTTAATAATTTAAGTAACGACACAGTATGCGTAAATAATGACGAATTCCCAATAGAGTGTACGATTTCAGTTTCACGTGCGGCATGTATGCAGTTTACTTTTCGCGACCTCTGTTTCGATCATAGTTTCTGTTGCAAGTAAATATCAAACGTTAATATAATTAAAGTGTAAACTAAGCTGAGGGCTCTATAAAGTTAACGATTTGAATATTTTTTTATTTTTTATAAAATCTTGCTGTATAGATTTACTACTGTGAATTGTCAAAATCAACCTTAGTAACCTGTTAATCACAGAATTTAATTTTAGACTTCGCATGTACATCAACCGACAATACGTCTTTTGAAATATGGCCATCCACCTCTACCCCCCCCCCCCCCAAAAACCACACATAAATAAAATCAAAAAATAACAAATAAAAACCAATAAAAGTTCTCTCTGTTTATAGTGATTTGGGTGACTCATTGACAGCATTTTGGGCTCAACTTCAGGTAAAGTATCCAGTGAGCATTGAAAAGAAATGTTACAATATGACGAAGGGTACACATTTTTAAGGAAAGTGAAGATGCGATTTTATTTCAGAGAGCAAAACAAAATCACCTTAAAACGTCCTGACACAATGAACCCTCTATGTATTCTGTTCCATAAATTCCATTGTTGAAATGATTTTAATTAAACAGAAGCAATGGATGATGCACGTCCGTTAAACTTAATAAAAGCCATGCATGATGAGATCATGTTGATTCTTATGTTGTTTCAGATCTAAGCAAAGTGTGGACATAACAATTCCCTGTTGTGGGAGACTATATTACTATGAGGTAATGTATCCAAATTGTTGATTGGTTGAATCACAACACACCTGCAGGAATATCACTATTAATTAACAGATTGCTCCAAAGAGCCAATTACAAGTGCAGCATAATTTCCAAGAAAGCACCGCCTATAGGCGTGCCGTCTAGAAATGAACACCTGCGTTCTAAAAACATCGTACAGTTCTAGAAGGATGAAAAGTAGGTCACAGAACAAAAGAAAACAGACAAGGATAAACACTCTACCACTTATATAGTACATCTAAGTACTATCTTCGAAGTGACTACAATGGAATTAACAAACGTTGCAGAATCAATTACATTATATGCCGTAAAATTCATCATAGTATTATTCATGACATTGTTCCTGGTAAATTTGTTTTGAATAAGGCAGCACATTATGTTTCTTATCTGTTCGTTAACTGTCACATACGATACTACATAAATTAGCCGCTACATGAAGTTTAGTTTTTCTTAAGCATCTAATATCTAAAATGTTCCCTGCATTATTTACTCTTTAATACACGAATGCCTATATCGAAAGTTTTTAAAGAATCGATGAATAAACTCGCCTTCACTTTGTAAGCTTACACAATAGATTGATTGACATGTGTTCTTCCATACATCCATAAGTGCAAAAGAGGAACTACATAAAACTACGTGCTGCAATGCTTCGGTACCGATACTTGACAGTTTTTTTGAAAGTTGATTTATGTCTTCAATTGGACAAAATATAAAAGCTACAAGTTATAAAAAATGAGAAACCACAGTAAGTTCTCACAACCTCTGTTAATATTTGAAAATGCCCTTGTTTTGTGACCGTTCCGTCGCATCAGAAATATTTGACTTGTTAAATTGCAGAATAATCAAACAATATATTATGTCTCTATTAAAATATGAATTAAGAGCATGTTTTATTCGGAATGGCTCCACTAACATTCGAACTGCTGAGTAGTGTCGCGAGCAGAATTTCCAAGGTGTTTTTGTGGGTGGATGAAGACAAGTGATGATTCTTAAATGCAATTACCAGAGGTGAATGAAGGGTTTTTAAAGGATGCTATAGAGCCGGGGGGGGGGGGGGGCGTTGAATCCGTTTCCCATGTAGTGGATCTGAGGGTACTCCCCCAGAAAATACTTCAAATGGTAATGGGAGTATTCGCAACTTTTATTTTCAGTGTATGACCTTAATACACAGAACTTCCACGTACAATGTGTTTCGACAACTTCACAAAACAACAAAACTTTTACGACTTTTAACTAAGGAAACTATATCCAATCGTCAACAACTGAAACACGGATACGATACTTTTTCATTTGTAACCTATGTCTGTTCACGCAAAGGAGACTTGTTGATTTGCTCTGTGTACACTATCAGACAGTATAACACTGTTCTCTACGAGGGGTGCGAGGATTTGTAACGCTGTTGACAATGTGAGTGTGAGGATTCATAACACTGTTGACAAAAAGAGTTTGAGGATTAGTACAGCTTTCTTATTTCAAGAGTAATGTTTAGGGTTACCATATCAGTCTACTTGCATTCATTTTTGTAGGATTGTGTTTACGACATTATCTCTCTTATAATCCTCTGACTTGTTCGCCAATTCTAGTTTATTTCTAATTTAAGAGGTACTTTTCTCCAATTAACGTTCACAATATTGTGACCAACACTACGATATTCCGGTAGAGACGGCGTCTTAATTCGATCTTAATAAAAATTGTTAAAAATGGATACGGAAAAGAACCCTTTTTTGCGGAATGACAACCACAAGCCACGCTCGAATCGGGAGTTTCCCTTATCGCTTATGATGGTTATGTGGAGCCTTGGATTGATAGACTGGTCATCACCTAAACAGGATATTCGTGGCGACCATCCTCCTTTCGTAGCAAGTAAGGAATGATACTTTTCAAATAACAGTAATTATAAGAAATATATTGTGTACTATCATTAGACTAACTTTAGTTAATCTACCTTATAATCTACCGTTTAGGAAATTTACCGTAGACGACGGATACTGAATTTTAAAAATTCTAAAATCTAAGCATTGGTTGTAACAAGTGCACGTGTCTTTGTTGTCATCAAGAAGCTAGCGCTGGTAGTCCATAGCAAGTGCTTTCCTCTCATAATTGTAGCTACTGTATACGTTCGTGCATGCGTAAATATTGAAATTCTCAAAACTATTATTTTTTGCATTCATTTATTTCATAGAAGGAAAGACTGGCAATGAAACTTACGGGATTTTATAGAAGGGATAACAAAACAACAATAATCGCAAGTGGCTTTTTACTAAACGTTTATTCCAAATGGGATCGTTTAGCGATAAATCTCTACACGGTCACAGCCGTAATGTCTGTTTAATTCAAGTTAAGAGCTAAAATTTATTACGGGAAATCCCGTCCTGGCAACTATTGACATGCGGGATTTGAAATCAAAATTGCGGCCATCGCGCACTTACAATATCTTCTCTTCTCTCGAATTTTGACTTTACGCGCAAAAGTATCTGATAGTATGACAAATGTTAGTGAAAGTTTTCATGGATGATAATATTCAAAAGCTGTTACAGTGTAGTGTCTAAATTAGTTTGTTGTGCATTCCGTGTTTTTCCTTTGCTTTAGTTTTTCATTCTTTCAGAAAGTACTATAAGAAAGAATTAAATAAGTAAATAAATGGCAGCGGTTCTTCCGAACAAATATTACATGGATATATTTAACATCGTTGTAAACAAGTTATAGTCCTCACTACAATTACTATTTTACTACTTTTTCTATAAAAGTACATCAAGTTAGATCAACAACTTCATTGATGAAGTAAGTGATAACCCATTGTTCAATTGTTCAATTACTCACATATCATTCCACCCCTACTTACCCCAACACACACACTTTTCCCTCCTCAAATAGTAATTTATACTTTGGCAACATATATGCAGTTTTATTTATATTCATGTATTCATTTTGATCTGTTTTCTTTTAATCTAGGCTTGGTTAGACATATGCTAATAAAAAATACTTCCTATGGAATACCCACTTTTGAAAAAGTTTGTCTTAAAGTTGCGATCAACATTGTGCTTTTTGCATGAAGTTTCCTGGAACATATTTATATTAACGTCAATTTGTTTTTCTTATTTGATTTTACTGGGAAGTCAACGGTAGTAGGTGGAAAAGACGGCTACTCTGTTTGACGTCACGATTGTATCTAACCCTCCTGCTGTCAGTTACTGCGTTGTGTGGATATAAATTCATTGACAAGTACTTCGGCGAGTCGAATCATTTCTTCCACTTTGCTTCTTATTTCATCACTTACTGGCCATTAATGGCTGTGCCTCAACTCATCTGTTTCTTGACAACTATTTGTAGATGGTTTCATAATAATAATAATAATTTCAGCGACGACAGAGAAGATCATTGGTGGAATGTTCTAAGCGAACCATCCGTTTCGAAACGGTTATATCCGTTCCACTTATCAAAATTACAACCTCCTAAACTCAAGTACCTCTTCCTCTTTTGTTTATGTGGGATAATTAATATAATTATGGAGACAATTCACTTTTGTATTTACACCAATCCCCCCCAATCCTTGAAAGATGGCATATACAAATCTGGAGAATTCGTTTCCACAATACTCAACATGTGGTTCTTCTCATTATTTTGTTATTTCTTATTCCTTCAACGCTTAGCATTGGAGAGTCATTTTGATAATCTAATATGGTTCGTCAGGAAACACACAGGTTGCCTAGTGGACTGTCAAATGAAGCTGAACGAATGCCTTAGTGATTTTATCGGAATGAGGAGACTTATTCGACCCTGGATTACCTTTGTAATTTGCTCAACTTGTTTCGGTTTGGCGGTTTGTGTAGCTTGGAACTACAAAGTGATTGGTGAAGAAAAAGCGTACGTTGAAATGTTTACTATATGCGAGGAAAATTGTTCCACGACGAGCTTAACAACACCACTGAAAGGTTTTGGTTACTTAGATGTACTTATATTCACAAATAAATTAACAGTCTTAATGTTGTCCCTTCTATCAGTGGGCGGAACAGACATTGTCTACATTTGGAAGAAATATACCTTTTATGTCAACATATTATGTTCTCCGAATAACGAACGGTTTTGGCGCAAGTTCTCAAAGCTAATGAGAAAATTAGAAGTGAACATTTCTGGAGATACTATTATTGATAAGTTGCTACCTGTCCTATTGCTAGCGTTTGGTATACTCGGTATTCATAACTTTGACTTCTGATTCTTGGTAATTTACATACGAAAAAGAAATTCATTCTTGAATTAGTTGCTTAAACTCAAATCTGGTCATTTGTATAATTGCATTTTTGCTACACTAATTTATACACAAAAGCAAAACAGAATTTGTTCAATTTACCAACAAATTCAAAATTTAAGAAAATCTTTTAATATTCTACAATAGAGATCGTCAGATAGTTAAAGCGAATGATACCTCATGTCGTTTATTTGCCTACGTCTTACTACCAAAATATGTTTTCATAAAATGGAAACCATGATATTGGAAATCAATGAATGCCTTAGCTATCTGATGCTGATGCAGTTCTTATCTTTGTAAGTCGATTTTTCGCTTGGAATGGCGACATGATGAAACAAAACTGATTTGTATTGCTTTCGCGAACTGATCTCTGTGTTGACGGGCCCAGCTATTATCCAGACGGATGTATTTGCATATCTCTTTTGGGTCGTAACAGCAATGTATTTTTAGTCTATGCATGGTAAATGTATTTATTGTTCCAAGTAATGTTATTTGAATGTTAAAACTATGATATTGTATATAATTTTAAACACAGAGTTAACCATTGTATATCTACGAAACACATTGAATTTATACACAATGAATTCATCGCGTCTTGATATAGTACTCTTATTACAAAATATAAAAAGATGTCCTGTAAATTAATTTAGAATTAATGCCATACTTGTTTTGGTATGTCAAATACGATTGACTTTTCCATATTTAATTGCGCTGGTTCTGTTTTGTGTGAATATATGCCAGAATTATCGAGACTGATCAACTTGTATGTATGCTAAAACTCCTACTGCAAAGTCTGAAATTGAAATACATTTTCATGGCCAGATTTAAAAATCATTAATGTTATACTTGACATGGTTGGACTTTATTATTTCTTAACTGCATTTTGTACACAATTAAGATTAAAGATTCTCCTCTTTGTTCAATTTGTAATAGAGAAAATGAAACGCTTGATCACTGTTTTTGGTTTTGTATATATGTAAACAAGTTTTGGCATAAAGCCTGTAATTGTTGTTTAAAGGACAACTTAGATATAAATATGTCAACTACTCAATTTGGATTTACAGATGACATTAAACACCCTATGAATTGTTTTATTCTGCAAGTTAAAAATGATATTTTCTTCTGTAAAGTAAACAACTTGGTACCAGATTTGATTACTTTTTATGCATGAAACCAGAGAAGGTTCAACGTTCTTAACTTTGGACAAGACAATGGTGGATCAGGTATGGCATGTGTGTCTGCCAATAGCTTGCCTTTTAACGGAGTAAACCTGTACATGGACAACAGTCAAATTCCATTGATAACCTGTATTTCATAACGATCTTAAGAAGTACGGGCAATGGGTGGAACGACTTAATCATATGAAGCATGACAATATATTTTAGTGATATGTTTTGCTATCTGATTGATGTCTTAACTCATATTGGAATTTGTACAAGGAAAAAACACGTTCATTATCGATTCCTAAATGTGTTAAGGTAGTTTAATTTAAATAAGATCACACTTTTCTTATTCTTCAATGCTCTAAAACAAACCCAATCAGTTAAATGGTATATTAAGTACTTTTATATAAACCAAAGAAAACGAAATGTCAAAAGATATTTTTAAACAGATAGGAGAAGTAAACATAGTGCATGGGGAAGAAACTGTTACTGTTTAGCAACCCTCTATTATGTCATTTCGTCAACGATGTGTTCGTTTTCCGCTACTATTAGTGGTAATTTGATTGTTGCTTCATTTTTAATATGGATTATATATGATTTATGTATATTTTCATCGTGGCCACATTTACCTGAACCCGGAAAAGGCTTTTGTATTTAAAGAACATATTTCGTTGGTGAATGATTTGAGTAGTGCAATGATTCGTCACTAACGAAGATGATAAGTTCCTCTTTCACTTTAATCTGTCAATTGAATATAAGGTTCACTATGTCACGTTCTCTGAGAAATGTTCTTGCCACGCAGCGAGAAAACCCAAACATGCTTTGTTATGTTCTGTTTGGTAAGTCTTTCGTTACAGAAGTCAGCTTGCAGCAAATTAGTTTTTGTTTACGTTCTGTTGAAGTACTGACATAATATTTGTTATATCGAGATATATAACAGTGTCATTCTGTAGGCTTCGTTTCCTCTAGTTTCCCTTACAGGCTATCAGGTGAGTTACTCGACCTACCTCTCATACAAACACATACCCATGATAGTATTCGTAAAGCATGGACACTATATTAATGTACAAGTGTCAATGCATATACAATACAACAAAACAGCATATTACAGTTTTACGCCACTCAATAATATGCAGATCAATAACAAATAATGTTATCTTTATATATTTCCATTTTGGAAAATCATCTGTGTTGCTGAAAGGTGTTCCTAAACTTACAGGGCCACACAGGTGTGAGGATTTCCAATTCTGTATAAATGCTATCACTAATTTGATAGACTGATTTCATACTCTTGGTATAATTGTTTGCAGGTAATTCTTTTCGGTTAGGGAAACAATTATGTTACCGAGCCTCATGCTTGAAAGCAACGGCTTGAAAATGGGGACATATAGGATAAGGGACGGCCACCGATTGAATTTGTTCAAATTGGATGAGAGCTTATTCCGCCTTTATCATTTTACCTGCGCTTTTTTTTTTTTTTAACAGGGGCACAAATTTCTTGTTACACAGGTTTTATGGTTAGCCTGCAGATCCTCGTTTTATGGGTCTAAGCATTTTATGCCTTAAAACAGGGTTTAAATTAAAGGTTCTATAGTCAGTAGTGATTTCGCGCTCGCGAATAACTTACTCTTACCAATATGTTCGTTAAAAATCGGTAGCTATTTATACTTGATTTTGGTGCTTCCTTTTCCGAGAAATCCTCGATCCACCACTACTGGTATTTGCCTAGATATTACGTCATAGCTGTGCAGTAACATTGTTATGTAAGAAACCTAGATGACTGAAAGTGTCAACCAGGATATATATATATATATATATATATATATTTCAATTCTATTTCAATTCAATAGATTAATATATGTGTGTGTGCGGGCGTGTGTGGGTGTATGCACGTGCGTTTGTTTTTCTATCTGACCGAGGACTTGAACAAAAGAATTCCAGGTCCTCGGTTGTGATTTCTAAAGAATCACCACGTCCTCGGAAGAATTTCTATTGTATGGGGTATTGTTAAGGTTAGGGTACGTGGATTTGAACAATGGAAAATACAATGGGGTCCTCGGTTGGAATGTAAAACCAACATGCGTGTGTGTGTGTGCGTGTACGCCCGTATCACGGTGCTTGTGTGGATGTGTGTGAGTGAAGGAATCCTATAGATAAGAGAAAGTTTCAACTAGTCTGCTTCCTTGTTCCTTGTATAAACCTTTCACTTCCTGATCAGCCAATATAAAGTTTGTTTCAGTTTCATATTGCAGATTTTAAGCATCGCGAGAATTTATAAACAAGTTGTATATTAAATAGTTCTTCACAGAATTAGTTCTTGCTTGTGAACAGAAATAGAAAAGGCAAAGATGGATACTAACAACGAAAGACATCTTCTTAATTCGAGTCCATTGTCGGTAAACTATGGTAATGGAGAGATGAGGAATGTGAACAACTGTTTAAAAGCTTTAATGTGGCTTCATGGCGTTGTGACTTGGCCGTTGTCTACAGGGACAATTTCTGCAATGTTTGATGATCACGGTAAATTTAAGGGTTTTTGTTTTATTTAAATGCAAAACTTTATGTTTACAAAAAAGGACCGAGAATTAGAAATACATAATCACTTAAGAAAATCATGATCCGCTTTGTTTCAATGTTAAGTAAAATACTTTCTAATCATATTAATAGAAATTGTTTGTTTGTCATTTATTATCATTTTGGTTATCCGATAAGTGATATCATAGTTTAATTGCCTCCCTTGAAACACCATTGTTGTCTAAAAATGATAAAATATAACATGAGAGCAGTGCTTGAAGTATGTCATCAACCCTCACCTGTTAAATCAGCAAACGTAAGACAAGAAAAATATGTATACACAAACTATGTATACAATATATATTTATATAATACAAACTTTGTACACAATATATATAATACAAACTTTGTGAGACAATACAAGTTAGACCCTCGAATTACGGATTTCGAGAATGGTGTTTCTTCAATGAAGTAATATGCCATTAGAAAGCTTTTTCCATATACGTTGGCTTTCTTCATCTGTATTATAAAGAAGGTACTTTTTCAAACGATTGGTTGACAAAGTAATATGTCACTGCCACAAAGTATCGGTAAACAGGTGTTACTAAGAAAAACGGGAACATTACGTTGTTTAAATGAATCTTATAAGAAATTAAAATGGATGGAATCTGATGTACTTGTTATTTAAATAAGAAATAAATAAGAAGAATATATAAGTGAGTAAAGTAAAGTTGCATGAATATTTATTTTGATCAAATTTCCTCAACTTTATTTTGATTTTCCAGGTAAAAAGAGGTGGAAGGAACGATTGACGTTCATCTCCTCGTTGATCTCTCTCGTGGTTTTAACATTTGCGTCTACGGTAGCCCTACTATTGTACTTATACTGTTATTTTGGAAGGATTGACCCTTTCTTACGTTTTGTGTCATACCAATGCTACTGGCCATCTCTGATGTCAGCCCTGATATTATGCTTGGCAGCTTTAATCAAGAACCAGGTTGGAAAGCGAAGGAACATCTCATGGGTAAAAGTGTTTAGCGTAAAATGTTGTGCAAGAATAATGTCCAGTTTTACACCCAAAACTGGGACGATTCCTCTTCCAAAGTGCTCGGCATTCCTGATCTTGTACCTGTTAGTTCCAACAGTTCATTCTGCACTCAAGTTAACATTCTTCATAACACTCGAGACGGAATGTCAAAATTGTCCAGAATATCTTTGGTTAATTTCTGAAATTTCAGTTGCCTACTTTTTTCAATGTTTTGCTACTTTTTATATTTGAATCGCATTCACCTTGAGCGTGAGAGCGAGGTTGCCTCGAAGTTCATCCAACAGCACGTTGGAGAGTTTGACGAATGTATTTCCACGGTTACAACATTCTTCAGAGAATACTACCAGCTTAGAAATATATTGGTACCATGGCTCAATTTCGTTATTTTCAATTCAACATTTGGACTGACTGTGTTTTTTACGTGGAATTTTAATGAAATCGTATTACCCTCATCTACCACTTCTGTGCCCATTACAGATTCGTATGTTCCTTCTCATCACAGTGAACGTGGAGTGTGCAGCTACACGTGTGATCGGGAACAATTTTTGCATGAAGATAACACTTTCGTCCTCTATAATTTAGTCGTGCTATGGAGACATGTCATGATCGCCATTTTACCTTACTACGCTGCAAATGCCTTGGACATCAAATACGTGTGGACTGATTTCAAAATGGAAGTCAAATTCATGTATTCGGGAGGAGAGAGAAAGTTCTGGAAGGATCTGACTAATTATATGGATACGTTACATCCCAATACAACAGCTGACACCATTGGTAGTTTTATTTTTCCCTTTAGTGGATTCGCATCTGCATTTTTAAGCGGAAAACAGCAAAACTTTTAATCCGTTATAAACAAGCAAAACCTTTATGTTCTTCGGTCTTGTTGATTAAGGGAAGAATTTTAAGCAAAGATGGACGTAATCCGTGGAAATCAAAGGAACCGCTAGCTTAATCGAATACAAAAATTAGTTCAGGATAAAATGCTTTTTACGTTTTAATGCATCCTACGGAACTGATTTTTTAAAGACATGTCAACCTGTTGGGTACATCAATACCGGAATTATGACAAGAAACAACATTAGTTGTTTACATCGAGTTGGGTGTTTTCGTCTTAAGGTTTTGCCTGCTAGCAAATGGTTTTTAATATTGCGATATATTTATATCAATAAATAAGCTAATTTATATGTTACATTTCACCGTTTTAAGTTGAACTATAAACCAATGGATACTCATGAAAAAGTTATATATTTTTTGGTTTTAGATTCTCACTACGTTACTAATGTCTATTTCGTGCGAACAGCCAAGAGGTTTATTTCTAAGAACTACAAAAATGTATTTCTCGTTTATGATACGAATCCATATATAGTATTCCTGAAAATATCTAAAGGAATAGAACTTGTTTTTAATTATACTTTACTCGAACCTACCGTCGATCTTAGGTTAACATTTTCAACACTTTCTCTGTGTCACTTATATCAGACAGTTAACTTTACTACTATATTACTGAAGGTTTTGCCGAAGGATGTTACATAGGAAATAACATTCGGGTTTCTACTACCTAGCTCAGAAGTTATAAGAGATATAAAAATCAGCATACGATGTTATCAGACGAATGAAAGTGGAAGTCTACCTAGACTAATTAGACTTAACTTTGTACCACAATAAGACAAGTCGTGTAAAAGGATAGCTTTAACGTGACACTGTATTTTTGTTGTTACGGTGTGTGTTGGCAAGTATTGCGTCGTACAATACTTCGATCTATCAGGCCACTGCAGTTTAATCATTAATATTTTGAACCATAAAACGGTAATAAGTTATGTTTTGTATTTCACTTTTGTTTTAGAATATGCTAACATCAACAAAGAAAAAGATGTTCTTATTAAAAAAAAAATATGTAAATTAATGAATTACCCTCTCCCTTTATTCACCTTTTTTGTTTTCGGAGTATGCTGTTAAAAATCTCAGATTATTGATATTAGGGAAATAAAAGACCGAGATATTCGATGGCAAACAATGTAGAGCTCATATAGAAGAGTAAAATATACGACACTGTTAGTTCAAAACTCCTATCTCAATATCTTGTTCCTACCTTTTTACAAAGGTACGTTTGCAGTGATTGCAGTCTTTCCCCTGTGGTTAGAATTGCATTAAAATAAAACCCCTTTGTAGAAATGTTATTCTTCTTTGTGGATAAATAATTGATACATTAAGAAAAAAACACAAATATAATTTCAGCTCACTTGTCATTCATGATAACATAATTGTATTCTGCTGTTTGTGAGATCATTTACAAAATGTCACCAAATTAAAACAAAAAAAAAATCACATCAGAATAGAAATTCTTATTAGGATGCGATTTTAAATTAAATCAGTAAACAATAAAAAAAAAACATGATAAAAAACTCTAGTAACTAAATTAGTCTTCACATTAAATCGTTTCAACTGTGTTTAAATGTAAAGGTCAACGCAAGAGCGATTTTTTTGCTCGCTGTGAGCAAACCTTACACGGTATGGAAGATACAGTGAACTATGATTGGAATCCCCAGTAAAGAAATAGACAAGTGGGGATCAACACCAAGGGCTGCATATAGTTCAGATCACAGGGCTTTTAAAGTGGGCCCACTTTTTATACAATATTCAATAACAATAATAATCAATAAAACACTCAGCAGTTATTTTTACAACGCTTAGGCGACCATAAATGTGGCAAAGGCAAGTGCAGCTTATGGAGTACTACTTACACGTCAGGTGGATTGCAGTTCCACATTTAACGCAAATTTGGAATCTTTTTAAGTTAGAAAGTCATTTTAGATGGGAACACCGTAGATTGCTCTTGGATGAAAGACCCACCTTAGTATGACCCGGTTGCTAAGCATCATTGCTTCAAATGCCATCGCCTTTATCCACTCGGCAAATGCACCGGCCCCATTGTAGCCAAAGATTTATTTGCTCTTGTCAAGTTTATCACTTACCAATCAGCTTCTGTTTAGCATAAGTTTAAGGATCTTCTTTTAAGGCAAAATAAAAATATTTAGATCAGTTAATGAGCATATAGTTATGTCACATCACAGTGAACCCATATAAAGTTTTATTCTCAGCCTTGAAAGTGGTTTCCACTTAGTATACCGCATACCACTCCAAACAATGGTATCACAAACGTCGGAACGGTCGAGGACGCTTTATCGGTGCGAAGATGTTTGACAAACTTTCTTATGTACTCAATGTCCTTTACGTTATCAGTAGAATACATCATATTGACTTTAATTTGAAAATCATTCCAAATGTATCGTAAATCCATTCCACCAACAACTACCAACCCCAAAAGAACAACCATAATTTTCTCTCCAACTACCATCAATTCAAACGGAATTAAGTGGTTCGTAGTTTCTGTTGTAGTTGAGTTTTCACCGCATTTAATCTCGCATATCCAGTTGTGGTTTATCCAGGCCGGAGTTCCCATCTCTAATGGAGCCATTTCAGAAGCATTATCGCTGCTAGAAGAATTCGATTCCCAAGTCAAAAATACCGTAATTCCGAACGAGGTGCTAAAAATGATCACATTTAACCAGGGAAATAACAACCTTCGGAGCTCTAAATATGTCTTAAATACGGATCGTACTCTCTTCAGACACTCGGATTGACTTTGACTGTTACTTTCAATGAAGAATAAGGTGCGCTTACCTTCAGCCTGTAACGCTTTACGATTCAAATATAGGAAGTAACAGAATGTACAATAGAAGTAGATGTTGGAGATATTTGATACGGTACAAATGTACTCAGTCAAATGACGGCATTCGGCATCCTGATTAAACAAACAATATATCTCTAAGACCGTATTAAAGATTGCTGTCCCATAAAATAACAAACATACGCCAATTTTCGGCAACATACCAAGGCTTTGAAAGTTTCCATTGTAAAATTTTTGCCAAAAACTTGTTTCGCTAAACAAATTTGTCCATGTCAAATCCGTCGTCAAATTCTTTTGTCCATATCGATTTTGAAAGTTAGCGAATATGCTCAAAAATTGTACCGAGGTGATGACAGGCCAATAAAACAGCACGTATGATGTGTATCGTAAGAATTCCTTCCAATTGTGGAAAACACATTGAGTGTACCAGAACATAGTGAAAATCGAAGCAGAGATCAACAGGAGAATAGAACACATATAGGAAAAATACAATATTCGTTGTCGTCGCCGGTTAAGACCTACAAGATGGAAAAATATTAGAAAGTGATTCCAAATAAAACATAGCAAATAACCACATGTGTCCGTATGTAGGAATCAAATATTCGAAGGCGATGAACAGACGTCAGTTTTGGTATTCGCTTTATAATGGTACATTTGTTAACAAAATATATCTTATTTCATGGCAACTGTCAAGCTTTCAGGAAAGTCAATTCAAGTCATATTTAATCGAATAAAATCTCGAAAACATTATAAATTGTTTTGATATGATGGCTTTTCTTAAAGTTTGAAATATATTCGTTTAAAGTTTAAAAAAAAAAAATTATTAAAAGACCAAGACTAGTTCTCAAGTTTTCATCGGAATCTTGGCCACCAAAGCAACTGAAAGATCCAAATTATGTTTCGGTTTATTTGGATACAAGAAACTGACGGTGGCAATGGAAATTTGACTTGATACATACTTTTGTGGGTAACTTTCTATTCTTAATGACAGAAGTATTACAACTCGGTATCAGTTTGTTTGTTGTATGTGTGAGGTTTGGTTTGGTTAACAGTTTGCTTACATATATTTGCGCCAGTTTCGAAATGAAACCTCCATTATCCAATGTATACATGAACATATATTGTGTCTTCACTATCAAGCTTGACTCGAAGAGAGTAAGCTCTTTAAATTGAAATAACATTTTCGTTATTATGAGGCTGGTGAAAACTTCTCAGCTTAATTTTCTTGAAACAACCGTAACCATATTAATTTATCTCATCATTATTATACTTGAGTTCGTTTATGATTTACCTTCACTGCATATATATTTTGAACACAAACACATTAGAAAACTAATAATTTATTAGATATTTTAAATCATATATTCACAAACTATAGTTTACCACTGTAACAGCGATAGATTAACGCAGATGGAAGGAATTAATGCAAAGGGACATAACTGAAAATGGAAGGAAATGGATTTATTATGCTGTCTAAAGACTTCCCTTTTAAACAGGCAATTTGTGTTATATCACAGTAGAATATTCCATAGTTTACTTATAATATATATGAACAACATGTATAGAGTGATACATAACTTCCGATATAAGCTTTCACTATGATATAGTTATATAGAAATATGTACATAGATGGAACATTGCACAACACACTGAATCATACTTTAAGGGTCCCAAATATTCGTTCAGTAAATACAGATCTTGAGACCGTTAACATTTACTTAACGGAGGATTGTTCTAAGTTTGTCATTTGAAAAGGTACAAGTTGCAACTTACAAATAGGAAGAGCGAATCATTGTAACTTACCGTTTAATACGTTTCTATCAGCACCTGTACTCCAGGTTTTAACTGACGCAGACCTTTCGATTATACCCAAGTACCATGTCAGTATTCTCCACACAAATAGCCATCTCTTTTCATATCGAGTACCGTTACTTCCCAGGAGCGTTTTGTCCAGTAAGCTTTGGTTTTCCATCGCAAATACCTTCATTCTCACCTCAACCTTGGCTTCCATTTCATAGCAAGCCAACATCTACAATTGTGTAGAGATCTAAATATCTACTGAGGCATATATATGTTGCATAACTTCATGTTCGATTCTATTTCCCTTTATTTTATTATATAAGTAACGACACAGTATGCGTAAATAATGACGAATTCCCAATAAAGTGCACGATTTCACTTTCACGTTAGGCATGTATGCAGTTTACTTATCGTGACCTCTGTTTCGATCATAGTTTCTGTTGCAAGTTGATATCAAACGTTAATATAATTAAAGTGTAAACTAAGCTGAGGGCTCTATAAAATTAAAGTGTAAACTTAGCTGAGGGCTATAAAGTTAACGATTTGAATATTTTTTTTATTTTTTATAAAATCTTGCTGTATAGATTTACTACAGTGAATTGTAACCTGTTAATCACATAATTTAATTTTAGACTTCGCATGTACATCAACCGACAATACGTCTTTTGAAATATGGCCATCCACTCTACCCCCCCCCCCCCAACCACACATAAATAAATAAAAAATAACAAATAAAAACCAATGAAAGTTCTCTCTGTTTATAGTGATTTGGGTGACTCATTGACAGCATTTTGGGCTCTACTTCAAGTAAAGTATCCAGTGAGCATTGAAAGGAAATGTTACAATATGACGAAGGGTACACATTTTTAAGGAAAGTGAAGATGCGATTTTATTTCAGAGAGCAAAACAAAATCACCTCAAAACGTCCTGACACAATGAACCCTCTATGTATTCTGTTCCATAAATTCCATTGTTGAAATGATTTTAATTAAACAGAAGCAATGGATGATGCACGTCCGTTAAACTTAATAAAAGCCATGCATGATGAGATCATGTTGATTCTTATGTTGTTTCAGATCTAAGCAAAGTGTGGACATAACAACTCCCTGTTGTGGGAGACTATATTACTATGAGGTATTGTATCCAAATTGTTGATTGGTTGAATCACAACACACCTGCAGGAATATTACTATTAATTAACAGATTGCATCAAAGAGCCAATTTCAAGTGCAGCATAATTTCCAAGAAAGCACCGCCTATAGGCGTGCCGTCTAGAAATGAACACCTGCGTTCTAAAAACATCGTACAGTTCTAGAAGGATGAAAAGTAGGTCACAGAACAAAAGAAAACAGACAAGGATAGACACTCTACCACTTATATAGTACATCTAAGTACTATCTTCGAAGTGACTACAATGGAAGTAACAAACGTCGCAGAATCAATTACATCATATGCCATAAAATTCATCATAGTATTATTCATGACATTGTTCCTGGTAAATTTGTTTTGAATAAGGCAGCACATTATGTTCCTTATCTGTTCGTTAACTGTCACATACGATACTACATAAATTAGCCGCGACATGAAGTTTAGTTTTTCTTAAGCATCTAATATCTAAAATGTTCCCTGTAATATTTACTCTTTAATACACGAATGCCTATATCGAAAGTTTTTAAAGAATCGATGAATAAACTCGCCTTCACTTTGTAAGCTTACACAATAGATTGATTGACATGTGTTCTTCCATACATCCATAAGTGCAAAAGAGGAACTACATAAAACTACGTGCTGCAATGCTTCGGTACCGATACTTGACAGTTTTTTTTAAAGTTGATTTATGTCTTCAATTGGACAAAATATAAAAGCTACAAGTTAGAAAAAATGAGAAACCACAGTAAGTTCTCACAACCTCTGTTAATATTTGAAAATGCCCTTGTTTTGTGACCTTTCCGTCGCATCATAAGTATTTGACTTGTTAAAGTGCAGAATAAAGCAAACATTATATTGTGTCTCTATTAAAATATGAATTAAGAGCATGTTTTATTCGGAATGGCTCCACTAACATCGAACTGCTGAGTAGTGACGCGAGCAGAATTTCCAAGGTGTTTTTGTGGGTGGATGAAGATAAGTGATGATTCTTAAATGCAATGACCAGAGGTGAATGAAGGGTTTTTAAAGGAGGCTATAGAGCTGGGGGGGGGGGGCGTTGAATCCGTTTCCCATGTAGTGGATCTGAGGGTACTCCCCCAGAAAATACTTCAAAGGGTAATGGGAGTATTCGCAACTTTTATTTTCAGTGTATGACCTTAATACACAGAACTTCCACGTACAATGTGTTTCGACAACTTCACAAAAACAACCAAACTTTTATGACTTTTAACTATGGAAACTATATCCAATCGTCAACAACTGAAACACGGATACGATACTTTTTCATTTGTAACCTATGTCTGTTCACGCAAAGGAGACTTGTTGATTTGCTCCGTGTACACTATCAGACAGTATAACACTGTTCGCTACGAGGGGTGCGAGGATTTGTAACGCTGTTGACAATGTGAGTGTGAGGATTCATAACACTGTTGACAAAAAGAGTTTGAGGATTAGTATAGCTTTCTTATTTCAAGAGTAATGTTTAGGGTTACCATATCAATCTACTTGCATCCATTTTTGTAGGATTGTGTTCACGACATTATCTCTCTAATAATCCTCTGACTTGTTCGCCAATTCTAGTTTATTTCTAATTTAAGAGGTATTTTTCTTCACTTAACGTTCACAATATTGTGACCAACACTACGTTATTCCGGTAGAGACGGCGTCTTAATTCGATCTTAATAAAAATTGTTAAAAATGGATACGGAAAAGAACCCTTTTTTGCGGAATGACAACCACAAGCCACGCTCGAATCGGGAGTTTCCCTTATCGCTTATGATGGTTATGTGGAGCCTTGGATTGATAGACTGGTCATCACCTAAACAGGATATTCGTGGCGACCATCCTCCTTTCGTAGCAGGTAAGGAATGATGCTTTTCAAATAACAGTAATTATAAGTAGTATGTTGTGTACTATCATTAGACTAACTTTAGTTAATCTACCTTATAATCTACCGTTAAGGAAATTTACCGTAGACGACGGATACTGAATTTTAAAAATTCTAAAATCTAAGCATTGGTTGTAACAAGTGCACGTGTCTTTGTTGTCATCAAGAAGCTAGCTCTGGTAGTCCATAGCAAGTGCTTTCCTCTCATAGTTGTAGCTACTGTATACGTTCGTGCATGCGTAAATACTGAAATTCTCAAAACTATTATTTTTGCATTCATTTATTTCATAGAAGGAAAGACTGGCAATGAAACTTACGGGATTTTATAGAAGGGATAACAAAACAACAATAATCGCAAGTGGCTTTTTACTAAACGTTTATTCCAAGTGGGGTCGTTTAGCGATAAATCTCTACACGGTCACAGCCGTAATGTCTGTTTAATTCAAGTTGAGAGCTAAAATTTATTACGGGAAATCCTGTCCTTGCAACTTTTGACATGCGGGATTTGAAATCAAAATTGCGGGCATCGCGCACTTACAATATCTTCTCTTCTCTCGAATTTTGACTTCACGCGCAAAAGTATCTGATAGTATGACAAATGCCAGTGAAAGGTGTCATGGATGATAATATTCAAAAGCTGTTACAGTATAGTGTCTAAATTAGTTTGTTGTGTATTCCGTGTTTTTCCTTTGAATTCCTGGCTACGCGCCTGGTTTTTCATTCTTTCAGAAAGTTCTATAAGAAAAGAATTAAATAAGTAAATAAATGGCAGCGGTGCGTCTGAACAAGCATAACATAGATATATTTAATGTCATTGTAAACAAGTTATAGTTTTCACTACAATTACTATTTTACTACTTTTACTATAAAAGTACATCAAGTTAGATCAACAACTTCATTGATGAAGTAAGTGATAACCCATTGTTCAATTGTTCAATTACTCACATATCATCCCACCCCTACTTACCCCAACACACACACTTTTCCCTCCTCAAATAGTAATTTATACTTTGGCAACATATATGCAGTTTTATTTATATTCATGTATTCATTTTGATCTGTTTTCTTTTAATCTAGGCTTGGTTAGACATATGCTAATAAAAAAATACTTCCTATGGAATACCGACTTTTGAAAAAGTTTGTCTTAAAGTTGCGATCAACATTGTGAAGCAAAATTTGCATGAAGTTTCCTGCAACATATTTATATTAACGTCAATTTGTTTTTCTTATTTGATTTTACTGGGAAGTCAACGGTAGTAGGTGGAAAAGACGGCTACTCTGTTTGACGTCACGATTGTATCTAACCCTCCTGCTGTCAGTTACTGCGTTGTGTGGATATAAATTCATTGACAAGTACTTCGGCGAGTCGAATCATTTCTTCCACTTTGCTTCTTATTTCATCACTTACTGGCCATTAATGGCTGTGCCTCAACTCATCTGTTTCTTGACAACTATTTGTAGATGGTTTCATAATAATAATAATTTCAGCGACGACAGAGAAGATCATTGGTGGAATGTTCTAAGCGAACCATCCGTTTCGAAACGGTTATATCCGTTCCACTTATCAAAATTACAACCTCCTAAACTGAAGTACCTCTTCCTCTTTTGTTTATGTGGGATAATTAATATAATTATGGAGACAATTCACTTTTGTATTTACACCAATCCCCCCCAATCCTTGAAAGATGGCATATACAAATCTGGAGAATTCGTTTCCACAATACTCAACATGTGGTTCTTCTCATTATTTTGTTATTTCTTATTCCTTCAACGCTTAGCATTGGAGAGTCATTTTGATTATCTAATATGGTTCGTCAGGAAACACACAGGTTGCCTAGTGGACTGTCAAATGAAGCTGAACGAATGCCTTAGTGACTTTATTGGAATGAGGAGACTTATTCGACCCTGGATTACCTTTGTAATTTGCTCAACTTGTTTCGGTTTGGCGGTTTGTGTAGCTTGGAACTACAAAGTGATTGGTGAAGAAAAAGCGTACGTTGAAATGTTTACTATATGCGAGGAAAATTGTTCCACGACGAGCTTAACAACACCACTGAAAGGTTTTGGTTACTTAGATGTACTTATATTCACAAATAAATTAACAGTCTTAATGTTGTCCCTTCTATCAGTGGGCGGAACAGACATTGTCTACATTTGGAAGAAATATACCTTTTATGTCAACATATTATGTTCTCCGAATAACGAACGGTTTTGGCGCAAGTTCTCAAAGCTAATGAGAAAATTAGAAGTGAACATTTCTGGAGATACTATTATTGATAAGTTGCTACCTGTCCTATTGCTAGCGTTTGGTATACTCGGTATTCATAACTTTGACTTCTGATTCTTGGTAATTTACATACGAAAAAGAAATTCATTCTTGAATTAGTTGCTTAAACTCAAATCTGGTCATTTGTATAATTGCATTTTTGCTACACTAATTTATACACAAAAGCAAAACAGAATTTGTTCAATTTACCAACAAATTCAAAATTTAAGAAAATCTTTTAATATTCTACAATAGAGATCGTCAGATAGTTAAAGCGAATGATACCTCATGTCGTTTATTTGCCTACGTCTTACTACCAAAATATGTTTTCATAAAATGGAAACCATGATATTGGAAATCAATGAATGCCTTAGCTATCTGATGCTGATGCAGTTCTTATCTTTGTAAGTCGATTTTTCGCTTGGAATGGCGACATGATGAAACAAAACTGATTTGTATTGCTTTCGCGAACTGATCTCTGTGTTGACGGGCCCAGCTATTATCCAGACGGATGTATTTGCATATCTCTTTTGGGTCGTAACAGCAATGTATTTTTAGTCTATGCATGGTAAATGTATTTATTGTTCCAAGTAATGTTATTTGAATGTTAAAACTATGATATTGTATATAATTTTAAACACAGAGTTAACCAAGTTTGTGAGAAAAAATTAAGTTTAATATGTTCGAAACCATTACAAAGCACTACTATCATTTTATATTGTATATCTACGAAACACATTGAACGTATACTCAATGAATTCATCGCGTCTTGATATAGTACTCTTATTACAAAATATAAAAAAAAAAGATGTCCTGTAAATTAATTTAGACTTAATGCCACACTTGGTTTGGTATGTCAAATACGATTGACTTTTCCAAATTTAATTGCGCTGGTTCTGTTTTGTGTGAATATATGCCAGAATTATCGAGACATATCAACTTGTATGTATGCTAAAACTCCTAAATGCATTAACCACTGCAAAGTCTGAAATTGAAATACATTTTCATGGCCAGATTTAAAAATCATTAAATGTTATACTTGACATGGTTGTACTTTATTATTTCTTAACTGCATTTTGTACACAATTAAGATTAAAGATTCTCCTCTTTGTTCAATTTGTAATAGAGAAAATGAAACGCTTGATCACTGTTTTTGGTTTTGTATATATGTAAACAAGTTTTGGCATAAAGCCTGTAATTGTTGTTTAAAGGACAACTTAGATATAAATATGTCAACTACTCAATTTTGGATTTACAGATGACATTAAACACCCTATGAATTGTTTTATTCTGCAAGTTAAAAATGATATTTTCTTCTGTAAAGTAAACAACTTGGTACCAGATTTGATTACTTTTTATGCATGAAACCAGAGAAGGTTCAACGTTCTTAACTTTGGACAAGACAATGGTGGATCAGGTATGGCATGTGTGTCTGCCAATAGCTTGCCTTTTAACGGAGTAAACCTGTACATGGACAACAGTCAAATTCCATTGATAACCTGTATTTCATAACGATCTTAAGAAGTACGGGCAATGGGTGGAACGACTTAATCATACGAAGCATGACAATATATTTTAGTGATATGTTTTGCTATCTGATGGATGTCTTAACTCATATTGGAATTTGTACAAGGAAAAAACACGTTCATTATCGATTCCTAAATGTGTTAAGGTAGTTTAATTTAAATAAGATCACACTTTTCTTATTCTTCAATGCTCTAAAACAAACCCAATAGGTTAAAGGGTATATTAAGTACTTTTATATAAACCAAAGAAAACGAAATGTCAAGAGATATTTTTAAACAGATAGGAGAAGTAAACATAGTACATGGGGAAGAAACTGTTACTGTTTAGCAACCCTCTATTATGTCATTTCGTCAACGATGTGTTCGTTTTCCGCTACTATTAGTGGTAATTTGATTGTTGCTTCATTTTTAATATGGATTATATATGATTTATATATATTTTCATCGTGGCCACATTTACCTGAACCCGGAAAAGGCTTTTGTATTTAAAGAACATATTTCGTTGGTGAATGATTTGAGTAGTGCAATGATTCGTCAGTAACGAAGAGGATAAGTTCCTCTTTCACTTTAATCTGTCAATTGAATATAAGGTTCACTATGTCACGTTCTCTGAGAAATGTTCTTGCCACGCAGCGAGAAAACCCAAACATGCTTTGTTATGTTCTGTTTGGTAAGTCTTTCGTTACGGAAGTCAGCTTGCAGCAAATTAGTTTTTGTTTACGTTCTGTTGAAGTACTGACATAATATTTGTTATATCGAGATATATTACAGTGTCATTCTGTAGGCTTCGGTTCCTCTAGTTTCCCTTACAGGCTATCAGGTGAGTTACTCGACCTACCTCTCATACAAACACATACCCATGATAGTATTCGTAAAGCATGGACACTATATTAATGTACAAGTGTCAACGCATATACAATACAACAAAAGAGCATATTACAGTTTTACGCCACTCAATAATATGCAGATCAATAACAAATAATGTTATCTTTATATATTTCCATTTTGGAAAATCATCTGTGTTGCTGAAAGGTGTTCCTAAACTTACAGGGCCACACAGGTGTGAGGATTTCCAATTCTGTATAAATGCTATCACTAATTTGATAGACTGATTTCATACTCTTGGTATAATTGTTTGCAGGTAATTCTTTTCGGTTAGGGAAACAATTATGTTACCGAGCCTCATGCTTGAAAGCAACGGCTTGAAAATGGGGACATATAGGATAAGGGACGGCCACCGATTGAATTTGTTCAAATTGGATGAGAGCTTATTCCGCCTTTATCATTTTACCTGCGCTTTTTTTGTTTTTGTTTTAACAGGGGCACAAATTTCTTGTTACACAGGTTTTATGGTTAGCCTGCAGATCCTCGTTTTATGAGTCTAAGCATTTTATGCCTTAAAACAGGGTTTAAATTAAAGGTTCTATAGTCAGTAGTGATTTCGCGCTCGCGAATAACTTACTCTTACCAATATGTTCGTTAAAAATCGGTAGCTATTTATACTTGATTTTGGTGCTTCCTTTTCCGAGAAATCCTCGATCCACCACTACTGGTATTTGCCTAGATATTACGTCATAGCTGTGCAGTAACATTGTTATGTAAGAAACCTAGATGACTGAAAGTGTCAACCAGGATATATATATATATATATATATATTTCAATTCTATTTCAATTCTATAGATTAATATATATGTGTGTGCGGGCGTGTGTGGGTGTATGCACGTGCGTTTGTTTTTCTATCTGACCGAGGACTTGAACAAAAGAATTCCAGGTCCTCGGTTGTGATTTCTAAAGAATCACCACGTCCTCGGAAGAATTTCTATTGTATGGGGTATTGTTAAGGTTAGGGTACGTGGATTTGAACAATGGAAAATACAATGGGGTCCTCGGTTGGAATGTAAAACCAACATGTGTGTGTGTGTGTGCGTGTACGCCCGTATCACGGTGCTTGTGTGGATGTGTGTGAGTGAAGGAATCCTATAGATAAGAGAAAGTTTCAACTAGTCTGCTTCCTTGTTCCTTGTATAAACCTTTCACTTCCTGATCAGCCAATATAAAGTTTGTGTCAGTTTCATATTGCAGATTTTAAGCATCGCGAGAATTTATAAACAAGTTGTATATTAAATAGTTCTTTACAGAATTAGTTCTTGCTTGTGAACAGAAATAGAAAAGGCAAAGATGGATACTAACAACGAAAGACATCTTCTTAATTCGAGTCCATTGTCGGTAAACTATGGTAATGGAGAGATGAGGAATGTGAACAACTGTTTAAAAGCTTTAATGTGGCTTCATGGCGTTGTGACTTGGCCGTTGTCTACAGGGACAATTTCTGCAATGTTTGATGATCACGGTAAATTTAAGGGTTTTTGTTTTATTTAAATGCAAAACTTTATGTTTACAAAGAAGGACCGAGAATTAGAAATACATAATCACTTAAAAAAATCATGATCCGCTTTGTTTCAATGTTAAGTAAAATACTTTCTAATCATATTAATAGAAATTGTTTGTTTGTCATTTATTATCATTTTGGTTATCCGATAAGTGATATCATAGTTTAATTGCCTCCCTTGGAACACCAATGTTGTCTAAAAATGATAAAATATAACATGAGAGCAGTGCTTGAAGTATGTCATCAACCCTCACCTGTTAAATCAGCAAAAGCAAGACAAGAAAAATATGTATACACAAACTATGTATACAATATATATATATTTATATAATACAAACTTTGTACACAATATATATAATACAAACTTTGTGAGATAATACAAGTTAAACCCTCGAATTACGGATTTCGAGAATGGTGTTTCTTCAATGAAGTAATATGCCATTAGAAAGCTTTTTTTCCATTTACGTTGGCTTTCTTCATCTGTATTATAAAGAAGGTACTTTTACAAACGATTGGTTGACAAAGTAATATGTCACTGCCACAAAGTATCGGTAAACAGGTATTACTGTAAGAAAAACGGGAACATTACGTTGTTTAAATGAATCTTATAAGAAATTAAAATGGATGGAATCTGATGTACTTGTTATTTAAATAAGAATTAAATAAGAAGAATATATAAGTGAGTAAAGTAAAGTTGCATGAATATTTATTTTGATCAAATTTCCTCAACTTTATTTTGATTTTCCAGATAAAAAGAGGTGGAAGGAACGATTGACGTTCATCTCCTCGTTGATCTCTCTCGTGGTTTTAACATTTACGTCTACGGTAGCTCTACTATTGTACTTATACTGTTATTTTGGAAAGATTGACCATTTCTTACGTTTTGTGTCGTACCAATGCTACTGGCCATCTCTGATGTCAGCCCTGATAATATGCTTGGCAGCTTTAATCAAGAACCAGGTTGGAAAGCGAAGGAAAATCTCATGGGTAAAAGTGTTTAGCGTAAAATGTTGTGCAAGAATAATGTCCAGTTTTACACCCAAAACTGGGACGATTCCTCTTCCAAAGTGCTCGGCATTCCTGATCTTGTACCTGTTAGTTCCAACAGTTCATTCTGCACTCAAGTTAACATTCTTCATAACACTCGAGACGGAATGTCAAAATTGTCCAGAATATCTTTGGTTAATTTCTGAAATTTCAGTTGCCTACTTTTTTTCAATGTTTTGCTACTTTTTATATTTGAATCGCATTCACCTTGAGCGTGAGAGCGAGATTGCCTCGAAGTTCATCCAACAGCACGTTGGAGAGTTTGACGAATGTATTTCCACGGTTACAACATTCTTCAGAGAATACTACCAGCTTAGAAATATATTGGTACCATGGCTCAATTTCGTTATTTTCAATTCAACATTTGGACTGACTGTGTTTTTTACGTGGAATTTTAATGAAATCGTATTACCCTCATCTACCACTTCTGTGCCCATTACAGATTCGTATGTTCCTTCTCATCACAGTGAACGTGGAGTGTGCAGCTACACGTGTGATCGGGAACAATTTTTGCATGAAGATAACACTTTCGTCCTCTATAATTTAGTCGTGTTATGGAGACATGTAATGATCGCCATTTTACCTTACTACGCTGCAAATGCCTTGGACATCAAATACGTGTGGACTGATTTCAAAATGGAAGTCAAATTCATGTATTCGGGAGGAGAGAGAAAGTTCTGGAAGGATCTGACTAATTATATGGATACGTTACATCCCAATACAACAGCTGACACCATTGGTAGTTTTATTTTTCCCTTTAGTGGATTCGCATCTGCATTTTTAAGCGGAAAACAGCAAAACTTTTAATCCGTTATAAACAAGCAAAACCTTTATGTTCTTCGGTCTTGTTGATTAAGGGAAGAATTTTAAGCAAAGATGGACGTAATCCGTGGAAATCAAAGGAACCGCTAGCTTAATCGAATACAAAAATTAGTTCAGGATAATATGCTATTTACGTTTTAATGCATCCTACGGAACTGATTTTTTAAAGACATGTCAACTTGTTGGGTACATCAATACCGGAATTATGACAAGAAACAACATTAGTTATTTTACATCGAGTTGGGTGTTTTCGTCTTAAGGTTTTGCCTGCTAGCAAATGGTATTTAATATAGCGACATAGATATATCAATAAATACGCTAAATTAGATGTTACATTTTACCGTTTTCAGTTGATATGTATACTCATGTATACTCATGAGAGAGTTATATATACTTTGGTTTTAGATTCTCACTCCGTTACTAATGTCTATTTCGTGCGAACAGCCAAGAAGTTTATTTTTAAGAACTACAAAAATGTATTTCTCGTTTATGATACGAATCCATATTTAGTATTCCTGAAAATATCTAAAGGAATAGAAATTGTTTTTAATTATACTTCACTCGTACCTTCCGTCGATCTTAGGTTAACATTTTCAACACTTTCTCTGTGTCAATCAGGCGCGTATCCAGGATTTTCTAACCCGGGGGGCGCGAATTACTATCTAAGCGGAGCGCCACCATCGGTTGGCGCGCAGCGTACAAGAAAATTTCTGATTTTGATACCCCCCAGATCACCGGAAATAGCACTTTCTCGGGCTTGAAAATGAGCAACCAGATGAACACTTTTGCCTGAGAACCAAGTATTTCCCAAAAGTTTTTTTTTTCCATCCATAACCTTTTTGAAGATTGTCACCAGTCACACATCATGTTCGACCTGATTGCATGTCCTATGGATCATTGCTTTTGTAGGTGATTGTACGTCACGGCCCACAATATCCGAAAGCCCCACTTTTGAAGGTTTTAAGCCCATTATTTGTTGAGAATTTGAAAATTCAGATTTCTCGTGAATAAAATCACTTGAAAACATACCCATAATGTTGGAAAAAATTCAATCTATGGACAAGCAATATAGATATATCGATATGTTGAACGCGCGCGGAGCGCGCGAAAAATTTTGGCTATTTTTCGGGCAAGTCATTACAGCCCCCAAATCCAATTGGGCTCCTACGCCTTTAACTACACACATAGACAGTTTTTGAGGCTGTTCATCGTACGTCGAACATTCATTTCAATGCTTACTGATATGATGTTATATCTGCTCTTTGCTTTACAAATTCGAACAGGCGTGTAGCGAGTAATTGCCAAGGGAGGGGCGAAGCCTGTAGGCAAACTATCGAAGCGAAGCGCCACCATGAGTTGGCGCGAAGCGTACAAGAAAAATTTTGGCCGAAAATGCCTCCCAGATCGCTGGAAATGACACTTCCCAGGCCTTGTAAGTTGCATCTAAGCATTGTCTATTTTGAAATTACTAGCGATGTCATAAAGAAAATTTGCTCGGGGGGGGGGGGGGCGGTCGCCCCCTTCCCGAAATGCGTCATGTACCCCGACGACTCGGTCGAGTTCAAGACCAGCCACAGTTGGTTCCATATAGCACAATTGTACAATTGTTTAAGGCGTCCATACACACACACGCGTTATGATAGTCTTGATAGACCATATATAGTATTTATATAGATACATTAGTGACAGAGGAAAAATGGAAATGTCAAAAATGGAGTTGTCGGTGTAAGGAGTAGGGTGAGGCGCACACCCCCTCCGTAATCCTTGATCTGTCACTGGCTACCCTGTGTATATTATAGGGATCAGCGCTTTAACTATGTTCCTCTTTCTCTTCCCGAGGTCTTGGCTATCTTCTACTCGCTCCTTGTTTCCTTTTTCTCTCTTTTTTCTTTTTCTTTTCCCTTCCTTTCTCTCCTCCTTTTCTTTTTTTCCCCCTCCTTTTCCCTTTTTTCTTCTCTTTTTTCTCTCCTCTTTTCCTTACCCGGGGGGCGCGCGCCCCCAACGCCCCCCCCCCCTGGATACGCACCTGTCAATTATATCAGACGTTTAACTTAACTACTATATTACTGAAGGTTTTGCCGAAGGATGTTGCACAGGAAATAACTTTCTGTTTTCTATACTACCTAGCTCAGAAATTATTATATATAGATATAATAATCAGCATACGATGCTATCGGACGAACGAAATTGGAAGTCTGCCTAGATTTATTAGGTACACTGTATTTCGTAGTTACGGCGTGTGTGTTGGCAAGTATTGCGTCGTACAATACTTCGATCTATCACGCCACTGCAGTTCAATCATTAATATTTCGAACCATAAAAACGATAACAAGTTATGTTTTGTATTTCACTTTTGTTTTAGAATATGCTAACATCAACAAGGAAAAAGATGCGTGAATTGATGTAGAATAATGAATTGCGTTCTCCCTTAATTCACTTTTGTTTTTGGAGTATGTTGTTAAGAATCTCAGATTATTAATATGGGTATCTCTTAGGCAAATAAAAGACCGAGATATTCGATGGCAAACAATGTAGAGCTCATATAGAAGAGTAAAATGTACGGCACTGTTAGTTCAAAACTCCTATCTCAATATCTTGTCCCTACCTTTAGACAAAGGTTGATATATGAAATTACAAACAAAAACAATCACTTCAGAATAGAAATTCTTATTAGGATTCGATTTTAATTTAAATCAGTAAACAATAACAAAGATATGATGAAAAAACCTTCTAGTTACTAAATAAGTCTTTACATTCAACTATGTTAAAAGGGTAAACTTAATTTCAAGAGCGAATATTTGCTCGCTCTGAGCAAACCTTTAACAAAATCCTGCAGTTAAAGGATAAAACTAACCTAGCTTACACGGTATGGAAGATACAGTGACATATGACTGGAATCCCCAGCAAGAAAATGGACATGTGGGGATCACCACCGAGGGTTGCATATAGTTCAGATCACAGGGCTTGTAACCTGGGCTCACTTTTTACATAATATTCAATATATAATAATAATAATGATAACCAGCAGTTATTTTTACAACGCTTAAGCGACCATAAATGTGGGAGAAACCCGCAAAGGCTTATGGAGTACTACTTACACATCGGGTGGATTGCAGTTCCACATTTTAACTCAAATTTGGAATCTTTTTAAGTTAGGAAGTCATTTCAGATGGGAACACCGTAGGTTGCTTTTGGATGAAAGACCCACCTTACTATGCCCGGTTGCTAAGCCTCATAGCTTCAAATGCCATCGCCTTTATCCACTCGGCAAACGCACCGGTCCCATTGTAGCCAAAGATTTATTTGCTCTTGTCAAGTTTATCACTTACCAGTCAGCTTCTGTTTAAGGATCTTCTAGTAAGGCAAACTAAAAATATTTAGATCATATAATGAGCATATTAGTTATGTCACATTACAGTGAACCCATTTAAAGTTTTATTCTCAACCTTGAAAGTGGTTTCCACTTAGTACACCGCATATCACCCCAAACAATGGTATCACAAACGTCGGTACGGTCGAGGACGCTTTATCGGTGCGAAGGTTTTTGACAAACTTTCTTATGTACTCAATGTCCTTTACGTTATCAGTAGAAAACATCATATTGACTTTTATTTGAAAATCATCCCAAATGTATCGTAAATCCATTCCACCAACAACTACCAACCCCAAAAGAACAACCATAATTTTCTCTCCAACTACCATCAATTCAAACGGAATTAAGTGGTTCGTAGTTTCTGTTGTAGTTGAGTTTTCACCGCATTTAATCTCGCATATCCAGTTGTGGTTTAACCAGGCCGGAATTCCCATCTCTAATGGAACCATTTCAGAAGCATTACCGCCGCTAGAAGAATTCGAACGCCAAGTCAAAAATACCGTAATTCCGAACGAGGTGCTAAAAATGATCACATTTAACCAGGGAAATAACAACCTTCGGAGCTCTAAATATGTCTTAAATACGGATCGTACTCTCTTCAGACACTCGGATTGACTTTGACTGTTACTTTCAATGAAGAATAAGGTGCGCTTACCTTCAGCCTGTAACGCTTTACGATTCAAATATAGGAAGAAGCAGAATGTACAATAGAAATAAATGCTGGATATATTTGATACGGTACAAATGTACTCAGTAAAATGACGGCAATCGGCATCCTGATTAAACAAACAATATATCTCTAAGACCGTATTAAAGATTGCTGTCCCATAAAATAACATACAAACGCCAATTTTTGGCAACCTACCGGTGTTTTGAAAGTTTCCATTGTAAAATTTTTGCCAAAAACTTGTTTCGCTAAACAAATTTGTCCATGTCAAATCCGTCGTCAAATTCTTTTGTCCATATCGATTTTGAAAGTTAGCGAATATGCTCAAAAATTGTACGGAAGTGAGGACAGGCCAATAAAACAACACGAAGGATGTGTATCGTAAGAATTCCTTCCAATGGTGGAAAACACACTGAGTGTACCAGAACATAGTGAAAATCGAGGCAGAGATCATCAGGAGAATAGAACACATATAGGAAAAATACAATATTCGTTGTCGTTGCCGGGAAGGGCCTATAAGATGGAAAAATATTAGAAAGTGATTAGAAACAAAACATAGCAACCTCTTGTTCCTTACGTTAGAATGCAAAAGGTTTGAAATCAAATAATCGAAGGCGATGAACTGACGTCAGTCTTGGTCTTCGCCTTGTAATGACGGTACATTTTTTAATGAAATATATCTAATTATTACATGTCAACTTTCAAGCTTTCAGGGAAGTCAATTCAAGTCATATTTAATCGAATAAACATCTCAGATAACGTTATAATAACATTTCTTATCGTTTGAAACTGATTAGTTAAAATTTATGAAAACATATTTAAAAAGTAGCATGACTACGTTTTTTTCCTCCGCAATCTTGGTCACCAAAGCATTTAGCAACACGAACTTTAATCTTACAATAATGGAGGAATGGCAATAACTCAGTGTCTACATGACAATAAATCGGTAGATGAAGCAAGGTTTTATAAATCTACTGAGATTAGACAAAAGTAAACGGTAATGGTCTCGGCTTTGTGAAAATAAATCTGTGATTCTATCACACGACAGTAATTTGATGTCACCACAACGGTGATCAAAGCACTATAACCAATTAATAAAGATTTAACAATGACGGTGGCAAGGGAAGTTTGACTTGATTTATACTTTTGTGGGTAACTTTCTATTCTTAATGGCAGAAGTATTCTTTACAACTCGGTATCAGTTTGTTTGTTGTATGTGTGAGGTTTGGTTTGGTTTAGAGTTTGCTTACATATATTTGCGCCAGTTTCGTAATGAAAACTCCATCATCCAATGTATACATGAACATATATAGTATCTTCACTATCAAGCTTGACTCTAAGAGGGTAAGCTCTTTAAATTGAAATAAATTGTTCGTAATTATAAGCCGGGTAAAAACTTCTCAGTTGAATTTTCTTGAAGCAACCGTAACGGTATTAATCACCTCATCATTTATTAAACTTGAATTCGTTCATGTTTCACCTTCACTACATATATATTTTGAACATAAACATATTAGAAAACTGACAATTTATTAGATATTTTTAAATCATATATTCACAAACTATAGTTTACCACTGTGACAACGATAGATTAACGCAGATGGAAGGAATTAATGCAAAGGGACATAACTGACAAAGGAAGGAAACGGAGTCATTATGCTGTATAAAGACTTCCCTTTTAAACTAGCAATTTGTGTAATATCACAGTAGAATATTCCATAGTTTACTTATAATATATATATGGACAACATGTATAGAGTGATGCATAACTTCCTATATAAGCTTTCACTATCATATAGTTAAATAGAAATATGTACATGGATGGAACATTGCACAACACACTGAATCATACTGTAAGTGTCCCATACATTAGTTCAGTCAATATAAATCTCGATCTATAAGAATGTACTTAACAGAGGATTGCTCTATGTTTGTCATTTGAAAAGGTACAAGTTGCAACTTACAAATAGGAAGAGCGAATCATTGTAACTTACCGTTTAGTATGTTTCTATCAGCACCTGTACTCCAGGTTTCAACTGACGCAGACCTTTCGATTATACCCAAGTACCATGCCAGCAATCTCCACACAAACACCCGGCGTCTCTTTTCATATCGAGCACCGTTTTTTCCCGGGAGTGTTTTGTCCAGTAAGCTTTGGTTTTCCATCAAAATGTCTTCTTAGATACACTTTGAACTGTGCAAGACTTGAAAAAGAATACAAGAAACAGACAAAATTCTCGAAAGATGAAAGACCAAAACATATGGAAAAGTTTAGGCTATAAAAGAGTATTTGCTCTACAAAGCCACACAGACTAAAATCCGCCGATGTTATGAGTCACCGGTATGAATATGCATATTGACAGGCGGACTGTTTCATTACCGGCAAGGGGATTGTATTTGTTTCTAAATGAATTGATGCTAAAATAATTATAGCAGTGAATGTAAACGAACACTGAGACATGACGTTGTGTTTATACATTTATTTGTCTGCACACCTTTTAATCGAACTTGAGAAAATAACATTTGTTACAAATCAATTGGTTGTAAAAGCAAAATAAAGAGTTACCCACTTACAGTGGTATCATCCACACAAACAACCAGTGATAGTCCTAACGATAGCTTTAGCCTACGTACATACGAGTGTTAACCTAACTGTACGAAACCATATGCATTAATACATACAGCACGGTAGGCCTGTACGTTCGCTACAAACGTTTACGTGGGCAATTTATATCACTATATTCATCCTATTTCAAAGGAAACTATGAAATAGGATTCTCAACTTGTTAATTTATGTTTATTGCAATGTCGTCATCTTATTTCATTGCATATTACTTAACAAATCTCGAAATTCACCTCAGAAATCACAATACGATTGTCGGACGAAGCATCAGTGAGAATGTTGTTGATACACAAGCTGATTCGTGACGTAGCTCATGAATAAATAATGAGGCGTTATAATGAGGTTTTCGAAGAAAAATTTCTAACGGAAACTTTCATTTGATGGAAAAAAGACATACAGTGAACATTAACCAATCAGAAATAGGCTTATATAATATGAAAGAACAGAATTTGAAGTTAGTTGCGCAAGTTTAGCCATGCAGTTTGATCAAACGGTCTGAGAATTCGAGTAGTTTGAAGTTAGCGTCCTTGTAAAATAAACGAATATGCAAGCACATAAATCCGACTGGACTAAAAATTTAAACTTTTTTAATCGGAAAACGACATACAGTAAAGTTCAGATTAATGATGATTGGTTAAAAGATTATGAAAGAGAAATGTTTAAACTACTGTAATTTGTTTTAGCCGATATCAGTAAATGATATCGGTACATTGATTTTTTTTCAAAAGATCGCGATACGGTCGTTTTGGAAGGTATAAAACACACACTTAAGGCCCGAGGTCGACTATGCACGGATCAAATGATCGCCACCTTTCCATATGCCTTCTACAGAAACTGTCTCGGTCTCAATAATTCCGTGCACTCTCTCACCATTGGTTTCCAAGTCATAGTAAACACACATGTAAAATTGTTTAGAGATTAAACTATACTAAGACATATATGTATCTAGCATGACTTTCCATTCGATCCTATCGTAAGGCTAACGACACAAACAGGAGTAATATCGACTCTATATGGAGGATGCCACCTTAGCAAACTGTATGCATGTGACCTTCAACCCCGTTTCCTATACGCTGTTAAATGTTTGTCAGTGGATTTCCAATGAGGAACTGAAATCACTTTGACATATAGAAACAAGGAAGTCCCTTCCTATATTTGATTTGCAGCGTGCAACCGCTATAGTTGCCGTTGTGAAGATTGTTTTGTATTGGAAATACATACCCACGCAGTACGATATATTACTCATATATGCCAACGTTACTGCAACGGGTCAAAACGGATGTTTCCTGATGCATGCACTTCTAGTCGGACTTCTATAGTTCATTTAGGTTGTTATTGTTGTAATCTATATTTCTTGTACCGTTTTAGTAATAATTCAAGCACAATCGCGAATTGATTCAGACAGCGATTTTACTATTCGTACTATAATGACTTTCGAGAATTCTTTGTAGGCTAAAAGTTCATTTCTTACAAACTTCGTACGCTATCTGGAAGCATACATTAAATGGTAAACTTGTCACTATAGTCAGAAGTTAGACTACAATCGCCGATCAAAATGATACCACACGAAAGCGAGTTGACTCAAAAGCCTTCGTTTGAAAAAAGACGAGTGTTACCAGTATTCTTGGTGGCTCTAATGTGGAGTCTCGGATTAATAGAATGGTCACAACCTGAGATATTCCGGACCCGCGAGAAAGTGGAGAAACCGTACCCTTTCTATACCACAGGTCAGTGTAAGAATTAAAGAACGTAATCAGTAATGCCACCAAATATGGTGAAAATTCAAATAATGGTTAGTACCCATGATCAAATTGTTATAATAATTTTTGTTTAAGTCGTTTCGCAACAAGGTATTTAACTGGATCAGGGCCTCAATAAAAGCAGTTTAGAAAACGTCTAGCACGTTTTACATATTATTTTAAGGTCACTATAGTATTGCTACCAATAAAATGGAAAATAAATTAATGGTCAATCAGTAGGCCCAAATTCAAGTAGCATTCATCATACATCACCCTAGAAGAGGCTCACTAATATACAGCTAATTGTCTCTAACTGAACTCTCATCACTAAGACACATTCGGACCGTCAGAACAGCCAGCCGGGGATTATTTTTGGAAACGTTGACTAGTTTTATCAGACTAAATGTAGCGACCAAATGATAATGTTGACCTTTAATATGAGTCGGTCCCATAATTAATTTAGGTGCGAATGCGCGAAAGTCAGAAACTTAACTTAACTACACTTTATAATATCTATCAGTTTGGATGATAAGGGTACGTAGAACCATTTGTTTATAATAATTTCGCGTAACTGGTACCTGATTCAGTTTCACTCAACCGTCTCCTGCTAATTTGCATGTTTGCTTACTGATCAGTCAGTAATCCAAAGCGTCATTATAGGCCTACCTCAGAAGCAATGTACAAAGTCGTTCCCCATTTGCTTTTGGCATTCTATTAAGTACTTGCGTCGTTCCTGACATGATTTTAGGCCAAAATAAAATGACTAAATTTTATATTTTGTATTTTTGTTGAAAGCAGATGAAATAATTACAAACTTGTGTTAACAAATACATAGTCTTAAAAAGTACGCGAGGTCGTTAGTAGTTCATATCAACAACAAAATGGCCCCCGGAAATTGTAAAACGATGTCAAGGTGAATGGCCACAAGATGACACTTTCTGAATGGCATATTACTGTTCCTGGGCCAAGGCTCTGTGTTTCGACCTTGGAGTAACCTACACAACCAACACTCATTGGCACTTCAAAACTACAGTATTGAAACAAACCATGTAGACTATTGCAAACCGTAATCACATAGCGAGTGACGTCGGATGACAAAGGCTCCAGCCATCAAGTAACATATCCATTCTTATTATCGTATATTGGGTAACTAAAAGTAGGCTACGGTATCAAAGTTGGTAGCAGTGGCTATTTTATCTAACATAAACCAGATATTGTAGCTTCATGGCTAGCGCCATCTATTTCAATTCTATGGGTTAGTGTAGGCATGGAGGTAAGAACAGAGTTTTGACCTCCATGGTGTAGGGTAGTCTGCGAAGCCGTAGTTTTTGTTGAAATGGATCACACACTCCATTAAAGGCATAAATATTGCCTTACAAATTAATTGTAAATTGTCTGGCTGGTTTGACAGAATGTTATGTTTTGCAAAATGCCAATTTATAAGAATCCATTTATTAACTGCTAAGCAACATTAATCCACCATGGTTTTATATTTTATGCAAAGACAACTAGCTAATTGGGGTTATTTCCAATTTTGAAGAAAGCAAATAATCATAATTTTTCACTGTCACAAATGGAAACGCAGGAATAATTGAATTGCTGTTTTAAGCGCTATTTGAACGGTAATAGTTTCACTTTTGTATATTGATAACTCACATACGCCCGTGTTGACAATCGGGCAAGTGTGTACCGGAAGTTTTCAGAACACTGAAACATTCAAACATATAACGATTACCTTATTGTCTGATAAGGATCCTTACGAATATTATTTTATATAGACTAGCTGTTGTTTGATTAATTGATTGGCGGATTGATTAACTGATTGGTTTTGTTTTATTTAATGATCGCTTGATTGTTTGCCTTATTATAATTAACTTTCTTGTTTGAATGATTGATTTTTTAAATATTTTTTATTGAATGATTGATTGATTGTAGCTTGCATAACTCGGCTTAGTTGTTCTCTCTCTTTCTTTCTCTCTTTTCCAATACAGTGACCGGGAAGTGGACACGACGAATTCTCAGCGTAACCTCACGTCTTTATCTGGTCACACTCTCCTCAGTGTATTTTTATTGTGGTTATACCTATGTTGTACGCTTCTTTGGTAAAAACCATAACTTCTACCATTTTGCCTCCTTCTTAATCACTTATTGGCCATTGATGATCTCTGTTCAGCTGATAAGTTTAATGACGAGTGTTTGTAGATGGTCTCACAACAATGATTATAATCAAATTGATGGTCAATGGTGGACTGTCTTCAGCGAGTCATCGATAGTACGTAGATTCCATTCCTTTGAAATGTCTCGATTTATCCCTCCAAACTGCAAACCCCTTTTGCTCTTCTCTTTTTGTGGTCTGGTCAACATGTCCATGTTAATCGTTCACTTTCATTTGGCAAATGCGAATTCGGAAAAGACAAGAAGTGCCCCACATTTCTATGTAGAACATATAGTGTCATTACTTAGCACGTGGTATTTCTCGACGTTTTGCTACTTTCTTTACCTTCAGCGGTTAGCGATAGAATTTCGTTTCGAAAACCTCATATGGTTTGTGAAGAAACATTCCAACTGTTTGGTGACTTGTCAAATTAAACTCAACGACTGTTTCAAAGACTATCTGAGCGTCCGAAGGTTAGTACGTCCTTGGATAACTTTAGTAATTAGTGCAACCACTTTTGGGTTAGCTGTTCACGTCGCGTGGAATTACAAAGCGATTGGACATGAAGACGTCAGTGGTTATTCTACCGTTCTACCTCTTGCGAAGAATATTTCAATGGTAACCATCTCGCCAGAAAAAAAGGCTGATTTTTACTTCCTGGATACTCTCATCTTTACCAATAAAGTTTCGGTTTTGTTCTTATCATTATTAGCAGTTGGTGGCACAGATATAAACCATATTTGGAAGCGTTGTGCCTTTACTTTGAACATAATACGCTCGTCGAAATATGAGAAGTTTTGGAAAGGCATGTCAAAGTTAATCAGGCACTTGAATACAGATACAGCTGGTGATACCATCCTAGACATTTTACTTCCCGTATTACTATTAGCCCTCGGAATATTGGGTCTGCAGAATTTCGACTTCTAGTATGCAATGTGGTATAAACGAGACAGGTATATGTATTATGAAAATATATGTGTTACACATTCCTCGGACTAGAAAATACCGTGCTGACCTCATAAAAAGTATATATCTTTTTTGCTTTTATGAAAAAATGTTTTATGTTTGAACTTTATAATGTTTATCGGCTGCAAAGAAAGAAACAACACTTCTGTTATAATAAGAAGTAAATTCCATAGTGTCTTTGATGGAACTGAATTTGCAATTCAATTAACAATAGGTGCATCTGCCATCGTTTCTTTGGAAGAGTTATGAAAAATATTTCCCCGTTTGAAGTGCCATTTCTAGTTCTTTAATTTTGGTTTGAAAAACCAAAAAAAAATAACATTTAAAATTCTGTATTGGACTACGGAGCTTACGTCATATTCGAGGTAGACTTAAAGGAGCTATCCGTGTCTAGTATACGTAGTTCAAACCAAAAATAGCTGTAGAAACATTATGCCTATACTAGTAATCTATTTTGCTGTACAATAATGTGTTTACTTTTAATTTTCTGTCTCAATACATCTTTAATATTTTATTTTGAGTTCTGTTATTCATCTGTAAGAAGCAGACTTTGATAATTAGCTTCTTGGATGGCCAAGTTTAGAAATAAAATATGTAAGTTACCGATTTTCTCATTTCTTTACATAATGATTTTATCATTCTGTATATATATATATCATTATATATCATATATAAATATATATCATATATATATATATATATATATATATATGTATGAATATATATATATATACATGTATATATATATATATATAATGAAAGAGGAAATAGATATATATATATATATATATATATATATATAATGAAAGAGTAAAGAATATTTTGACTGAATCGAAATTCAACACAAAGTCTGGACGTTAAATCTGCATGGTTAGTTGCACATTTGTTCAAATTGTAATATACTACTACTTACTTGTTTGTTGTCAATTATCAAATTACCTTTAGACAGTGACGTTAGGCAAGTGTACTCTGTGTTTCTGACTCTTTTAAATCTCTCCTGAAATGGTTTGAAAATAATTACCATTTGAAAGGAAAACATTTCTGCACCACTGCCCCTTTTTGGTTTCGATGATAATCGTCACCTATGCAGTCATGCTGGCGGATGATTGCGTGTATGTGTGTGTGTGAGTATGTGTGGGTGTATGCGTGTGCGTGTATGTTTGTGTGTGTGTGTGTGACGCCGCGCTTGTAAACACGATATTTCAGGAGGGAAGCTTAGACCATCTCATATTTGGTGATTAGGTGTACTACCTTTAGTAGAAGAAGCCTATTGTTTCTAGAGAAGGACAAAAGTCATAATGGGTCACCAGGGGTTAAATTGTGAAAACCTTGTAAACACGATATCTCAAGAAAGGGAGCTTGGATCAATCTTGTATTTCGTGTGAAGGAGAACCACATTAAGTAGAAGTCTTTTGTTGATTGTGGAGGTCAGAGTTCATTTGGTGTCACTAGGGGTGAAATTGTGACAACCTTGTAAACACGATATCTCAAGAAGGGAAGCTTGGATAAATCTTGTATTTCGTGTGAAGGAGAACCACATTAAGTAGAAGTCTTTTGTTGATTGTGGAGGTCAGAGTTCATTTGGTGTCACTAGGGGTGAAATTGTGACAACCTTGTAAACACGATATCTCAAGAAGGGAAGCTTGGATCAATCTTGTATTCCGTGTAAAGCAGTACCACATTAAGTAGAAGTCTTTTGCTTTTTGTGGAGGTCAAAGATAATTTGGAGTCACCAGAGGCCAAATTGTGGAAACATTGTTTTATAATCTACCGTATCTACCACCGACCAGCCTGTTTGATAACATGTGCGTTACGCCCTATAGGAATAAGAGGCTGTTGGCATTGGAAATAAGCTTATGGGCATCCGTATAGAGCTATAGAGTATAGAGGCTTAGCTGCTTATTTATGATTTCTGCGACATGTTTTACTTTGTTCATAACTTACTTTTGGTAGTAATAAGGTTTAAATTCCATACCCCACAGAAACAAAGTTTTCCAATGTGCAATTACTTAGCACCATGTATCTGCCTAAGTGCCTAATCTTTTGTTCATAGAAAGTATTGATGTTGTAGGTCTGTACTATGGAGACTTGAACATTAGTCATCGTGGCGAGTAAATTTTGCGTTTCGGCGAGTAGGCTTTAAGTCGCGGTCGCCAAATACCGTTAACATTTGCCAAGGCCTGAAAAACCTTTAAAACATGATTTCTCCTGGTAGAAATCGTGGATACTTTTCTTAGGCTACATGGTGTATGGATTTGCCATATTGAGTACAAGAATCCTGTTGCTTGTGAAGTCAAATCTCATTTGAGGTCACCAGAGGTCAAACTCTGAAATGCCTTTTACATGGTACCTAACGTTGGGAATCGTGGATACTTCTCATACTTGATGTGTGGATGCATCACATTGAGTACAAGACCCCTGTTGTTTTTGGTGAAGGTGTATATTGTCACGTCAAGTAGACTGACCTGTGTATACCATGCCATTGTGTAATTGTACATCAACATATTGGTTCGGACCTTTCATATTGTCACATCTATTTCTGGATTACAAGCAGAAGTCTAGTACAATGAAGCCATCGAAACCTCAATGCGTTTCGCATTCTTTTTGATGATGAAATAGTTCAGGTGTTTAATGTAAGATATATAACCTGCCATATTGTAGGAATCAATGTGATAAATACACCCTTTCCAATCATACCAAATGCATGTTATGATATTGTGACTACTCGCCCCTTTCTGTGTATGTCTTCCCATTCGCTATACCATGCATTTATCCGTCTACTTTAGATGAACGCACCCACTCATAATGCAACCAATTAGCGTGTTACCTATGACCTTCACAGAGACATCGTATGCAGCTGAACAACTGCTTCTTATCAAACACACAGTCCATTCCACTACCACAGCCTACACTCTTATTTTACATGAGCCAAATTTGGTCATGCGTCCTAGGTGTGACACCAGTGCCCTGAGAAACGTCTACCCGTTCGCGGCGAAAATATGCGTAAGGAATTTCCAAGGGATAAAACCTCATCTTGTCAAAAGTGTATATCCTCATACTGTGTGTGTAAGTAGGGCTACTCTCCTAGCACAAACTTCAGCGGCTGGTACGCCGGTGCACTCTCGTTTCTCCGGATTTTATTTGGAACTTTTCTTTTCATCCTGAAGTATTCATCAGATTCCGAGTAGATCTGACGACTTATATTTTGTTACTTCCAACTCAAGACAACGATTTTCAATTGAACAGGTAAATAGATCAGTATTCTTTGAAATACTAAAGCATTTTTAAATGAATTTTGGCTATATTCTTGGAAGGACATACATTCTTGTCCAATGTGGCTTGGAGATTCGATCTTAACTATCTGATAATAGCTAGGAATTAGTTATTAGTATATATGAATTTGATTGACTGATTAATACTGTGATAGTCCAATGTAACTATCAATTCACTTGGAAAATAAATTGATCTTAAAGGAAAATGTAAGTAGTGTTTTTAGCCGTTACGGCGTTGATCTCGATCAACGCCAATTGTTATATAAATATATTAAGCATATATAATCATATTTGGTTTACAGATGTATAGATCGATGGCTGTATAGATCGATAGCTCTGAAACTATGTTTGGGGTTATATATGTTAATCAGTATCATCAATGTTTTAAACGGAAACCAGAAATATTAACATGTAAAGACGGTACAGAAGGGTTCGCGTAATAAAATAGTTCTTATTGTTCTACACAGTTTTTGCTTATTCTATTGTATGACCCATATGGTATCTTATAATATTCGCTTACCCTGGTTAAATAGAAGTCAACAAATTACCACGTGATAGATAAGAAGTTAAAAGTACCAAAACTCAAATATGAGAGCAAAGCTTTTACATGAAATTGATTTACTACAGAAACATAAAAGAACAAAGCAAGATTTATTTTTATTTTTACACAACAAATTTGTTCTAGTATTGTTCGATACAGGTGACAAACGTCTACAGCGGAATTACTACCTTCCTTACCGATTTCGAACCTCTGGACATACAATCAGCGTCCATGGCCTAGTGGTTAGGGTGTCCGCATATAAAGCGGGAGGCCCAGGTTCGAATCCCGGTGGAGGCTCGAAGATTTTTCACTGTTCTGGGTTTTCCAACTCACTACGATTTCAATTATATATATATATCCATTTGCTTCTGTCGTTTACCTCCATACATTAAAGTCTGTTCAAAGTATCTCATTCGAGATCCGGCTTTAGGAATCACAAATGATTTCTGGTTGGTTAGAATAATGTTTGATCTCTAGGGTAAGGCAAATATGTCACCAAAATAGAACTAATATTGTTCGATACAGGTGACAATCGTCTACAGTGGACTTACGACCTTCCTTACCGGTTTCGAACCTCTGGACATACAATCAGCGTCCATAGCCTAGTGGTTAGGGTGTTCGCATATAAAGCAGGAGGCCCGGGTTCGAATCCTTACAAAGTAGTGCCTACATTGTACATGTGTAGCTCAGAAAAGAGGCGTAGCTATACTTTTTCTTTTAGGGCTTCCAAATGTATCTTTAGGGGCAACATATTTGCTAGAAATATGTTTTCCGACAATTTCATTTTAAGAGGGGGAGGGGGGGGGGTTCAGGAGCCTGATCACCCATCCCCCAAGCCTGGCCCCGTGTCTACTCCAATGACATTAGAGCGTGTGTTACGGGAGGGGATTGGGACGGGGGTTGGGAAGGGGATTGGTAGCATGTTAAAGCGATATTAGGCTAATATAATAAATGTCAATTTTGATACTAAACCAGTACAAGTAACACTTCATCAGATTTAAATTTATTAATGGCATAACTATATCTATATACTCTAGAGGTCACGTGGTTACATTAGATCTTATGTTGTTCTCGAGTTGCTCATGGCCGTTTGTCGTGTACCGTTTTACAGACAACACTGAACGTTTTTACCTTTCAAAGTGATGGTCTCATCAGTACTATACGATAACACCACCGATGAACGCGACAGGACCGTACGCAGGGCGAAGGGGTTGCGATGGATCCCATTTTCAAGTCATTTTCCTGGGCAGAGAAATATCTGTGTTGCTGGAGACGTTGACACTAACTGCGTCACATTCTCACAAAGCAAATTGATATGACTGCAAAATAATGGACGGTTTTGCATCTACGCACCCTTACCTAAAAAATACATATATCCGGCCCTCCCTCCCCTGACATGATGTACAATAAATAGATACACACCTTTAGTAAACGCATCACCCCCATGGGAAATCGTGCGTACGGGCCTCTATGGAATATCTGATAACATTGTAACTGCAAAATCTGGATTAAAATTAGTTTTAAATACAGTTGAAGTTACAAATGTCTGGATACGGTATGCTGAATTCGTTCGATTACAACCATGAGTTTCAGGATATTACCAATTATTTCTCTAAGTAAAAATTTGTTGAGGACGGACGCTGTGTAGTTTTTCTTAGTTATAAAGAATTACTTTATAACGACGACACGCGCCATTCTCGAATGATTTTGAATTTTATAATGTTGATATTTTCCTGAACGTATTCCATTCCCTAACGACACTTGTAGAGCCGTTATTAACATTCACGGTGGTGGACCTCCGCCCCTTTACCTGCCCCTTACACTCCCCTCCCCTTCACCCCCGCTCCTTCTCCTTTTCTTGCGCTACCGTTACATAATCCTTTCAATCTCATAGCTTAAAGTTCATCTATCGAGTATCAAATTGACCTGTAATCAAATTAAACCGCAACATGTATTCGTCATGATGTAATGCATTCCTGACGCGCTTCGTACTTAGATCAACGATTATGTACTATAGGTGTAATTGCCTTTAATAGGGTTTGTAACTTTCACATAGCGCCATGACTGAAACAATAATACGGAATGTTATCACAATTAACAACAGCAGGTTTACGATCTAAGCAAATATACAACGGTAGATTAGAGTTCAGATAGTTTAAATGCGATAGGAACAAGAACATATTTCTAACAATAATTACAATTTGCATAGCCAGTTGTTAGATTTTGTTGTTATAGTTATAGCATTGGAATGTTTGGTAATTGAAATTTAACGACTTGCGATATGTTGTGACTGTCTGTATATCTGAACAAGGCATCTGGCAATCTGGTGATGACGAAACATTCCATTATGGTCGATAAATCAAATATGCGAAATCAAAGTTCTATGTATAATGTCGCAGTGACACATAAATGGAATTATTTCAATTCAACATGATTAATATTTACAGCCCTAGCAGTTACATTACATTATAGTATCATCAATTCAACAGACGTATACACTTGAGTGTTTCCATCATGTATATGTGCTTATGCTCGTCATGCACGTGAAAACTTTATGATAAATTTGGCGTACAGAATCTGTTTAATCAAACCAAATTCAAGCAATGGTGTCACGGTGAACGATCGGCTAGACTTGGAATTAATATCAGATTTGATAAAACTAAAACAATAGAGAATTCTGAATCTTACAAAATGACGTCATAGGTTAAGTACAGTGTATACGTCCCTTAATGTTTCTCAGGTTAACGTTGTATTGTTCAGTAAAACACCGGATTATATTCTGCGTGGATTTCTTTAATGGTCTATACTATGGCTAATTAATGTGTCATTCAGAAACTGAAATTAGAAACCCGTCCATCTTTGAATTGAATTGTTGAAAATTCATCGTGGCTTATCTGTAATGAAATTGTTTTGCAGAACTACACTTGGTATTTATGTTCCAACTGATGCTTTAAATCTGGAACACGTTTATTCAACTTGCCAAAGCAAACTTATTATTTTGTCAAACAACAACTCCTTTTCCTGAAGCCTACAATACCTTAAAGGGTTATTTATCATTCAAACTTTGTAATTCCAAACCTGCATTTATGATTTAAGAAATGAACTTGTAAATATCTCAGGCTCGTCGCATTAAGTGACTGGACTACTTAGTCTAAGATAAAGACCACTAAGTCATTTCCGCAGATGTAACACAAAACTTAAGTGGAAAATATTGGCCCCATATTGCTGTAAATATATCACAAATATGTTATGAAGAAATGGGGTCAATGTCACCAAAGGGAGGCATATTGTCCATATGAAATTAACAAGAGAATATTTTGGTTGTGCTGCTAGAATATATAGAGCTATGAAATTATCATTTAGGCATGCACATTGCAATTGACATCATCAAGCATTGAGATTTATATCTCAACAACGGCGATAGCTACAGAACAATTTGAATCATTTACATGCTTTAGTTTCCCTTGTTAGTTAACAGATCAAGACTAATGATGTCTAAATACACACTTTAATTGTGTTGGCAGATAATATAAAACTTATACGGTATTGGAGAGATTAATATGCCCCACAGTTAGGTACACCCACCGCAGTATCTTGTCCCAAACTTTAGATATGGTTCATTTAATGCACTCACCACTTTGACTGGCTTGACCTTCCCTCACTTCAGGGAGTGCGCCACAGCAGGTGATAAATGACGTCACCAGGGTAGAAATGTTTGCTTCGACTGTCATCAGCTTGCTATTTGTTCCATTGTGCTAATCAATCAGTCTCAGTGACCAGAGCGACCAGAATATCCCTTTAATAAAAGGTCAAATCTATGCATATGCCGGCCTATTTACTTTGCTTAACACCAGGGAAGGGTGGTAATTTTGTTGTCCGAAGTCTAAAGTTTCACGAATGAATACCACGGAGTAAGTAACATAAATATACAATCGGACATAACTCCTATCTTGATAGGCTCGTTCCGTTGCTGGGATGATAAAAAATAATGAAATTGATTCATTTTTATTCAGATAAGTACATTGCGCAATAATTTGTCATGTTATGCATGGACAACGCATCGAACTGTCTTTTTTAATCAATAGTTTTCACTGATGCAATGAGGAACTGTACAAAATTGAAATGATTAAAACAGCATCCCAACACAATTTTCGAAGGTCATACATTTCATCACTTCAATTTTTTGGTATATAGTCCATGAATAACATCACAGATTATTGTATCAATATAAAGTGAATAAATTGTCATTTTTTTGTTAAATTTCAACGACGGACCAAGATATAAGCTGGGAGTCAGATAAAAATGTGCTTCGTTTCAATGTACTGTTTTGTATACTGCTTTTAATTCTCAGCTTTCGTTATCCCTTTAACTCTTTTTTTTTTGCTCTTATTTGACAACTTCATTAAACCGACCAAAATTACTCAAATTAAGACGAGGCACTCTACATATTATGTCTATTTTCAATACTATGATGTAATGGTATAATATATTACGTTACGACTAATTTGGTGGGAGGATTAACCATGACATTAACTTAATAATCGAGTGCAATAATTTCTTTAATTATACCTCCTCCTTGTTTAAGACTTCGAGAATATTTTTATTTATAAGAAATCCCACCAGGCAGCCGGTTCATTTATAATGATTGGTTATTATCCTATTTTGGTATGGTGCCGCAGGTCTGTGCGTGATCAGCGACAAAAAAATATAAATATAGAGGGAACGAAAAATTTTATGACTTGTAGAGAATTAACCCGTATGGACGAAAATGCAAAGATAAACGGAGACCGTAATTATACAGAGAGGCCATGACGTCACAGATAATGAGTGTACGTAATACAAAATATTGGTACCGTATTATCACGGGACTGTTAGCCATCTTATGAATGCCTCAGAGTCCCATCGCTCCAATCAACCAGGACATCCCTATACAATAAAGGCTGCGACTGCGAGTAATACCCAGACATTGCATTAAAATTATAAGTTATGCAATCGTCTGTAAACTATTTCCCCCTCCCATTGGAAGTATACAGAATGTTTCAATTATGCCTGCAGCCGTAAGGTTACTGTTAGCATTATATACCATTCGTCAATGTACTTGCCTGAAGGGTCGCAACGGTCGCACTGAGCCATCATGTTTCTACAGGGCCGGATGCGTGGGGGGGGGGGGGGTAGATGTTATGTCGTACATGGAAGGGGTGTTGAGAATGGTTTGGTAACATGGAGTGTGATACTTTTTGCAAATTTTAAAACAATATATTGATTGCTTTTCAACTGTTTGTTTGCACCGTACATACATGTTAATATGATGTACAATTGTAAAGCAGGACTCTTTACTATTTTGTCTGCTGGTTGGAGGGAGGGGGGGGGGGTGAGTAGATCCACCTCCTTCGCAATATATATGATTGCACTCCTGCACTTGCCTGAACACAACTACTAAATGTAGTGTATTCTATAGTAGCAGCGATAATTGCAAGCGGTAAGACACGTCTGCATGGGGCATGATTCAGGCGGTTTTCAGAGACACCCAAAGTGAATCCCAGACGGTCCTCATGTGATAATAGGTCATACGTCTGAAAGACTAGCTGAACTTTTGGACTGTATGCAGTACGTACTATTTGAAAATGAACTTATTCATATTTCCTTAGCAGTTTCAATATTTTTCATAATAAAACAAATTAGGTATTTGTTTTCTTGGATTTTGTTTAGCTCACGTAAGTTATTACCAAGCATTTTAACAGACGGTCAAATTTAGCTTTTTACAAAACTATAACGTGAACAGAAAGCAAGACTAATTGGTAAAGTGAAGCAGTCAGTAGTCACGCAAGGCATGTATATGTATGGGCGTACATGTGTGGACCAGGGTTAGAGTAGCAGCTCCCTGTGTGGACTGTCATTGGTAATATGTGCGGCGTGAGTAATAACGTTGATTAAATGTTCACTAGTATAGACAACGCGTAAGAGCACGATGGAATTCGAGTTATGCAAGGAATGTGAATGGCTCTGTGGGTTTTACTATACAAGAGCTCCAATACGGAGTGGCCATCCTATGCTGTTAGATGCCAGCCTCTCATTATTACCTGCAGGTGTGGTATTGGGTTCAATTTCAGTGAGCTTATCGAGAATCAACTTTTCAACAACATAGCCTTTATATAGCGATCAAAGGAATACATACATACATACACGCATAGACACATATACCGTACATATATATCAATGCGCTCAAAGTTTATTACTGGCATTACTGAAGGTTTAAATCAAAACATCATCTTAATTTGTGTAATATAATGAGATACACACAGATAACATGATTTCATGTCATATGTAGTGTTGATTAAAGTTGTTTCATTAGCTAATTATTGCGATGTCAAGTGGCGTGTACATGGTTAAATGGAATAAGCGAGGAGGTACTCAAGTCCCCCCCCCCCCCCGACTGATTAAGATACAGGGACTGAACCCTGAGGCGAATGATTTAAAAAAAAAGTTCCCATGTAGTGGGGGGGGGGGGGGCGAGCGGGGATTCTCCCCACGCCATACCGTGCATTATGAGGCATAGTAAACAATAACAACAAAACAATAACAATATTAATTTGATATATAATTAGCTCTAATCGCAAGTTTGTGCTAATAAATACAGCACTGTTGATTTTTGTGTGTGTTTGTTAAAGGTAAAATCGTGGCGCTATATTTTCGGCCTTTGAAACAATATTTCAGAATTCCGACGCTTTGGTTGTACTGCATGTACATACTATATATTTATGTACTGTATACTATGATTTTCTTGTTAATATTCTGTCTGGGTCCCCTGCATTTTTTCCGTGCGTGACCACTCCCCCCTGCCTTCCAGAATTGTACGTGGTTGCGCCCCTGATGATCATTGAGTTTGTGTCTCCTCCAACTGATGTTTGGGCGGAAATGTATGAAAAGTGTCCACTTAATAATAGGGGTGAGGATATACATTACAAATATTCCTGAATTATAATATTAGTAGAGGCTATATATACTGCATATAATATTTACTGCAGGGTTACATGATGAACACGTAGATGTAGATACGAACATGTATACAATTTGTATTATCTATATTAAACAACATAAACAATTGAAAGTAAGTTTATGATTTTGAAAATTGATTCATTGTTGCCATAGTAACGGACTTTGAAACCTCATCTCTCATTCCACCTCTCTCTCTCTCTCTAGTTTAAACTAATCTGCTCTTGAACATGGTGAAGGATTCGACACCGGTTTTCGTGCAGAAACCGCAGCTCGATCAAAGTGAGGATGGAAGAGTTCTAACCTTCACTTGTAAGATCACAGGTGAACCAAAACCTTCCTTTACCTGGTTTTTGAATGATGTCCCAGTTAAAGATGGCGGCAGATACTTCTCACAGGTAGGATTTTCTCCTAATGATATTCCATAAGTTAAGGTTTTTTGTATTGAAAGAAAAAAACACACAACCGAAAATCCTAATACCATGACTAACTTCTAGACTCATAATCTTGAAATTTAATTCTTACTAATTCGGTCACGAACTACAGGATATGACACTGTAGACAAACCGTGCGAATGATTTTATTTGATAGAGTATAGGAGTAGTGATGCTCCATATATTCATGGTGAACAAACTGTTTTGTTCGTTCGCATAACCAAATAAGCACAAGAAGAAACACATGAGCGCCCTCTACTTCCTGACCCCCCCTCCCACCCCGCGTTACTGGTTACGACTGACAGGTTTAGTTTCGTTAGTTTCATTTAATCAATAAAGCTCTAAATATACTTCGCGGTATTGGTCATGTTGTGCCAAGCGTTGTAATCCAGAGTGTTCTTCACCGGCCGGGCTCAACAAGGGGTCACGGTTAGAGGCTATCCTTGGGCTCAAGAAAAGCGATCGGCATCGCCACGCTCCTAACCTCTTTGTGAAATCAAAATGCTAGTAGTTATGGTAGGAGTGTGTTCATTAAACATGTCAACTAAACTTATGGGTTCTAAACAGTAGCCTAACAAGGAAGAAAGAGAAAAGAAGGGAGGAATATTTTACATGTATTCAAAACGTTAAGTTCCACATAGGTGCTAATCTTACACGAATGGCGTGCTATAGCCACCTTCTGCTAAATACATACAGCGCGCAAAACAAATTATTCGCCGTATGATCTACAATGCCTGCGACAGGGATACCATGGCCAAAGACTATCCCAACTTTGTTTGCTGGATTTGCAGTCTCGTTTCGATCCAGCCTCCGCTTTAACAAATACAACGAGAACGACCATTTCAAACTGTATCATAGACGTTGCCGGTCAAGTTAGCTGGAACAAGACTTCCTAGCGATATTTCATGTTTAATGAGGGACGACAATGTACTAGTCAGTTCGGCAATTGTGTCTTCAGGAATTTCACGTTTGATGCTGGAGCAGGTTTCTCGTGCATGTTTTTGTGCTACTGTTCGGTTACACCACAGTTATTAACTGTGGTTACACTCATCGACATATACATAATAGTCTCGCTACATAGGAGGAAAACGTACCAACCAAGGAGGTGATGTTACGTGCTTCCATATATGCTGTACTAACGTACCAGTGTCAGTTCGAAATGATGAAGAGTTTCGTAAACATAAGAACACAACTATAACGGGCATTGCATTTTCGAATGCCTACGGTCACTCGTATAGATTGCATATGGCGGTCACTTATCAGTTTACGAACCTCTTACGGGCAGCTACGGCAAGGAGACGTGTGTTGCTAAGGAACAGCTTATCGTGTTATCTGCTGCTCGTGTTTATGTACATTGTGTATGTACACCCCTGATGCGCTACCCGACATCCAGCTGCAGTTTGATTATTTGAAGAAAATAACCATTTTGGAATTGGAAATTGTACTAAACATTGCAAAAAGAAGAAGAAGAAAGAAAAGATACCACTAAATTAAATTCCTTTATTCGCGTTGCAGGACAATATCATCTATATGCGGTCGTAGCGTTAGAGGTATTGTGCACATACCAGCTGGGGTTCGATAAGAGTTAAAATGATATTAGTCTGGTGGCAGACAATGTACGTGACACTTATATAGAAAAGTTCTTCCACACTGTTAGTTCAAACCCCCATCTCAATATTGTCAACTCCAGAATTGGTTGATTTAAAAATGGAACATATTTTGACCGGCCGGCTGTAACCTCGATTCTTCCCTGGAATAGATGATAGATCATAACTTTGTGATCTCTGATGTCATAACGTCACGTGTTTCTTCAGAGGCTTAATTTTTCTATTATGATCGCAGTTGATCCGTCCTTGAAACTTGATACATTTTGGAATGTCTGTTTAATTGCCAATTGAGGTTCTTTGTATTTAGAATTACGTCAGAATTAAATCAGAATGCAACTGTGTTGTAGAAATATTATGGTCTTCTGCAAATGAGTGAGTGAAATATTATTTAAAAAAAAACAAGTGTACTACCGTAATGACATCACTCACCATTCCGTTGCCAGATGCATTCACAAATACCACCAAATTAAAGATAAAATCATATCTTCGCCATACAATATGCTATAAGGATAATGATGCCATTTTGAACCAGGTTATAGAAGAGATGCAGACATTTTCTTGCATTTATGAATCAATCATCGTCTGCTAATGGGCTATCCCTTTAAGTGCTAACCATGGCGCATGTCACGTGACCCATGTGATTGGTACGTGGTTTTGCGAGTCTCCTAATCGGTCAAGATTTATCGGATGTTCATTCATACTTAGTAAAGATTCCTAAATCCTATTGGTCCATTCAGGTCAGCTGACCGTGGTTAATGCTGTGAGTAACGCACGGTAAAATTACGGGGCATCACTTTAATAAATCTTTGGTTATATGTAACCAAAAATGTTTTGTTTTATGATTTCCCCCCCACACAAATGGTAGTGTATGAATGAACGGGGTTAACCCCTTATTTACACTACTGTTGTGTCCTCGCGGTGTCTCGGCTGGTCCGGATACGATGAGTGTGCAGTCGGCCTAACGTTAATAGCCTACAGTACCTAACTTAGATTATCATGAAAAAGTTGCCAAACCAACCAATCCTTAACCTACGGAAGTTCGACGGGTTCTATAATTGCAATTATGTCTGCATTGTCTCAAGGATGAGTAGTAATGCTTTTCGCTAAATTTTAAGTAGGCTAGCCTTGATTAGAAAGAAGGCAATTTATAATTTTAATGAGCCCTTCGATCGTTTGAAACGCTAACAAGTAACAATAGCACAACCAACTACATATTATGCCCTTTACTTTCGCTAACCTAACCCTAGCCCAATGTACCACACACATAGGCACTCTCGACCTAGCCTAAACCGCACAGTTCTTTATAGTAAAACTAAAAGAAAAGGCAATACGTTCCAGGTTGACCTAACTTAACTAGTTACCAATATAGGTAGCAACTTTTGTTAAATTAAGCCTAGTATGATGCCACTTTAAGTTTGTATCCAAAAGTTGTCAAATTTATTCCTCAATTATAGACCTGTTATCACTCGCAAGTCAGAGTCAAAGTTACATTACAATTGACATGTGCATAATCTTTTATATATTTCGATATAAAAAATTACCCAAAAAATTCTGTTGTATCTTTGTCAATTTTAACTTTGCTGTGTTGCATACAGTACATTGATTATGGCTTATGATCTACAAAACAATATACTTTCAACTTCAAGATTGAAATGGTAGGAATGCATGCAAAATGGTCTGCCTCTAGGCTCAAAGGAGCTACAAATATTTCCCTTATGTTAGGCTATTTTACATGTCAATGCAATGTAAAATCATGTTATTTCCCAAACTGTGCATCATTAATGCTCTATGTAATGCACCACATGTCATAAAGTTTCAAACCTAAATAAAGTGAGGGTTTTCAACATTTCCTGTTACTGGATGCCATTTGTGAGCAGCTGTTAAGAAATATATATACTGTATAGACACGTAACTTCATTGCATCGGGCCAAGCTTTCGAGGCTATATGACCAGATTTAACAAGTACACAGTACTTAATTACCATTGTAAATTTGTGAGTGGGTAGAACTAAGTACTAGTTTAATTTTGTTTGCATTACACTTTGTTATACTAGTGACTTTCACTTTATGATTTACTATGTGTTAGTTTTTTATGTTGATATATAGAAGACACCCTTTTTATTGACCTGTTGATAGCATTTATTAGTTGTTCAATCCAATTAATTGACATAAACTAGATTCCACAAGTATCAGTTGCACACTTTCACCAAGTGCTGTTAATTTATTCATGTTGTTAATCAATTCATGGAGGTGTTTGTCCTGTAAGGATCAATTTAAGCTTAAGATATTCATTAGTGCCATAAAATCATCCCTCAAAATACTTAGTGCTTAGTAAAACTAGTGTGGTACAGTAAAGTACAGAGCAGTACAGTTCTTATAATCAAGTATGTCCAACCTGTGTTACAAGGACACATAGATACTTTTACCTCAAACAGCGGGAAGGTGATTGCAATGTTAGTTATCAAAATTTTATATGTTGATGGAGGGCATCTTTTGACTGAACAAACCATGTTTTTGGTGGATCCATGTTTGAATATAGTCTTGGAGTTGTGTGTACACGTTCCATGTCAACTTACTACTTATTGTGTATACCATCCATTGCGATATGTCGATCAGTTGACCTGTCTGCTATAGTGTGGTATCTTGTTGCACATCCTGTGGTCATTCCTTACACAGTAACAGAGTTTTTGTTTTTTGTATACATCAAGATACTGGAGGTTTTGTGAGTATGTTTTTTGCAAAGTTTGTGACTTGGGATAATTTCCATAAATTTGGATGGCCAAGAAATTGTTAACATGTTACGAGTGGGTTGAGTGAGTGCCATTCAACATTTTCTTATCAAAACTCTCATTTGGACCATGTCAACAGACAAACATGTCTCACATGCATTCCTCTTTGTGAGACCAGGGAGTTTCATAACAGCTCCTTGGAGAGACAAGGTGATTTGCTGGAACATACACTACATGGTACATTATGTATAGATCTATCAGTATTATTCCTTCAGGACTGTGTACATAGAAGACTGAATTTGATCTTGGATGCATGCAGTGTGACTTTTTCTTATTAGTATTGTTGTCAAGACTCTTTGTCACTTGCTTGAAAACAGTAACTTTTTTTTCACAAGGGATTTTGTAAGATATGGCAGAAGAGATAAATAACAATTTGGTAAGAGTTGGTAGTATTTCAAATTTAATACCAGTAAACTACAATTCAGTAATATTGATGGCATTAAACCTGTTTTAAAGAGTTCCAAAAGTTTGCTGAAAGATGCCAACTTTACAGTTTTGGCAATACCTTATTCTCACTCAGAACAGAATGAGAAGGTATAACCTGAAGTTTGCAGTTGTCTCTTTTATGCCTATGGTGGCCTGAATCACTTATCTCTAACAGGATGAGTGGTCTCTGTCTCTCTTCTCTGGTAGTAATTCTTGTAGGAGGTGATGTCACTCCATTCAGTTCAGTTTATATTCCCTTGAACACTTTTGAATAAAAATTAAAAAAGAAAAAAACAGACAAATTCAATCAGTGTTACTTCCAGCTTTCCAAACTAACCTTGGGTGTATAACTGTTATATATACGCTACTCATTCTAAGACACTACAGTGACCAATGTTGTCTCCATACCCCAGTTCCCACAAACCAGAAATATCAAATCTATGTAAGACATTGAATACTGTAGGAAAAAAGAATCAATTCTTTGTGAGAACTTTAACCTGGGGCCTGGAAGTAATGAGCTGTACTCTCTAACCGCTATACCTTGGCTTCACTTCATAACCTCTACCTCAATGCTAAGTGTTTTTCCTTTTCCACTTTCAGGTGAAGAAGGAAGGTGATACCTATGTGGTATCTCTGGAGATCGATGATGTATCCATGGAGGATGCTGGTAGCTACAAGATCACAGCTGACAATAAAGGAGGTACCACCAGCGCCACCATCGCCCTTAAGTTTGGTGGTGAGTTAAAAATAAATACTACGTATCTGCAAGTAGGAAGGGTGGTCTGGCATAAATATGTACAGTATCTGCAACAAGGAAGGGTGGTCTGGCATAATGAAAAAATTTCATAAGTCAGTTTTCAATATCAGTTGATCATATTTTGAATTGACAAAATTATGTATGTCTTAGGTCAGTTGGTCTTTAATGAATAGAGTTATTGTGTGTTGTCATGGTGTATAGTAGATTGTTGACAAGTGGCACCAAGAGGGCAATTCAAATCACACCCCGAGTGCAAATGTCAAGCACACCTAAATATGTCGAGGAGTGAGTTATTTGTACTGTAGTGGCATATCATAAAGTGAAATAGCGCCACCACTAATAGAATAAAGATGAGACTTGAAGCTAGAATAGAAACTATCATCTCATAGCGTTTTGTTTGTCTATGTTTGCCACCGTCTCAAGGACATAACAAGACTTTAGTACACCTGGAATTATTAAAACAACATTGCCTACAAACATGTTTATTATATTAACGAATCAACTGGTGAACTTAAAGCAAGATGGCCTGTAATTATTTAGCCTAATTTTCACCTTGGCTTAAGTTAAATATATATAAAAAGATCTGATCATATTCACCCTTAAATTTGATTTTCAATTTTATCTTCCACTTTTTTTTTTGTTGTTGACATTTTTAGAAGAGGAGGATGAGGAACAAGAAGAGCAACCAGTGTAAGTTTACAACTTCTTCTTCTTCAAAGTCAAAAGTTCATCTCTGAAAATGTTTAATCTGCCTCGTTGGACATGCGTCATTTCTTAAGGAACATGAACATTACAACTTTATCATGTTGCCCTTCTCACAAGAATCACTGAAGTGCATAACGATGAGAGAAAATATATCTTCATGCTCAAAAGTATCTCATTTGTTAATTATTATCCTTAACATTTAATAATCATTCCCAAATCCAGCATGCTTCATATACAGACTAAGTTACTGAGGCTAAAGAACATTACCAATGAACGAAATTTGTTGATTAGGGTCGAGTTCTGTGTTTTATTTTAAAAGATGATACTTTACAAGTACACGCTCTCCTTGCTTTCTCTTGGGGTTTTCTTGGCGTCATACCTTTGCCTCCTTGGAAACTTGAGTTAGGTTTGATCTCAGATGTCATGACTTGCTGTTGATCTAACAGAACTTATACAATACTGGGTGTATTCCACACAATCAAAGTAGTATCAATGGTGACCTCAATCCGTATGATTTGTGTAATTCACAGATCTGGGGACGGAGTTGCACCGACCTTCACCATGAAGCCGCAGATGTCGCAGTCGGACGACGGGTCTAAACTGACCATCGAGTGCGAGCTGAACTCTGACCCTAGACCGGAGGTAGAATGGACTCGTAACCAGCTGATTCTCAAAGATGGTGGCAGATATAAGCTGAGGACAAAAGAAGATGGCAATTTTTACCACCTGATGCTGGAGATCACGGACGTGAATGAAGAGGATGGAGGGGAGTTCAAGATTGTTGCCAAGAACACTTTGGGAACAGCAACAAACACCATCAAACTCAACTTTGAACGTTAGTCTTAGAGTAGTAGTGTTTCCATTGTTCTTAAAAATTAGTTTATGCTCATAGCCCATAACAATATCATTTCTTTAGTGTAACTAGTAAAGATTCACTTGAAGATGGAAAATACAAACATTAAAAAAACATTAAAATGGTTTTAAGTTTGGTTTAATCCGTGTATTACAAACAGCAAGAACTATCGTGATGGAAAAAAAAACTTTTAATTGGAAATTATTCTCAGAAATGGTTGATCTACTAAGATGAAAAGCTTTAGGAAGTAGCGATTAGGTAGATTATTTATGAGATAATTCTGGGGTATTACCAAATACTTGATAGGCGTAATGAAACATCACTGGGCAGAAAAGTGACCAGATGCAAAAAGCACCCCTGAAACATAATTTGAACTTTGAAACAAACTGAGACCATACCTAACCAAAATATTGGCTTCTTTGTCAATAACTAGGATGTTGGAAAATAGTATTCTTTTAGAGTAATTAAAAATCAGAAACAAAGAATGATGATATGATTACCTTATGGAGTAATTTTACATTTATTATTTTTTATCTGACAGACCTTAATCAGTCTTTTGTGGGAGTTGGCTAAGGAAGACAAATGTTTATGTGACGGGGATGCCTAACGAGTATTATAATTATGTTTCAACAATTGTGTTATCTTTTGGGTGGCACAAAGATTTCGTCTTATCTTTGTCATACCTCTCCATTTTGATCTTCCTCTCAGGACCAAAAGGTGCCCCTCATTTCGTTGTCGATCCCCAGATCGAACAGTCGGACGATGGCAGGCTTCTCACATTCCATTGTGAGTTGGTTGCCGACCCTAAACCGGAAATAGTTTGGTCAAAGGACGATGTCAAAATCAAGGACGGAGGACGATACAAGATCTTGATCAAGCAGGACGGTAGCAACTACGACGTGAAACTACAGATCACTGACGTATCCTCGGAGGACGCAGGAGAGTACAAGATCTACGCAGCCAACGATCTGGGAGACTCGAAATCAAGGATTACTCTCAACTTTGAAAGTAAATCAAACCTATTTATTTATTTAATTCATTTATTTGTTTTGCCACAAAAGTACAAAGTGGAGGGAACTCTTCCATAAAGCTTAAAAGCTTTACAATGTGGAAGACTCCCTGAAGAAAGAAAACAAATGAAAAAAAAAATATATATGTATAAATACATATACATAAATATAAATGCAAATTAAATGTTCAATATATATATATAGTAATTACATACAGGTATAATTTGGTAGTAGTCAGTAACTAGCTATTATTGCCTTACAAAGATTGTATTGTAGAGATTATAGTGGGCATGATTAGCATGCCTCATGTTATGATGATGTACATCTCTGTTACTGGTTAAAAAATAGTCAAAGGTAGCTGGTAGTAATCCATTCCAGGTCTTGTAGGCAAATAATGCAAGCTTAACTGTAATGAAATCGTGCAATTTTAGTGAGTTGAGTTTCTTAAATCGGGGAATGGTGTGCTCACGTGGGGCTCACATAGACCTTTTTTTTCAAAGTTTTTTCGATAAGCTTTAGCGAATGTTGTCACCTTTCCATTATGATCCAGTGTTTGATTTGCATTTTCTAATGACTTGGAGGGTGTGATTTGTAAGATCTAATGACAAACTTGTCACATGTCATTTAACTTGAGAGATCGTGTGACCAAAAAACTTGTTAGAAAAATTGAAATTTCCCCATATGAAATGGAAATTGAAATATGCCACTTGGTCTCAGTTAAACAAAAGTTAACATGTAAAATAAAAGCACACTGTCATGTGTTCTTTCTCAATTATTTTTGGAAAAACAAGGTTGGTCATTGAAATACACAGAATATGTTATTATTGGTTACTATTGCCATCATTTTGTATGTGTCTAATTGTAACCTTGAAGCAAGCTAAGGTTGAAGACCATGCTTTATTGTAGCAATATAGTGTACAAATGTTCTAACCTTGAAAGGCGTTGAAAATAGTGTGATCAGCTAAACGGTAATTCAATTCTTTAACAGAATTAAGCATATTTGTCAACAGGAGAAGTACCTGCAGTATTTCTAACCTTACACTCTCACAATATGTAAGAAATCTGATGACATCCTTTTGAAGCAGACAGGCGATCACTACTTACCTTTATTCAAGCAATCTCTAAATGTGATTCTATCCAAGATACTCCTTTGTTTTGCTTTTCTTGTAGCTGAAGATGCTCAGAAAGAACAGGCTCCTGAAATGTAAGTTTGAAGTTTTTTCTGAACCTAAATGACTACTAGTCTTTTTTTTAATTCTAGTAAAGTTATATTGATGAACAATTATGGCATAATAAACCTCATTTGACCATTGATCTTCATGTCTCATTATAACGTATACATGCTTTTCTCTTATTCACACCTTGTGTCATTTAAATAATCACCCAAAATTCAATATTTTATTCCAATTTAGTGAGATTTCTGCCGGGAACAAGCCACAGTTTCAAGGTAAGCCCATCATGAAGCAGTCAGAGGACGGCCATGAAGTCTCCTTCGAGTGTTCGGTCAAGTCCGAATCGGAACTTCAAGTCTCCTGGATCTTCAATGCCACTCAGCTGATTCCAAATGCAGGACGCTTTAAGATCACCCAGGTCAAGAAAGGAGCGGACCTTTATATCCTCACCCTTACCATGAAGAGTGTTACCCCAGAGGATGGTGGGACTTACGTTGTCCTGGCCAGGAACTCTGGAGGAGAAGAACAGTCCATTATCAATCTAAACTTTGATAGTAAGTCACAAAACCTCAAAAGTATGACACTAATTAACAGCAAAGACTGGGAGAGGAAACCAGGCATTTCAGAGAACTTTATGTTATAGCTTAGTGTTAGCTCAGTGGTTAACGCCAGTGTCTTTCAATCATAAGATCCCCAGTTTGAGTCACTCCAAGATTAATGTATGTCATCCAGTTACAGAGTTGTTGACAATTCATAATCATGGACGTTAAAATATGAATCTAAGAGACTGACTTCTGTCAGCTTGAGGCTTTGATAAGCCAATGATGGCTTTTTGCGAGTTCCTGCTTGCAGGAGGATCTAAAATACATACATATATAGCTGTATTAAATTGAGGCCAAATTGAAAGTTGATATGTGTAAAGTGCTGCACTCTCATTGAAAAGATTGAGACTGATGTCTGTACATCACAGCTTCTCTTTGTATCAAATATTCCCAAGAGAATTTCAATTTCTGTTATTATTTTTCTGACAATATACTTAAGATTTCAACTGGGTGTGATGACTTTGATCAGCATTGGATTTTGCTATTTTACTCGCAATAACTATGGCAGATAATTTTTTTTTGTAATATATTTATTTTGGCATTTGTTGTTGCAAGACAAGGGATAGCAGTACTTACTCGGTATGGAAAGCCAATTGTGTAGATGCTGCAGCAAAAGATGGAAAAGAGAATGTCTTGTCTTTGATATTGTCATTTGATTGTGAGTGGTGGAGGGTGGGTGGAGAGTGGGGCAGACGGGGTGGAAGGTGGGGCAATGGTGGGAGAAAGACAGGAGGAAGTTATCACCCTTATTCTTCTTTGACTTTAAATTAAGTGTACTTGAAACTTCATTCTTTTGTAAAGTTTGCCATTTGTCATAAGTCTAAACTCCTTTCGTATTTATGTTGCTAATTTCAGTCAAACCAGGCAGCAAAGAGGGTGCACCTACCTTCATTGAGAGACCTAACATCAAACTGGAAGACAACGGGAGACGTATCTTATTTGAAGTGAAAGTCATGGCAGATCCTAAACCAAAGTTTACTTGGTTCTTCAAAGATCGTGAAATCAAGGACACTGGGCGTTACCGTATTCGTACCAAGCCTCAGGGAAAGATCTACATCCTGGTCTTGGAAGTAAGCGGAGCCTCACCAGCAGGGGATGCCGGCAATTATAAAGTCGTCGCCGAGAACGAAAAGGGGAAAGCGTCGTCAACCATCAATGTTGAATTCAAGCGTGAGTGACTAAAGAACAATTGCCAGAGCGGGCTATGAATATGAACTGAATTTCAAAGATATTTGATCTATGATAAAAAAGAATGAATATTATTTCCTTTGGAAGTATATTTCAAGATTTTAAGAAATTTAATTTAAAATAAATTTAGGCAAAAGGCACATGATTTATGGCTTATCTGGGTAACTGATAGTGGCCAATAGGGAATGAATTTTTCTGAGATAAGTAGGTAATTTGTTGCTTTTCTGGTCTGTGTGAGCATTGTTGGACCTGTCAGCTATAAATTGTCAAAGTTTTGTATATGGTTAGAAGAACTCACTGCTTATTTGGATAACATATTTCTGTGTAGTGTTGAACAGCACAGTGTAGTGCACCACAATACAACACACAGTAAAAGAGAACAGTAAGGCACTGTGTCAAAAATAGGATGCTGTGGGGGGCTGCATAGGACATAATCTATTGTGCCCCACGGTTTCGCATCAATATACACTGCATGTGTTTGGAGACAATACCCGATTGTTTGATATTGATTCATCTTAGCTGAGCAGGATCTTGCAGCTGCTGCAGCTTTTCTTTTGACACAGTGTCTAATTGGGAGGGGGATTGGCAGGGGGGGGAGGGTGGGATTATTGAACTTAATTGTGAATACTACAGTGGACTATGGGTATATGCAATACAGTACATTACAGGATACTAAACTAAACTACACTACACTAAATGGTATTGGATTACACTAAATTAATATACACTAGACTCCACTATAATAGAGTTACTTTAATACTATAACAGCGTATTATAGTGCTTATGGATATTGCAGGTTGAATTAAAAAAAACAAAAAAAAACAAAACATGAAACATACAAAAGTATTAGTCAGTATAACTTGATTGATGGGAACCATTCTTCTCATTCCAGAGGACGGTACTCGCTTCCCCAAGAAGTACAACATCGCTAGCCAGATCTCCCCGGTACAAGTGGACTTCATGTCATCACCGATTCAGATCGAATTTGAAGGACTGACGAACATGCAGCAACGAGAGATTGAGATTGTCAGCACGGGCCAGGATCAGGGTGAACTGATTATAGAAACCACAAAGACCACAACCACCACTACTACCACCACACAGGTCGTTGAAGAGCTGAAGGATCAGGTACGGTATATAGAGCTACTCTAAGATACATGATCGGGGCGATGGGGAGTGGGGGAGATGGGGAGAGGGGGAGAGAGGGTGAACTGATTATAGAAACAACAAAGACTACAACAACCACTACTACCACCTCTCAGGTTGTTGAAGAATTGAAGGATCAGGTATGGTAATAGAGTTACTCTAAGGAGACATGATCGGGGAGAAATGGGGAGAGAGTGAGATGGGGAGAGGGGGAGAGGGGGAGTGGGGAGAGGGGGAGAGGAAGAGAGGGGGAGATGGGGAGAGGGGGAGATGGGGAGAACTGGTTATAGAAACCACAAAGACTACAACAACAACCACTACCACCACACAGGTTGTTGAAGAATTGAAGGATCAGGTACTATATATAGAGCTACTCTAAGAGACATGATCGGGGAGATGGGGAGAGAGTGAGAGGGGGAGAGGGGGAGATGGGGTGAACTGATTATAGAAACCACAAAGACAACAACAACAACCACTACTACCACACAGGTTGTTGAAGAGTTGAAGGATCAGGTACGGTATATAGAGTTACACTAAGGAGACATGATCGGGGAGATGGGGAGAGGGGGAGATGGGGAGAGGGGGAGAGAGGGTGAACTGATTATAGAAACCACAAAGACTACAACAACCACTACTACCACTCAGGTTGTTGAAGAGTTGAAGGATCAGGTATGGTAATAGAGTTACTCTAAGAGACAGGATCGGGGAGATGGGGAGAGAGTGAGAGGGGGAGAGGGGGAGATGGGGTGAACTGATTATAGAAACCACAAAGACAACAACAACAACCACTACTACCACACAGGTTGTTGAAGAGTTGAAGGATCAGGTATGGTAATAGAGTTACTCTAAGAGACATGATCGGGGAGATGGGGAGAGGGGGAGATGGGGAGAGGGGGGAGAGGGGGAGAACTGATTATAGAAACCACAAAGACAACAACAACTACTACTACCACACAGGTTGTTGAAGAGTTGAAGGATCAGGTATGGTAATAGAGTTACTCTAAGAGACATGATCAGGGAGTGAGGGAGATGGGGAGAGGGGGAGAGAGGGTGAACTGATTATAGAAACCACAAAGACCACAACAACCACTACTACCACAACACAGGTTGTTGAAGAATTGAAGGATCAGGTACGGTATATAGAGTTACACTAAGGAGACATGATCGGGGAGATGGGGAGAGGGCGAGATGTGGAGATGGGGAGGGGGGCAGAGGGGGGAGAGAGGGAGGCAGATCTGTTTACTGGTATTGACTATGTATGAGGTGCTGCTGACTAGTATACTATACAGACCATATATAACCAGTATAAATAGTGTGAAATAAATATGACAGGTTTGATATTGGTTGACATTTGTAAATGCAACAAATTGTTGTAGGCAATGCAGGGACCTATTTCTATCAGTCACTTTATCAGAAATCAAAAAGTGTAAAGCAAGATTATTTTAATGTCTGGGATGCCAGAGAAATTGGGGATATGTCTCATTTCCATTTATTTTTGTTACAGGATGTTATGGATGGTGACAACGTGGTTCTACGATGTCGCATCGAGGGTCCCGTAAAGAAGTACAAATGGTTTAAGTAAGTGCTGTGATCCCCATATCACCCATTTATCGTAAATAATTTTACGTTGAATCATTTGATCGATACCACAATGCCAATTTAAAGCCAACCCTTTGAATGAGAAATGAAGCAATTTACCTCACAGGACTGAAATTTGTACTTGTCTCAACTGTGACATGACTCTCTACGTATTTCAGTGTGAAACTCAGTGTATTTTGCAGACATGGAATGACCCTACAATGCATTGCAAACTCAACGAATATAATATTTAATGGAATTATCTTTAACTTAAAGCAATTTTTTCCTTCGGTCATTGTTGCCACCATATTTACATTTTCACAGTTCTTTCTTTCTGGTTAATTTGTAAAAAAAAAAAACCATTTAGCTGTATTGGACATTTGTTCAAAATTAATGGTGAACAATGGATGTGCACATGATCAAAACAATAACTCTACAGTTGCAAATAAGGTGCTCATCATTCCATTTCATCCCAATGTCCCAAGATTTGACAGTTCTGGATTTAGGTTTGAAACTTAAACATGTACAGTAGTGTTAATTTGATATTAATAATTAATTGATAATTAACAAATAGACATATTTTCTTTATCTTTCTTTAAAGGGATGGTAAGGAGATCAAGCCCTCCAAGGAGTTTGTGATATCTGTCGAAAAAGATGTGTATATTCTTAAGATCACTGAAGTCTTCCCCGAGGATACCGGTGATTACAGCATCATAGCCGAAACACCCACAGGAGAGGTCAAGAGTATCGCAGAGGTGTTTGTGGATGGTAAGTTGAAACTTAGGAGAGGTCAAGAGTATCGCAGAGGTGTTTGTGGATGGTAAGTTCAAACTTAGGAGAGGTCAAGAGTATCGCAGAGGTGTTTGTGGATGGTAAGTTCAAACTTGGACAGTCACATTGTGTGGAATCCCAGAAAACTAGTACACTAGCTAAAGCCTTAGAAACAAAACCAGGCAAATGTCAGACTGGAAAAACGGCCTGAAAATGTCAGAATGGTGGTTTCCCTGTCATAAACTCCGTCCGGTGTTTAGCTGCAAAGAACAGAAACAGCAGATGTGTTCTTTTATGAATTTGCATTTTGTTTTGTTCGATGTTAAATAAGTTGTATTTCATTAGAATGATCAGAGTTTTCATCATTTGATAATTTCACATTAACATAAATTTGCTACAGCACCATTTATTTCCACATGTCATGCTGGCACAAAATACATGAAATAGTTGAATCAACAAAATTCTGCAGTAAAACTATTTCTTCCCCCTTTCTATTCCTTTCGCCTGTACAGGCAATGCTCACAAAGCAGTAGGCATTTCAATATGGTAGTGATATTTCTTGTCTATCCTTCCCCCCCCCCCCCCCCCTTTAAGTAGCATATATTCTATAGGTTAATAACAGTTTTGTCTCGCCTTAGCCTGTGTGACCGTTTGCTGTTAAGGTGTTGACAGTCATGTTATATGACCACATAAATATAAAATATATTAATATGAAATGTACCAACTATGTCCAAGCTGTGAAGAACAGCTCAAGGTCTTAATTATCAATGTAAGTCACAATATTTTGTTTGTCTTCTTCATTATACACAGAACCTGCTGGAAAAGGGTAAGTAAAATCAAATTAATCGATATGTGTTAAGGACTTTGTTTGCATTGAAAAATGTTTGAAACAAAATATCTGAGTTTTCTTTGACATTGAAAAAAGCAGTTTTCTTCAATTTGGAATAAATTATTTCGAACAGAGCTGTTTATTGATGACTTTAATTGATGGTTGGATGCATGTTGTTTTGGTTTTAACTTTTTTTCTCAACTCACAATAACATCAACATTCTGTTCTGATCTATCTTGATAGGAAGAAGCCGGGCAGCAAGAAACCTGATGAGAAAAAGTCTAGAGGAGGTCATTTCTTATATAATTCATTTTTCTTTTTTGCAAGGTTTTAGTAAATAGTAACATTTCTATTCTGTGTTGGCTGTAAATAATTCAAAGTTTACAAAATTCCACTGAATATTTGTAAATATGTCGACAGATTTTGGCATGCTTGGATTATTTCACTTTATGAAACTTATATGTATTTTAGTATAAGGCATTAGCAAAATTATTTACAAATTGCTCATCTAATGCAAAGAAAGGACTGAGTAGGTAACTGTTTAAAAATTAGAGGATGTGGTGTTTGATCCTGACAGGAGCTTCCTCAAAGGCAAACTGTTTATAGTTATTAATATTTAATTTAATTTAATTAGTAACATAATTATTAACATTTAAATGCAAATGACTGATAATCCTTTTGTTCTGCTTTTACTTTTGCCCATTCAGGTAAAGAACCTGTGGTAGAAGAGGGTATTACACCTTCCACTGAGGGAGGTGTGGAAAGTGCCCCTCCTGTCCCTGTGGATGAGGCCATCACCCCAACCTCAGCTGGAGGGGAAGAGAGTGCTCCTCCAGGCCTAGCAGGTGAAACACCGATAGGCAAGACCAGTACCGGTGGGGAACATGCTGGAATACCAGAGATTCAGTTGGATATCGGTGACCTTCCTGGAAAAGATGTAAGTCATTTCATTACGAGTTTGAATATGCTGGAAGGAGCTGTTTGCAGCTGAGTGCAAATTTCTGATATTTTATACCAAGCGGATAGAGTATGAAGCAAACTTAAATATTTGCAATAATTGAATCAAGAAACACACCTCAAAGTCTCATTTCTTACTAATTTCAAATTAATTTGGGAATAATCAATGATGATTCCAAAAGATTTTGAACATTTTTTTTTCACAGATGCATATGTCACATTATTATAAGCCACGCAGAAATGTTTTAAAGTTTTCTATTATATTTTCCACTTTGCCTTCATTGTTTGAAATGAAGCTTGGCTTGTCAGGGTAATCATAATAATTGATTCTTATTGGACTAGTACATATAAACCAGTTTCAGCTTTTATCAATGTAAATATTTCCAACTGCTGTAGCTTCTACTGTTTTGGTTACTACATTAATATCAACAAAGAAAGAAGCTTATACTTGGACTGTTAGTGCAGTAAGTTAAATTCAACAGTGTAAAATTTCAGAGCGACAGATTCTTAATTGATAATGGGATGCTTGTGGGACGTATTAAAATACATTGTGTATCTGTAATGCTTAATGGTTGGATTTAATAAAAAGACATTGAAGTCTCAGAAATAACAGAAATCTGTCTATGTATGTTACTACAATTACACTCTATTTGAAATCTATTGACTTTCTCTATGACATCATCAGGCGCCAGTAGATATTGAAGTATCCTCTACCGCTGTGCCTGGACAACAGTCATCTCCCCGAGGTGCTCCGGGTGATAGACCTAAACCAGGAGAGAAAGGAACTCCAAGTTACCTGGGTAAGATGGGTGTTGCTGTCTAGGTGGACAAGTGTACAGTAGCTATTATAACCCATAGCAATGATCTGCACTTATGTGTTTTTATATTCCTAGCGTGCCCATGCAACCCGTTTGAATGAATGAATTTTGTACACCTTGTCCCATGGATGTCAGGTTTTTAGTCTCACTATGGGAAATGTTTCATTGGACCGATTTTGTATAGCTTGGGTTTTTCCTTTAAGAATCTTATTATAAATAAAAATTGAATTTTAAATTTGATCCTGCAGGAGCCAAGCCAACCCATGCCCAGGAGGGTGTTGAATTTGAAGATGGAACTCCATACTTCATAGAAAGCCCTATGAAATCAACATGCTTTGAAGGTAAATATTCACCTCCAGTAATTGTGTAGAGCTGTTATTAGCAGAACTAGAACTCCTTGAAAGTATGAAAAAATAAAAACGGGGAAGGAATAAATATTATTTATTTATGCTGTAACATTCCTTGTTTTGGAACAAAACCCTGTTTCACGTCTGTACCTCTACAAAGAAATGGGGAAGGGAGAAATATAATTTATTTATCCTGTAACATTCCTTGTTTTGAAATAAAACCCCTTTCCACGTCTGTACCTCTACAAAGAAATGGGGAAGGGAGAAATATAGTTTATTTATCCTGTAACATCCCTTGTTTTGAAATAAAACCCTGTTCCACATCTGTACGTCTACAAAGAAATGGGGAAGGGATAAATATAGTTTATTTATCCTGTAGCATTCCTTGTTTTTGAAATAAAACCCTGTTCCACGTCTGTTCCTCTACAAAGAAATGGGGAAGGGATAAATATAGTTTATTTATCCTGTAACATTCTTTGGTTTGAAATGAAAACCCTTTCCATGTCTGTACCTCTACAAAGAAATGGGGAAGGGAGAAATATAGTTTATTTATCCTGTAACATTCCTTGTTTTGAAATAAAACCCCTTTCCTTTACAGGACAAAGCATGAAAGCTGAGGCCATCGTTTCCGGTAACCCTTATCCAACTGTCCGTTGGTATAACGGTAATGATGAGATCACGGATGGAGGCCGGTACAAGATCACAGTAAGTGAACCTAACACCGTCACTCAAATATACTGACTACTTAACAACACGCCGCTGCATTAAGGAAACCTTTCAGCTTGTTAATAATATCTCAATTTCTCGTTTTAAATCCCTTCTCTGCGCTCTGTTTAACCTCTGGTTTTCAAATAATTGAAGCCTTTTTTTTCTTGATAGTAAGATGGCTTTGCTATAATAACTTGTATGGCAAATATTTGATCCACAACTGGCTACCATAAAGAACCAATTTTATTGCTACTTTTCTCTTCGTAGGTAATGAAAATTTCATCAAAGTATAAAGAACAAGTTTTTCCATCCCATTTTTGAATATTTTTTAGCAATATGAAATGTAATATCCAGGTAGGTAGGTAACTTGATCCTTTCTCAAGAGAAGGGAGCTCAAAGTAAGAAGAAAGAAACAAATAAATTGAATGTGACAAATGTGGATTGGTCTAGTAACCAAATATTCATTTAGTTAAATCATTAGACCCGCAGACTTATTAGGAACCTTTGAAAGCTACTCAGGAAAATTTTGTTTTGTTCCTGAAAGATATAAAAATACCGATATGATGCACTAAACCTTGTAGAACACAATTGTATTTTAGTAGACCAGTTCAGCTGAAGTTTGTCTGAATTATTTAAGGCTTTTAGTATATTGTATGTTAGGGCACTTGAAGTCAACAAAACCTACCTAAAAGTCAACTTACTCGTACAAAAATGCCCTATATTTTTCTAGTTATTTCAATAAACCAAAACTTGCACTAATTCTCATACCTTAGTATGCACTTATTCCTATTTGATGTAACCTTTATTGTATTTCAGTATATAAATCCACCAAAATGCCCCACCCGTTGAACTAATTCCAACAAAACCTTACCAATAGTTCACTGATTCTGTCAAACTGTACGTACCTTTAGTCTGCACTAATTCCAGTTAACATTGGACAATATTCCAGTTATAGTGACCATGCTCTTGCTATTCTCGCCAATTGGATTTTATCCTTGATTTAGACCAGCTTCTGTTGCTGCCGACTATTTTGTAATAGTCACATGTCCTTGTTTTTTATTTCTCTATCTAAAAAGGAATAAAACTTATTCTTACCCTGTTGAGTTAGTTCTCTTCAGGAAGATTGGTTATCAATCAATCAATTAATTGATTTATTGAATAGAGAGAAACTTTTGTGAGGTATTGGTCGAGAAAAGCCTATATATCAGACAAGTTCTTTGATGCTGCTTCAAGGATGTTTTATTGCATGCGTAATAGTTTAACCATTCTACAGAGAAAGAAATCATTTTGCTTTTTCTCAAAAGAGAGAAGACTTTTCCTCTTAGTTTTAATTTCTCTTTCATATTTTCAAATACTGCATGAACTTTATTTCTTTACTTACCAAAGCTTCATCTGTTTATGCCAATCTCCTGCTTTTTCCCCCACTGCAGGCTAAAACGAACAAAGTAAGCAAAAAGCATGTGGAAGCTAGTTTAAATGACCATTCCTCTACTCCCTACACCCTCACCCACCCCACACAATCTTTTAAATGCTATGCTGTTTGCAGTTTTTAAGACATATTATTGCATATCTGATGGTTATAAATATCGAGGTCATTCCATAACCTGGGGCAAATTAATTGTGACAGAGTTCTGCTCGGCTTTATAAAGCTATTTTGTGTTTGAAATTAGTACTTGTACAGTAGAAAAGAAGAAAAAAATGATAAAAATACTATGTTTGGTAGCAACATTTGCTTCTTTACGGCTAGAGTATAGCCAACCATTACTGATTCTGGGTGTAGTGGGGATGGTCAGTATGCCACAATAATTAAAGCTCCAATTCATGGAATGATTGCCTCGATACTGCACGAATCTGTTAGTATATATATTATAGTTACACCGAGAGATCAGTTGCACGATAGAAGTTAGACACAAACAATACGTCTTCATGTAAAATTCCTTTGTCCTCTCTTGACATGCCGGCTATGATCAGACTGTAGTTAGATTATTTGACCCTACCGGTAGAAAGAACTCTGCCATGGTACGGTAAACGATGACTCCTCTGGAGGGGCGTAATATCTTGTAAGTAAACTCGTTGACCGGCTGAACCTCAAACCCTGTATCTTGCTCGACATCGTCACGCCGACCATTTTTCAGTGAATCGTTCAAGAGTATTGCAAACCATTTATTTGTATCATTCCGTTGCATCAATATTTGTATATTATATTTTATGCACAACCTACTTCATAATATATACAAAGTGGCTGAGTACATAGACTTTGGTCGTAAAATTGTGCATCAATTTGATTGAGAAGAGGACTTTCCCTACTCCTATACAGTTTGGAGTTTATTAATACATTAGGCATACACAATGTACTTGGACATTTGGCCATACACAATGTACTTGGACATTTGGCCATACAAAATGTACGTGGACATTTGGCCGTACACAATGTATGTGGACATTTGGTCATGCACAGTCTATGTGGACATTGAGTTGGTCATATAGTACGTTCACATTGTTTTGATTACTTTCAGCCATGTTGACTGTAAGAACTATATTCACAAATTGTTATTTCTCCTTGTTAAAATTGGCAATGTTTGATAATTTGTTAAGGCAACAACTAAGGCAACAAGAAGAGGACTTTCCCTACTCCTTTACAGTTTGGAGTTTATTAATACATTAGGCATACACAATGTACTTGGACATTTGGCCATACACAATGTACGTGGACATTTGGCCGTACACAATGTATGTGGACATTTGGTCATGCACAGTCTATGTGGACATTGAGTTGGTCATATAGTACGTTCACATTGTTTTGATTACTTTCAGCCATGTTGACTGTAAGAACTATATTCACAAATTGTTATTTCTCCTTGTTAAAATTGGCAATGTTTGATAATTCGTTAAGGCAACGACTTCCGCCTCATGAGAAATCAAGCTTTCAAGATTAGCACATTTGGTGCAACATTGGTGCAAGAAATGTAACAACATCCACCTTTTGCTGTTCCATAATTTTACTGTCAACATGGCTACAAAATCAGGGATGATCTATGAATCAATATTCCTGTAGCATGTATGTAGCATATATTTCATAATGGTTTCATAATTATCACTTTTGTGTGAGTTTTTACTTTTTTTGCACAAAAAAAAAATCATAAAATCTTTATTATAATATTAAGTAAAGTTTATGCAAAATATAAATGGCCTCCTTCCTTTGTACAGTCAATTTATATCACAATGACAGGCAGGACTAGAATTTTACAATTGGTTAGCTACTTGGCTAATTTAAAATTTAAACAAATGTAGTAGCTGAACTGAAGTTCTCACATGTATTTTGCCGAAATATAACACATATCAGTTACAGTACAGGCTGGTCAAAGCTGCCCAGTATTAATTCTTGCTGACAGTGAGCAGTCATACAGGTCTTATGTTAGGTACGAAAAGAGGATTGGTGTAAGTCTGGGGTGGGCAACCTATGGCCCGCAGGCCACATGCGGCCCGCCAGTGATGTTTTTGCGGCCTGTGAGATGTCTCGAGAAAAACAAAAGACGAGCTAGCTGCTTAAAATTTATCGGCACTAATGATGCTGTCAGGTAGGCCTATTATCCCCATTAATTATCAAATGTACTGTATTGACAATATGTTTTTGGAATACAGATTAAGTACACACACCTATTGCTTGAAAGTCCGCGGAATCAAAGCAGTTTGAAAAGCAAAGTTTGAAATCAACAGCAGGTCGTTGTTTAGGTGTGGCCCAGTCAATTTTTCACTCCTTATATCTGGCCCACGCATTCAAAAAGGTTGCCCACCCATTGGTGTAAGTGATGTACCGTGTGTTTAAGTTATTAATGCCTACTGGCCAAAAATTGCCAGTGCTTGTTTTTCTATAAGTACTGTCAAATTGCAAATTCCAGCATCATTTAGCCAGTATATTAGACACAAACATTTTGAGACCTGATTGAATTGAGTCACCCCTCCATTATTGAACAGTGTTACATTACCTGAGAAGATGAAATGTATCATAAACTTTTTTTTCCTTTTTCCATGAAATGAATCTTTGCCAAGTAGTAACAATTTGTTAGTTAATTTCTCTTTTTTTTTCCCGTATAATATATATTTATCTTCAGCTCAAAAACTGGCAAAGATTGAAATGTACATACAGTTATGAATAAACATTTTTTGTAACCAAATTGATTTGGTCAAGCAATACCAACCATCACAGCATCATTTAATAGAACGTGCAAGCAATAGTATAGCTACAGAATTGGTTCACCTGGGGCAGGCAGATAGTGGAATATTTTCATTGGAAAGCTGTGAAAATGGTTAAGTAAACATGTTTTGACAGCCCTGGAACAAACAATCCATAACGTTGGAGACGAGAGGTGTAGAGAATAATTACGAAAGCTTTAATTTGTCACCGTTGCATGTGGTATGTAGTCCAACGATATATACATATATCAATGAAGGTTATCCCATTAAAATGTTGAGGTAATTGTACACGTTTTATGTATCACTGTATGATGCACTTGCACCGATAGGGTTACACCATTTAGATTTAGGTGCACAATTAACATCATAATAAGCCTTTTGTTATTACCCCTGATCTTGTTGGTCCCATAGTATCGAAATTTCAAAATTAAACAAAAATCGTTATGAGGTGCAACAAAGAAAATTGGCATTCTTCTTCAATCGGTATATAGTTTTTCTATCACAATATTGTGCAATCTAAGTATATATTTTGTATACCACCTGTGCTTTGTATTGCAGCTTGAAGGATGATGTCATAGTTAATTGCTAATACATTTTCATACACTACATGACAATTCTATCCTTGTTAAAAAAACAAAAAACAAAGAGAATAATTGTTTCTAAAAGATTCTCAAGAGGATGTTGTTAATATCCACTGGGGAAATTAATGGGGGTATGACTCTGTAACAAAATATTATATAATCCCTTGGTATGATCATTAAAAGGCTTATTATGGTGGTATTGCTTGCTGTGGTACACAGATACTGCATTACACCGTTGGCGTGTCCAAAGACTACACATGACGTTATGGTATTCTTCTGTGTTAAATGCAGGCACAGTGTCAGCAAGGATACAAGAATTACTTTAATATAATTTGTTCAAACTGCCAGCGGTATAGGGTAGTACTTTTGGTGATAAAGCTACTCTGTTGACCTTTCACCCTCTCCACCCCCCCCCCCCCCCAAACACATGATAGATTCTGTTGATAGGTGTAACAGAAATGTGTTACAAGTTGTCCCAGTCAGAAAACCACCAACAGTTACACAATTGTGAGCAAGATAAAACATCTGGTATGGATAACTCGAAGAACACAGAACAAAATGGTGTCTATACCAGTGGTTGATCAAATTCACACCTAGTGCATAGACAACAATGCATCATTAAAGAAATACGTCCTTTATCATTCTAATTTTACCCGCCGTACAATATGATTCAGTCCATCTTCGTATTTTGTTTTTGAATTTTCAGTCCAAGGAAAACCTTGGCATTCATACCCTTGAAGTCAAGAAATGTACGCTCGCGGATAGTGGCATTTATTCCTGTAAACTGGAAAATGAACTTGGAAGAGAAGAGAAAGTCTTTTCCTTCGTAGTCAACAGTAAGTAATTTGTATTGTTTGGTTTCTAGAATTGGCATAAATTACCTTTTAACTAGGACAGATTCTTGAGACTGCCGTGCCATTTTAGTTGCTTAGTCTAACATACATAAATATTTGTTTCATTTACAGACAACATCAATGAAATTTTAGGTTTTCTGATCTGCATTAAAAATTTATTCATCATATTTTTCATAATATTTGATAATAGTGTTGTTATAAAAAATTGCACTATTTTCCATGTTGAATAATCTCTTGATGCGAAAACGATTACTATATACTAGGCATTGTCTGAAATTGTCCATTTCACCCATACTTAATTACGATAGAAGTGAGACTCGTAGAGGATTGATCAGTAGCTGAATCGTTTGTATTGAAGTCAGGTTAACAGAGGCTGTGTACAATCACAGAGAAAGTGCTGTAGAGTTAATCAAGAGTATGGTTTATATGTTACAACTATATACTAGATATTTTCTGAATTGTCTATTCCATCCATACACAGAGAAACCAGATGACGAGCTGGACTTTAGAGCCCTTCTGAAGCATCGGTAAGTCCGATAGTTAGCTAACATATCTTATCTTTCTTATTCAACAGAGAAGGACAATTTTTCCACACTTTTTTTTGACATTAATTTCATTTTTAATAGAACTGAACTGGAGACATTAGCGGAGATTGCATGACGTGGACATTTCTTTTACTAGAACCATCACTGAACATGTGATTCACTAATTCATGTGCATATGGTATTAAAGGCATATGGTTGGATATCTGACTGTAAACTGCTATTAAGCTCAAATCCACTCTCTACAGAAACCAGCTTTAAAATAGATGCTAGGCTTTGCTCAGATAATTTAATCATGGATGCCACCATCATAAGCCTAGGATGTTATTTCCTTAGCCTCAAAGCCCAAAACATTTCTCATACAGGCTACAAACAGTGGAAATTCCCTCACACAAAGCCAAGGGACTATAAAGTGAAGTGTAAATAAGCACCCCACATTTTCCTTTTGTGTGAAATTTTGTTAAAGTTGGCATGTAGCTTTGATTTAGTTTTATCATTTTTTGACAAGAATTGGGACACGGTTAATATCAAACTGGAGATGTTTTGATTAGTCTTGGCCCCCACTTTCATCCGAGAGTGCTCCTTGTGGAGATGTTGCTTTGAAATATTTGCTGTGTAAGAGTTCCATGCACCCTTTGTCTTATCAAAGATATCATCCACCCTTATTTGATGTGATGAACTTGTGCCATTTTTTTTTCTCCATCCCTGCGAATCATCTGATGTTATTGCAGCTCTAAAGAACAAAATGCCCAAAATCTCAGATAATACATGGAACTTGTGTTTCAAATGTATTCTTTTGTAGCATATTTATATATATATAAATGTATATATAAAAAAAAGAAAAGAAGGCTGTTTCACGTAAGTGTTCTGAAGGAGGATCTCGTTGTTGAATCAAACTACCTGTAAACATGTCGACAACATTCTACAAATAGAAAAGAGCCGACTTTTTCATTTTTTCATATTTTGTTTTATCAATGTCACTGTCCTCATTTCATCCCTCTTTTCATTCCTCTTCGTGTCCACCTTTCCTTTTTGTTTTTTTTTTGTTTTCACCCTAGTGGCCAACAGGGCAGTGTTCCTGGAGAAACACCCGATGATGATGAGTGCGTTCTAGGTTTTAAACTGGCCCTCTTGTTTAGCATGATTTTGAGCACACTTTATCTGCAATCATTCATAAGCAAAATATATATTCCCACTGCTGCCACCATACTTAGTGCTGCTGCAATAAAAGAGCAATAACTCTTTGCAATCATATATTTTGTCATATGTACAGTAGTTGCATGATATCAGTTTTCATTCATTATGTAGACTTTTGACAAAATCTACTGTTTTTTTTTCCGAGTCATCTGAAGAACCGCAATGCATCCTGGGCATTCTGGTTTTATACAAATTCTTTCTTCATTATGAATTGAATCCTTGTTCTTCTTATTCCACTTGATGTATAATATACATTTGCATCGTCATAAGTTCTGAGTGTTATCGATGAGCCTCAAATTTATTCTTCGGCTATCACTTCTTCTGAACTGTCACAGATGTATCCCTGACAGAAAGAAAGTTTATTTTTGCACTCTAGTTATTTGTAGGATGCACCGCAAAGTGAAACTTTTACTTTGAACATCCACGTTGAATGTTTTCTAGTTGTCTTACATTTTTTGTTTTAGAATGTATGCTGGAATTAGCAGTGAACATGTAGTATGGTGGCAGCAGTGGGATTATTAATTATAGGTTGTTAGCATTTTCACGCACATTGTGACGCACTTTAATACAATGGTGTTTCTTGTTCAAGACATGCTTGTCTATTTGCTACTAATATGTTTTCTTACTCTGCTGACTCTGTTCCAAACTTGTAGCCAAACGGATGTAGCAGAATCGACCAAATCAATTTCTGTGATATACTACCTGTAGATTCTCTTCTACGTCAAAACTTTATGTCTGAATTTTAGTCTAAATTTTGTCCTCATTTGTAAGGATTGGTGAGTTTTTCCATTGTAGCCTCGTAGCCAGTGTTTCATTGAAGTTTGGCAACGAATAGTATGTAGCCACACATGCATCCCTGATACAGCTATCTCACTTTCTTTACTTCCAATTTTTACCTTGAAACATGTTGGAAGTAAGTAGTAGGGGGACAATTCATGGGGAGATATTTGAGACAAACACTTACCACATAGAACTGGTATATGAAATCAATTTTTATTCTTCCTCTCTTCATATGAACAAAACTTTGAAAAGTTTTTTTTGCAGTCTGCAGCATTCAAAGACTTCTTTTTTACTGGCAATTAAGTGTCCGGTCATGCACGCTCAGCATCTTATCGATTTGTTTTTGTTCCGAGAATGTCTCATAGTTCTTGTTGATATTTAATCACTAAGGCTTCCACATCAGGCAAGATCCAAAAGTAATTATGTTCTCATCGGTGGTGAACACTTTTATTTTGAGAGGAAATGTTGTCGGGGGGTGAAAAATATCTGGCATTCCTGAAAAAGATGAAGCAGTACCTTTAAATTTTCTTGATTTCATTTTCCGGGCCCGCAGCTAAGTCACCTGCGAGTTTTCCAACAGGGCAATCCTAGGTAGTAGTAATGGCCGGTGTTTTGCACAGGAAAAGTTAGTGCCTGTCTTTGTAAAGTGTAAATCAACCAATCTAGGGCACTCTGATTTCAGAAAAAGAAATTTAAGGGAAGGAAGTTCACTGGAAAAATTTTTGTTTTCCTGACAGCTCAAAGTATATCAAACTAAATATGATATTTGCAAACAAAATGCTCATCAGTCTATTTACTGACTTACATACAACTCGTGACAGAGTTCGGAGTACCCACTTTACTGTCTTATTAAAATGAAAAGGACTATTGCTAAACAGCAGGGATCTATTTCAGGGATCCTTAACTGTCTTATTAAAACTTAAAAGGACCATTGCCAAACTGCAGGGATCCATTTCAGGGATCCTTAACTGTTTTTATTAGAACTTCAAGGACCATTGTCCAACTGCAGGGATCCAGTTCAGGGATCCTTAACTGTCTTATTAAAACTTAAAAGGACCATTGTCCAACTTCAGGGATCCATTTCAGGGATCCTTTACTGTCTTACTAAAACTTAAAAGGACCATTGCCAAACTGCAGGGATCCATTTCAGGGATCCTTTACTGTCTTATTAAAATGAAAAGGACCATTGTCCAACTGGAGGGATCCAGTTCAGGGATCCTTTACATTTTTATTAAAACTTAAAAGGACCATTGTCCAACTGCAGGGATCCAGTTCAGGGATCCTTTACATTTTTATTAAAACTTAAAAGGACCATTGCCAAACTGCAGGGATCTAGTTCAGGGATCCTTCACCAGACCGCCTTTTTTTTATTTCTTCTTTTTCTTTTGTTGGCTTTGCGTCTTAGTTTGAGATTTATGCATCTCTCAAAACTGTTGGTTGAAACTGTCTCTAATAAACTGATCCATGTTTTCAGTTGAGTGTATTTTTCCATGGATTTTCTTCTCATATTTTCTTAACTCTATCTGCTTTTCATTTTGAATTGCAAGTTAAGAGTGCATTTGATGGAAGTTTTGAAGTGGGGCACAGACTTACGCTTTGCTTTAGGGCTGACTTTTGTGTTGACTTTTGTCTCTCTCTGGTGATACCACACATAATCATTACGAGCGTAGAAGAGAAATATGAAAGCATCTGTTACTTACAGCCAAGAAAATTCTGACGGCTTTAAATCACTTTGAAAGTTATTAATTAATAGTTTCCAAATAGAACTATTCAACACTACCTTAGCTTTGTTGACATAAACAAAATTATGTTAATTAAACAATTAATAACTAGCTAATTAGGACTAGCCAAACGGTTGCAATCAGATAAATCATGGACTGTGTGTGAGTATTTCATGAATGGTAAGAAATCCAAAATTGAATTTTAATTGCTCAGGTTTAATGCAAATAAAGTCATTAAGAGAAAATGACCAATGTATTTTTTTAAACATGCAAAAGAAATATTTTTTTCTTGTCAGTTTTGCATTAATCAGTGTTTTGAAAAAGCTTACAATCTTGGAAACATTACAAATATTTGATAACTAAATGTCTTTTAGGATTGTGTGACGCCTTTAACAAAAGTCATATATCATATTTCACATAACGCCTAAGTTTACCTCTCTGTCAAACTTTCACGTCCTTGCTCTTAATAAAAAGTAAGTATTTTATATCTATTAAATTATGAGAATACCAACGTTTGCTTGGTCTGTCAGAATTGAAACATTTCCAGGTTTAATATAATTCCAAAACCAGATCGTGATCATATATATTCACGTTAAAGAGCCCGTACCCAAATAACACCAACTAGGAACATGATTGGTATACTGGGAGAAAGCCATGGTTATTAAATGTTATGTGCAAAATAACAAATTAAATTTAAAATTGGTATCAAAGAGTGGCTGATGTTTATAATATTAATAAAAAGGACCAATAATTAGTATATCTGATATGCCAGTTGGCCAAGATACAGGTTAGCAGCAATCCATTCTCTGTGTTGTTAAAGATTTGGGAAATTTATGTTTTTCAGGAACACTGATAATTACCCTTGGCAAATTATTCTTTTGTCTGTTTTGTTCTTTATGGTTTGAATTGTAATTTCCGAGTCAGTTATCCCTTGTTTTGATTTACCTCTACACAAAGATCTTCTTATTAAATACCCGGGACTTTAGCCAATGATTACACTATGCTGTATATCACATGTAAGATTTGATTAATATCCTTGTAAAAGAGGGAAGATTTTTTAATGAATAAAAAATTTGAGATTTTTAGAAACATTTTGTCAAACTTCTGCAACCACAAAAAAAACATTTCTTGTGGCAATCTTACCATCATTACGACCTGGAGGTTATAAATTCGCAGCCAGTAATCTATTATGATTGATTTGTTGAAAAATGACATTTGCAAATAGTCCTATAATCTGTGCAACTCACAGTTTATGTGCATTTCACTTGTAGTATATTAAAGACAGGATTGCTAAAGCAAATATTGATATTAAAAGTACCAGACATGCCAAAAGAAAGGGGGCATCTGGGGTTTGTTCAAGACAACAAATTTGACTGATTTATGTTCACACTTAAGCACACTAAACATAACATGTATGCTCCTTATAACCATTCTTTTTGAATTGTCAAATCTGGAGACTCATTCAACTTATTCACTCTGAACATTTCCTTACAGCATGTAATGTTATCATTTTGCAATACAGGAGGTTTTGTAACCATTGTCTTTCAGAGAGCAATTTACTGACATATTAAATCTTATAAGGAAAAATTGCATTAAGTCTGAGAAGTTTAGATTTCCACGGCACCTGAAGGTGGAAGGAGAGGACCTTATAGTTAGAATTGTTTCAAACATAGGTTTGAAACAATTCTAACTATAAGGTTTGAGACTCATTTGGCCTTCCTCACCAAGTTTCTCTAATGGGTATAACCACTCTGGGAAATTGGGAACATTAACTCAATTATTTTCATTCTGATAAAAAGTAAATAAATGATGAAAAAAATGGTTTTAAGAGAGCAAGATAATTTCTTTAATTTGAAGGACAGCACAGGAGTTTTATTTATGGAAATTCAAGATACTTTTAAAAACTCATACAGTATTTGATAGCTGAAGCTGAGAGTAAAATGTTTGAATGCTTCTGTGCAAGAAGAAACCCTCTAGGAATTATTCAACTCAAAATGAGCTAGCATTGCTGTGATTATTGAGTTCTTATTGTAGTATTATTTAAGATATGAAAATGCAAAATATTCTAATCCAGGTAGTAGTGTGAGTAAAGCAATTGTTAAGGACTTCAAAGAAGATGGTTTTGCTTTTTAGCAATTTTTGTGTGTTTTCTTTGACATTTATAATAAAATATGAATGAAATTGCATACGGTATAGGCTAAACACACTTATATAGCAGACAAACCTAGCCTAATATTTGTTACAGATGTTATTTTTGTTAACTGGCAAGGTTATTTATCAACTAGTTTTGCACCTTTTTTGAGCACGAGCTAGGAAAAACTTCATAGTGTTATATAGAACATTGCATAGTTATCTTAGTGAATGACTACAATTCAAATTAGTAATATGATTTGAAGATATTTTGTAGTGAAGTTAGTACAAAGTAGTTATTGTCTCAGTTTTATTGGAAGCAATTCTGCTAAACTAAGCTTTCCACATCTTTGATCACAGTGGCTGTGTTACATCATCACCATGATTGTGTTATCTTAATTATGGGCCAAGGAAATCTTAATTAATCCAGTTAATTAAACCAGCATTGTCTTTTGTTTTGGGGGTTAATATATTTAATATTTCCATATGTGATAATAACATTCCTTCTTGTGGGGTTTGATTGTTTGCTATTTAGCTTTGTAATATGTGTTGTCTCCTTGCATCATTCTACAATAAATCACCAAAAGAAAAAACACCTTGTTCATTAATGAGTGCAATGTCTCAAAAGTTCCTATATTAACTTGAACAAATTAGAAACAGTTTGAATCTCAAGATAATTTTGGCGGTTAATCTTAATCAGCCAATGTAAAATATGTCAGGAGGAATAAAGAGGGACAGTAATATTATTGAATATGACTCCAGGAGTATATATGTACACACCATGATAAAGGATCAGGAAAATGTGTTGAACACTTTAATATCATGAACCTGGTGTTTGCACTCTTGCTGCCATCTTGATTCAGATCTCCAACCAGATAGTTTAAATGAGATAAATAACTGGGAAGTTATACACAGGTGGATTATAGAAAGAAACTAAAAGAAAAGGAAATTAGATTTGGCTTTAAAACCCACCGAATTACTGAATGTGTTTTCTTGATAATTGGATATTGTATTATTTTTAAGAAATAAACTCTCTGTATGATATTTGTCTTTTTTTTCACTTGCAACGTGGCATCTTGTTTGGAGCAACGTTTGGACCGTTAGTTAACTGTTTTTGCTTTTTTGCCTTCTTTGTTATTTCACAGTGAGTTTGCTAGACGAGAGTCAAAGGCAGTCGCACCACAGTGGGGTCTGTTACAGCACTCCGAAGGTCCCGAAAAGAAGGCAAGAGCAACCAAAAATTATATTTCCATTTACTCTTCTTCTTTCCAATAATTTCTTATGTCTAATTAAAATGCTTGTCCTCTCTTTAAGTAAATTGATAAACAAGCTTGTAAAATGGAAACTGGTGGTTGTTAAGATAAAAGATAAGATTTCTAATGATTGGCTACAATAGAATTCTAAGCCAGAGACCCTCAGGAATACACATCTTGTGCTCTACTATAAACCAGTTTACTCTAGCATTAGCGTGGTGGCAAATGATATTAACCATTTCTTATTGGAAGCATTGGTGCAGGTGGGGGGAATGAACGAAATAATTTGAGGTTAGCAGGAAGAGTGTTTGAAATGAGTCAATATGTGGGCATAAATGCTGTCTTGCCTTTACAGACCTAGGAGGGGAGGGGTGGCAGGGGGTGTGGGGTGACTGTAGGATGGGACAAGGTGTTTTGGTGCATCATGTATGTATTTTAGATCCTCCTGCAAGCAGGAACTCGCAAGCTGACCGAAGTCAGTCTCTTAATTACATTCATATTTAACGTCCATGATTACGAATTGTCATTTGTCAACAACTCTGTAACTGGACGACATACATTTTCTTGGAGTGACTCAAACTCTGGACCTTATGTCTGAAAGGCAGCGGCGTTAGCCACTGAGCTAAGACTCCTTGATTTGAATGAGATGATTTGAATGAGAGCGTTTATCCATCATCATCTTCTAGAGAGATTCAATCTCAATTGTGATCATAGTATGATCTACAACTGCCTCTCTATTTGTTTTCTTGTCTCATCTTCTTTACAAGAATCTTTAATAATTTTGCTTTTCACAGCATAATTTCACCTTAGTAGGAGCTTTATGTTAGATGGAAAAATGACCAGTTTTCCTTTACAAAATTGATGTTTATAAGTCAAACTTATGTTTTACCACCTTTCTTCTTGCATACATTTAGGCAAGAGCAGAGATAACAACCCCATTGAAAGATACGAAGGTCAGTGAGAAAGAAGGAAGATTGACCCTGGACTGCGGAGTCAAGTTGGAAGGCATCCGCCCCAAGTGGTTCAAGGACGGCAAAGAGATTCAACCCAGCAAGAAATATCGATGCTTGAGCAGCGACCACGATGCTAAATTGGTGGTTTATGACTTGGCACCTGGTGACAAGGGCAACTATGAGGTCCAGTTTGCAGACATAGCCAAGTCAGCCTGCAAGGTTACGGTGGAACGTAAGTTATAGCTTGAATGGTCAACGTAAACTTTGTTAAAGGCATTGAAGACTCGCCCCAAACAGCGTGCTGCCATATCTAAAGAGTTAACTTTCCGTTGCTTGTAATTGAAGTTTTCTTCTTGTCGCTACAAAATGCAGACAGTAATGAAACGTGATACCTTGTTATCTTTAGCTGGACCTGATATGTCCATCGCTGTATCGTTTGTACACTGTGCTGTGGGTATTGACCGCAGCTGTATGTACTGACTGTACACTAGTGTCTAATTACCAACGGTAACAAGCTGTGTGTATTTTCTGGGATGGATGGTGGTGTCTAACACTTCTGTTACACCTCATTCGAAACTAGGTCAGATTACCGGCATTAGACGTTTCTTTTTGGGCGAGTCTTCACACCCTTTAAAGTTAGGGTTGTCTTCCATCCGTGACTTTCCACCCACAGCAGTTAATGTCTTTAAGGGTATGTGACATAGAAGATATAAAGTATCTGTCTAATGGCATACACTCAAGTAGCACTATTTTGTTTGTAATATTGATTTAGGAACTTTACATTGGGGAGGAAGCTGATCGCTAAGACATCACAAACATTCCAAGAAGTAGTTGAAAATCATTCAGAAAAACCGTTTGCCTCAAAATTATAATAGTCTTCATGATGATGTGTGGGTTATCTAGCAAGTCTTCCAAATTGCTTGATATCCTCTCCTGAAAATTATAAGAATTATGCAAGATTTAGTTCCAATGCTAGTTAACGATTCTTGTAGATCCATTATAGATATCTCCCATCTGTATCCAATTCCTTTGCAGTCTGTCAGACTTCCCGATTTGAATCCATTTTTACGCTCGACTCATATATAATCTGCTTGATCATTATTAGTTATAGAGAGGTTATCAGCATTTTTCCCTTTTCATTATCTAAGGATGGAAATATTAAATGACGGTTGAAATGTCATGATCAAAAGGCATGCAATGCTTGAGAGAAAAATGAATGGAAAATTGCACTGTGTGAATATTATACAGTAAATTATTAAACGTGCATTGTCATTCCACCTGTTATTTGTAATCCTCATACGCAATATAGTACGTAGTTGAAATCTTATAGCCAGTGTGGGCCGAGAATCTTTAATAGTAATTAGGTACTCTACAACTAAACTTTAATTTGATATTAATTAGGATATATGTTAATTTTCTTAATGATTTTGAAGAGTTTTTAATTTGTCATAAGACAAGTTTGGTTAACATTAGCCAGCTTATGACTCTGAGAATATTAAAAGGCAATTTAATCATTGATTTGATTGAATTAATATCTGGGGCTAACCTCAGTGTGATCATAACCTTTTGATATTCATTTAGTGTTACCATTTACAGCAACAACAGGGTAATAGGCACTCGAGCTTCACTGTATTACGGAATTTCAATAAATTAATATGCAAAACAGGAGTCATACCTTGGAAAGAAATTGAAAAACTTAAAAACACCTCATGTGTTCCAAAAGCTGGAAAGAATGACGTTTAGCAACTTCACCTTACTTTACTTTTTGTTATTATTGCTGATCATCTGATCAAAATCATGCATCAGATTCATGATTATTCCGACTGTTTTGATCAACGTTAATGGAGAATAAAATTGCCAGCTTTCATAACTGAGATCAGTCGACCACTCAGACATTTAAAATTGATGTCAGTAATATCTGTTTCTATAAGTTTCTTTCATGCCAAGCTACTGTTTGAGAGTTTAAAAAAGATAAAAGCAGACCAAGTTGCATATTGTTCATATACTGCAGCTTAGCTTTGTCTGTGTAGGTTTTGCAAGCATGATAAAGGCATGCAGCATGAACAACCATTGTGACTGCTGCTCCATTGGGAGGGGTAAGGGGTGGGGGAGGGGAGGCGGTCCTCTTTTCTTTTTCTACACTAAGTCTCGACCTAACAGGTCCAGTTTTAACAGGTACATTTTTAGGGGAATGAGTATGAGACATTTTGTGTATTTTTTAATTTATCTTGTTTGTCAACAGTTATTGAAAGTTTATGGAGAAAGCTAGATCAAATCCTTGGGTTTGGATATAACTTGCTTTAATATTATTTTTTCTTCTGAATTGATCAAGTCGACGTCACTTGTGAAGCATACTCATAAACCGTTAGTTTTTGCTCAAAAGAAACCTAATAATTAGCACACTGAATAATTATAAATATAATAATTATAAAAATGAAAAGTTCACGATTTCATCGATGTTATTCTTAGTCAAATTCAAATGAGAAGGAATACTTTGTAATGAAGATCAAAGTTTAGATGTCTCCTTGATTAGTTGAATGTGATATGTACCACTTTGTTTCATGAGGAAGTGCTATTCCGAGGAAAAGTGACATAGGTACCGCCATAAACAAGGGTACTTTGGGAATGGATGTCAAACAGCTGTAGCTCTGACTCAGGTACTAAGATGCTCTGAATTTCTGATCCCAGAGAGATTTCAATCCAAAGTTTTTCTTTTGTTCTTTCTCCTCCAGCGGCTTTCCAAAGTGAGTTGGTCATTCTGTGGCTGCAATCTGATATTGATGGATTGTGATTGGTTAAAAGTGACAAATGAATCATACATATTCATTAACGGATACTCAGCCTTCATGTTCAGTTTGTACAGTTTCGACCTGGAAGTCTGTGAAGTCTTTCCAAACATCTGACGAATATCATGCTTCAGCTAGTGGAAGGTTTTACAAAGTGTAACGGTGAACCTCTTTCATAACAAATTAATCTTCAGAAAAAAAATGTTCAAATGTTCAAAAAAGGAAATATTGCTTATCTTGATGTATGGGTTGTATTGGCAATTTCATTCCAGAAAGCCACCAGATGTTTCTGATAAGCTACCAATAATTTTGATAAATGCACAATATGAAAGATAAAAACAAAACTGATCAAAATCTTGACTAACTTAAGGATTGTACCTAGCAGTTACAAATGAAAGGAGAATATTGGACCTGGTTTGATAAGACTGTATTGTAACCTTGCTTCATTCATTCTGAGATTGAAATCATGTTAAAGAATAGATCTTCTTAAAGTTTGGTAAACATGTCAAAAAATGGATGGAAGGTCACAAACTACAATGGCATATAACTGAAGGCTGAGAATCTGTGGTAGAATATGCTATGGTTTTTCTGTTCCCCCTTTTTCTGCACTCTTGTAGTGATGGCCGCACACACTTTGCATGGATTAGTGTCCCCTTGTGTTTAACAAGACACATCTATTGAACAAAGGTTAGGTTGTGTCCACCTTAATATTTATTTCCACCAAATTTATCTCAATATATTTTTCTCGTCTTTATTTTTTGGAGCATTTTCATTTTCAAAGATTTCTATAAAATATTGGTCCAAAAATTGAGATGGGTGTATTAAGGGATGTCATAGGGCAGGGGGGGGGGGCTTGCCTAAAGTGTGCTGATCTTAATACTGGGAAAATTTCATTTCTTGGTTTATGATGTACCGTTAGTAGTGTACACGTTGACTAAGTCATGAACATCTAGAATTTAAAATTTATAACTGTTACAGTAAGAAGCATTGCTGTTTTCCTTCTCTTTTCTATGTGTTTTTTGCTAAATGGGTTTAAGAATACACTAATACACATATTGATATGTCCCTCACTGTTTCTACTACCTTTGGAAGGAGCATTCTTCATTATTCATTATGTCTGGTAACGTAAAAAAAAAAAATAAGATGGATCGCTTATATATATATTGATATTGATATATATATATTGATTTCATCTGACTTGTAAATTCACCTGTTTTCAATTTGAAGCAACTTGTTTAATAGACTGTTTGTACAAGTAACGACCAGACATATGTCAAGTGAACAATGCTCTCTCCGGTCACAGTTTCACTAAGCGCACACAGACACGAATACTTTCTAAGTTTTCCATTTGTGGTTGCCTCAATGTTCCTGCACTTGCTTTTAATAAGATGGGTTCAGAAGTCTCTTGTTGTCTATTACTTGGTACAGCCTGGTGTTTACAGCCAACGCTATCGATATAAGCAACTTCTGACTGAATCGTATCTGTACAATGCCTGTGCTAATCTATGTTTGTTTGCAGCTCTCCAATAGCAAACCAAACATCTCTGCAATAACAAACCAAAAGTTAGAAGGAGCAAGCTGCATGGGAGAAAAGGATGTTAGTTGTGTATCGACAAATTCATCGCCTTTCCTTCCCCTTACCCTTGCCTTCCTTCTCCTCCCTTGTTTCCTTTAAATGCAAAGTATCATATTTTTGGAAGAAGGCCTATTAACATTTCCAAAAGTTTCTATTGGCTGAATCCACGTGAGTTCAGTTTTGTGATCGCTCATGGCATCTCAACATCAACTTTTCAGTTTCATCAAATCAGTTTTGCCAGGACTCAGGGTATTTCTTGGACATGTTTAGTTATTGGAAAGATTAATTAAGTGGATTTTTCCTTAATTCCTTCCTTCTTCTTTTTTTTTTCTTTCAATTATCTCATATAAATTCGATCACTGAGCTGATGCCAATTTAATTTGTCAAGGATGCCGCATGACATTCTAACTTAATGAGATTTAAATGTTTCTTGTGATAAAACCAAACTTAGATGTTTTCATGCTTTTACCTGTTAGTTCCAGCAGTCTAGGTGTGCTTTGTCTCTCCTGCAACCATGGCTGCCAGATAACCAGCTTTGCTTCCAGTCAGCATGTCAATGTGCCTTTTTTTTTCCTCCTTGTTTCTCTTCCCTGCACTCTTCAGCCGCTGTCAATCTAGCCCAGCTTAGCAATAAAGAGTTTCAAAACTTGCAAAAGACTGGAAGAGTGCGTAAAGATGGTATGATCCTGCTTTTATAGTGCATTGTAGTTCTAACCCGCCAACCTCAAGTGATAAACGATCCACTGAGATTGAGTAACCAGTTCCAACCATCGCTTAAAGTTCTGTATAATATATTTCCAAAGCCTTAAATTCCTGTTCTCTATCAACAAACTCACCTAGCGTGAATATGCCAGTATTTTGAAAACTTTTTTGTCTGGACCGGAGAGAAAATGGTCCACAACGTATCCAAATCTAAAATTTACGGTAAAAATTGCATCTGGCAAATTGTGAGCAGTGCCTTGAACTTTTGGCAGCATGTGTTGGTTGGACTGTGTGCTTTGTTGCTGGCTCCTGTGTGGTTCTTTTATCACTTGAATGATGACATAATTATCCAGCTTGTGAACCTGTTCCATGCATTACTAACATTGACATAAACTTTATTTAGCCTTGTCTATCTCTGTTCCTTTCATGTTTAATAGCACCCCCCCCCTCCCATCTCCCACAGCTGGTAGGTATAGAGTTCACATCACCTTCTGATTCAATAGTTGAAATGGATTATTTATATTTATTCTGCCTTCCATATGAACTTTTGTTTCATGTATTTAAGCAAACAAATTTACCTTATGTTTACAATCCAAGCTTATAGGCACCAATATTTTTTTTTCTTCAAAACTGGCTTTATTTATTTATTTGTGTAGTAATTATGTTTCATAAACTTTCATACATTGTTCTACCAATCTTTCTAAAACGAAAAAATCAAAAACAATAATTGTACAACTGTTTACATTTTTGTGCTCATTCAGGAATATTTCTGACATTTACATACAATATTTAGGCATCTTTATATATTTGAAATATTAGAATAAAAAAAGAAAACACTTTCCTTTATCATCATCATCATCTTCATATGACTTTAGTTACAGCGAACGACCATAGATACACCTGCAACTCTGTCACCTTGCAGCTTTTATCATGACACCAGTAACATCATGTGACTGCAATGCATATACACTGGCAACTCCTAGTAACATCACAATATATATCAGTACAGTTTCTCTATAATGAACTAGCATATACAGTACATGCATATCTCTCACATCATCTTTTGTGCTTGTACCCTTACCGAAGACCTCTCTAAACCATGTAGACATCACATTCATTTCTGTGTTCCCTTTCTTGTTTTAAATGGAAAGAAAAGGAGGTATCATAGAACAAAAGCTATTTTGTGTTATTTTTCAGGTTTAACATCAATTTTAGAGCATTGAATTTTGGTTTACTTATTTTTGCACAATTGTTTCACAAATCAGATTCAATCAAAACATTCGTAAGTGACAGAGAGGTAAGAAAACTCCATGTGCAGGAAAAAAACTAAAAAACTCTGTAGATGTTTGTCAAAAAGTTGAGTTATTTAATAGGCAATACACAAATTATAGATACGTTGGACATATTTATTACAATTGAAACATTCGCAAAGCTACCTGGAAAAATATGATTATGTTGACATTGTAACCAACGAAGCTTAACATTCCATGAAAATTATGCTTATTACATGCCTTGATTGTTATATCTGTTAATCACTTCATTGTTTAATGTTATATATTAATCTCTTTAATTTTGATCTCACTTAATCCACACTCCACTGTTTTTTTTTTCCTTTGTATAAAGTTTGTGGTGAAGATGTTTCTTTAATTTTTCATAATCATCTCTCACATTCTTTTAATTAATGGGATTGTTTTTTGCAGTAATTATTATAGTGTGTAAATATTTTGGGTTTTTATATATATCATTTAATGGATTTGTTTAAAGGTGAGCCATGGGAACATATTCTTTCTACTCTTAACAAAGTAAAATTTAAATGGTATAGACAATTCAGTCTAGAATTAGAAATGAGTGAATTAGAAATAGAAATCAATGATAGAAAGTGATAAATAAGAAATAATTAGAAATAAGTGAAAGTTGAATTCTCTTGTACTGTTACAAAAGTTAGAATTGTGCAACAATTTGGCAGTCTAGTATATTGTCGGGTATAGCATTATACTTGTACATATCTTTAGGATATTAATGTAAGATTGATATGAAAGACATCAACTTCATTTACTTTGTACAGTAGTCATACCTTAAAATTAGAGAACTTAAAGTTACTTGAGATAGACGAAGTTTAATTTTAGAATTATAGGAGCCTTCTATACCAAGAGATTAACAGCAGTAAAGTGATTATTTTATGTCACCTGCAAAATCCTGTGTTGTCATTTATTATTTTTTCTAACCATTTTTGCTCTGTCTTCAATCAGCCGGCAAGCCTAAGGTTGATTTTGTGAGCCTCATCAAAAGTCAGGAAGTTGCTGAAGGGCAAGATGCAAAGTTTGTTTGTGAGTTGAGCGGCGATCGATTGGATGTGGCCTGGCATCATAACGAGAAGAAGGTTATGCCTCGAGATTCCAAGTGTGAGCTGAAACGACTCGGTCGTAGACACACCCTCTACGTCAGACACTGCAAGGCTGCGGACGCTGGTGAAGTGTCCATCAAAGTTGGTGAAAGCACATGTCGTGCCAGCCTTATCGTGAAATGTAAGAATAAGAACCACCTGTCCTTTCTTATCCTTGCATTTTTATATAGATTTACCGCTCGGTATACTATGTATGGAATATTTCCTCCAATGTTGTGCATTTTGGTATACTCTATAAAATATGTACATAGTAGGGTAAATAGAGGTAATTACCTGTAATAATAATTCCCCTCATCAGCTGCCTGATCTTAACCTTTGGCCTCGGTGTCATGATCCAAAAGCAAGTTAACCATGTGTGTATTGATTTTATGTTTTTCAACTTTTCATAACGTTTTCACTCAATGTAGCCAAACCTAAAATTATACGTGAGCTGGCTCCGGCCACAGTCGTGCAAGGTAACCCGATCGAATTAGAATGTGAAATCTCGGACATGAGTGGCGAGGTCACTTGGCTGAAGGAGGGTAAGCCAATGGTCCTGGACGAACGGATTCGTGCTCAGAACGGAAGCGCCGGCGTCCGTCTCTTGACCATCGAGAAAGCAGACTTTGAAGATGCCGCGGAGTACACCTGCAAGTTTGGGGATTTAACAACAAAAGCCAAGTTGACCGTTACAGGTAGGATTGATGGTCAATGGTAGATTCTTAATGCTCTGTTTAGTTGACCGTTACAGGTAGGATTGATGGTCAATGGTAGATTCTTAATGCTCTGTTTAGCTTTGTTGCTCTCTTGTAACTAAGTGTTCCTGTGACTGTACGTATAGGAAACTGTTTTAGCACACACCACCAGTTTCAACATAAGGTCCTAAGATTATTTATGATATGTATAAGGCCTTAGAATATCACAATATTAGCCTCTTGCCCTAAAATGCTGTTGCTTAAAAACTCTACTGGCTAAAATCAACTTTTCACTGTCATATACAATGTCGCATCAGTTGCTATACAGGCTATGATTAAGTGCAGCCCAATAATATTTGCTGATAATAAAGAGTCATTAAAAGGCTTACGTTTGGTACAATAAATAAATCATGCCAAGTCTGTGGCTGATGATTCTTAACCGACTCACCATGTCTTTAATTTCCTAAACATCCACTGGCAGAATATTGCCAGTGTCATATTTAATTCTAATGGCAAATGGCCCAGAACTTTGAGGTCTGTATATCTTGACTTGTCCACTTAACAGTTAGATCAGTTTTATTTCCTTACTTGGTGATAGAAGCCTTCCATGCTGGTCTATCTGGAATAGTTGATTATGTTTGCAATTAGAACCCCTGCTATCTAGCTACAAATGCACTGTAGTCTGGTTTCTAGGAAATGAAAAAAAAATTGCAAAATATTTGTTATTTAATTATAAAACCCTACAATATTTAACTAAATGTGGCTCTTCAATACTCTACATGGCTAGCAAACTATCTCTTCTAGTTAAGAAAGAAATAAGAAAAACAATAAAAGAACTAAGAAAATCTTTCCTTCTTTTTTTCTTGTGATCTCTGATCTCTCTCCTATTACTGAAACCAAATATTCTCTCTTCTTCCAGAGCCTCCATCCTTCTCTAGTAAGATGGAACCAGAGCAGGAAGTATTTGCCGGAGAAGACGCTGTCTTTGAAACTGAAGTCGACGATCCTCAGGCAGAGGTCTTTTGGTTTCAGGATGGCAAACATATCACTCCTGACGAGAAGCATGAGGTGATTGTCGATGGCAACAAGCGTCGTCTGATCATCCACGATGCAGATCCAATCGACAACGGTCGTTATGCTTGTGCTCTGGACGCAGAAAGGATCACCTTTTCAAATCTTGCCGTACAAGGTAACTGTTTTCTTTCTACGGTGGGAATCCTTTTAACCTTTTCACTTTTATAAATGACAAAGGGTATTGAAATAAAAGAGCATCTCAATTTCACTGGTTTGTTATATTTCATCAGTATATTGCTCACAGATTTTTAACCTTTGGTGGTGATAAAATGTTATTTGAGGTCAACAAAGGTCAACTTGAGTCTAACACCATAGGCTCAAAAGCAAAGCGTGGATGAACTTCATTCTTGTATATCTGTATGTGCACCTTTGTGAGTACAAGAACCTCTTTGTTTCTGTGGAAGTCAAAGGTCAACAGATCAAATTCTGGAAACACTGAAACCACAAAAACTCCATAGTAAGGTTTGATAGGAGAAGTTGGTAACTTCCATATTGCTATAACAGCCAGTTGAGAAAAAGTACTCACTTGGAGAAAAAAAAACATGTTTGTTTTCACCTCAAAGAGAGTGAAAGTTTTCAGCGTATTTCATTTGCGTGGTAACTATCAGTTTAGAAAGTTATGAACATTTGCAGTTGTTGTTTTCCAAACTTTTATATCAGTTCCATTGAATAATATTCTTAATAAAGCCACAATTTAAGTGCAGTTTTAAGCCAGGTATTCTGTTCACATTTCATTACATGACCATCCTATTATCAGGTTCAAAATGGTTCATTAATTGGGGAGGAAGTTCAAACATTTAGAATTTTGTGGGATTTTTTCCACTCTCTCCTTCTTTCTTTTCATTAAACAGTAAATTTTCTCACAAGATAAAAAGTGAGCAGATCAGTTCAGTACTACACTTTAATAATCTTATATTTCATTTCAAACAGTCAATTTTTAAGATTTCAGGGATTATTTTGGAACACACTCCTCATTGTTAACACACTCCACATTGTTAAGCTTGTAAGCTTTATGGAAGAACTTACCTCCACTTTGTTCTTTTGTTGGGAAAAAAAAAAATCACTAATTCCCTCAGATTACAGAAAACAAGGTCTATTTGCTTCAAAAAACAGTCACTTCAATTCTAATTTGACCAGTTCAATATACCAAGGATGGTGTCATGATGTTAAATATTTTTGGATTGATTTCCGGCCCGTCTGTCTGATTAAATCTCTCACTAACCACACTCCTTTTTTTCTTCAGAAAAACCAAGTCTTGTGATTCCAGAGAATCTGGAAGATGTCACGGTCAATGTGGGTGACCCTGCTGACTTCTTATTCGAGATTGGCGGTTTCCCTGCCCCAACGGTCAGCTGGTCAAAAGCAGGACAACCATTTGAGCCATCGGATCGTGTTCAGATGGTCTCGTTGCCAAACGCTGCCACCATGCTCATTTCTAGATGCCAACCGGACGATAGTTCAGAATACACCATCACCGTTGCCAACAAACATGGTGAAGAAAGTGCCACTGTCAGGGTTAAAGTCATTGGTGAGTTTACCAATCATTTCCTGAATGATCTTGATAAAAGGACAATTTCTCTCAAATAAAATGCAAAAGGGCATTTATACAAAAGTTTTGTTAATACTGTAAAATCCCATCCAACAACAACTAAAAGAAAGAAAAGAAACTCCAGCTCAACAAATTAGCTATAATGGTCCTGTAAACAAATTACTTTATAGAAACTGTTAATAAAATTAGAAGCTTTACCAGCAACTTATCTCTTTTGTTTTAAATTCCTCTTCATGTTCGCACCTTACAAACCTTTGTCATGATCTTTCTTTGAAAAGACAAGCCTGGCACACCAGAAAACCTGAAGGTCAGTGGTTACAGCGAAACCACAGTATCCCTCCAATGGGCTCCCCCAGCCTATGACGGTAACGTTGGAGTCTCTCACTATGTAGTTGAGTTCAGGGAAAATAAGAAAGGACAAGAATGGCAGGTAACTTATAACCGCTAGCTCAGACAATGGTGATGATGATGATGATGATGATGATGATGATGATGATGATGATGATGATGATGATGATGATGATGATGATGATGATGATGATGATGATGATGATGATGATGATGATGATGATGATGATGATGGTGGTGGTGGTGAAGATGATGATGGTGGTGGTGTTGTTGGTGGTGGAGGTGGTGTTGGTGGTGGTTGGGTGGTGGGGTTGGTGCTGGTGGTGGTTATGTTTGAGTTTGAGGAGTATAATATGGCGGCATAAGATTAATGTTTTGTCAGTTCCGATCTCTGTATGGCAATTTAGATGACTAGAAGCATGCATAGTAGGGATCCAGTGGAGATATTTTCAAACAAATCAATTCAGAATTAAGGGGGAATAATATGATTTTGTGTGATTATTGGTCAGTGTTTTCTTTACAGTTGGTGAGAATTTGATGAATATAAACTTTTATGTTCACTTCAGAAAGCTCACAGTTTAATTGTTAGAAGTTCTGCAAATATTCCAAATGAAAAGGAAGAAGAACTTTGATAGTACTTTTCTTTAGTCTGTTTTTCTGTATGAAACATTAAATTGTTGTGTTTGCTAACAGGAGGCTGATTCTTCTGTGCGTAAACCTGAATTTACCGTACCCAACCTAACAGAGGGTAAAGATTACTTCTTTAGAGTATCAGCTGTCAATCAGGTCGGAAGCAGTGAACCCACAGAGACACCAAAACCGACAACTGCTAAGGAACCATCCGGTAAGACTTCAAAATCTGCTTTAAAATTGTGAGTCAAAGTAGGTTGACATTGACCAGAATTGTGTCTCTTCACATGGGGTGCAAGACAGACCTCCAGGAGGTGCAAATTCATAGGCATAAGCAACAGATTTACTTCAAGTGCAATTTCATTAGTGCATGCATATCAAAAGTGAGTAAAGGGAGTGCCAAAGTTCTTTCTTTTAAATTGCTAACGAGTGTATGTTGTGGAGAGGGTCGTTAAGAAGTGACAGAACAAAGCCTACCATCGTTATTGGTCTATGTGAAAGAGGTCACGTATAATGATTTTTGTCTTTATGTCTCCTTCGAGAAAAAGTAATCTGGACTCTTCTTTGCTCAACTAAAAGCTGTGAAGTATGAAATTACTAGCAAAAACACCTGAAAGGGGGCAGGGGAAGGTTGATTTGATGGGACATACCGCAAAGTCACTTCAAAACCTCTTGACAAAATGAATCCCATGATTCTCTACATTCTGTAGCCCAATATTTGGTACCAGCTTGAATGGTTATTACAAAAACAGCTCTTTTTAGTTAATTTGTTTTTTTTTCTGTTTTTTTTATTTTAACAAACGAACAGTTGTAAGTACAGTATCATAAGGGTACTTTTGCAATTTACCAAAGAGAGGTGGGCACTTGTAAACTTATGAAACAGAACAGTCCTTATAACTTTCGCAACCCTGCGTGGACATGTTCTCCCTACTCCTTCATCCTATCAGATGCAACTGATGAATTATTCAAATATTGGAAACTGAATTTCCCTTTGGGATCAATAAAGTTTTACTTATCTTACTTATCTTATCTTATCTTAACTGAGTAATTTAGCAAATTAACACAAAGAATGAAAATATATTTGATAATGTTTGAAATATGTTTTCTTGCCTTCGACAGAACCGCCCGATTCTACAAAGGCACCAGTCGTTGTGGACGCTGCAGAGGGAAGTATCACCATAGAGTGGGAACCACCTACTTTTGATGGAGGGCGCCCTATTTCTGGGTATCTTATTGAGAAGCGTGAAACTTCCAGCCCTAGGTGGTCCAAGGCCACCAAGCAACCAGTTAAGGGGACAGATTTCACAGCAGATGATCTGATACCAGGCGCTGAATACGAGTTTAGAGTCAGTGCCATAAACAAGGCAGGCACAGGTCAGCCCAGTGAACCATCAAAGGCCACCCTCGCTAGGGTTCCCATTGGTAAGTTCTCCAACCATAGTAGAGTTTTTACTGATCGTTCACATGCTAAAGGGCTGTCTCATTACTGGACAAAGAACAATGCTTCTTTTTTTCTGGCATCAGGAAATTGTGGCATTTGTAACCCTCGTATATAGGAAGTTTTTATTTGTGTATTTTATGCCTATGCAACAGATAATGATGAATATTCAGTAGCATTAAAACCACTACACCTTATTATCACAGTTAGGTTTATTTGTAAGGATATATCCTATAGAAAGCACATGAACAAAATAACAAACTTACTTGGCATATATCCTTCACAAACTAAAACATTTCCTATGGATACTGTTTTTATCCTGACAGCGGCATCTAACAAAAACAGTGTAGAAAAGTAAACGTAAAGGAATAACACTTTAATTCTGACACTGGTGTGCAACAGTCTTAGTAACTTCTACAAAGAAATAGATCTTTGCAGGTACTGATCCGTCTTGTTCTCTTTTGCTCTTGCTGCCAACCATCTTGTTTCATCCTCTAGATCCAGCCGATGCACCCGTACAGCCAGAAGTGTCAGAGGTCACAAAGAGTGGTTGCCTCTTGCAGTGGGGGAAACCTTCTAAAGATGGTGGCAGCCCCATCAAGGGCTACCAAGTCCAAAAGAAGAACCCAGATACGGGTGACTGGGAGAAGGTTAACCGCATCCCCATCAAGGACACTCAGTTTAAGGTGCCTCTCACAGAGGGCGAAGAGGTGGAACTGAGAGTAGTGGCAGAAAATGAAGCCGGGCTCAGTGAACCTAGTGAATCAACACCAATGTTTGTTGCAAAAGATCCAGAAGGTAAGTCAAAAAGTTGATACTTTGTGACCGTCAGGGTTGGTTCTCCATTTTTATCTAAGTAGGCAATAGGTATGATAAGAGTTGAAACGATAGACAACATTTTTGCCTTTGATCATATCAATGGATATTTAAAGGTATCATAATTGGAAACTTGTAAGCCATTTAACTTCGCCCACCACATGCCTATTTGGCTGCTTTGAGTCATAAAATAACATTCTTAGTAGTAGTAGTAAGTTGATTCTCCTCTATCCGACATGCTCAGTGATTAACCTCCGCCACGTATCACGATCTTGTGCAAGGTTTATTGCTCCCTCGAAATTGTTAATGTTAAAGTCCTTAAATTGCAACTTCATTTTTCCAAGCAAGGTAGTCACAGGCCTTCCGACTGGTTTAGCAGTATGTCTCAATGCTTCCCTTAAAGCAACCTTTGCTGGAGCGTCCTCCTGGAGTCTTGCTACATGACCAAAAAATCTCAATCTTCTATGTGCGACTATGGATGACCAAGGTGTTTGGTTGGTTCATTGTAGAGCTCATCGTTTGATAACCAATTGTTATTGGTCCATCTAATGTTGAGAATATTACGAAGTAGTCTGCTGATGCAGAGAATCATGTGATTCCTTAGAGGCTGATTAATAATCGTTGGAATCCTGCATCATACCAAACTATTATCTCTTGATTTTCACAGTTCCACCAACAATTGAACTCACCTGTCAAGAGGAGATCTCTATCAAGTCTGGCGCCCAGATGAAGTTGGGTGCTAAATACAATGGATGTCCAACCCCTACCGTCAAGTGGTCATTCGGCGGTGAAGATCTTACCTCTGATGAGAGAAGCAAGCTCCGTAAGGGTAAAAACCAACTGGACTTCATGAGGTTAGACGCTGTTCGCAAAGACGATGGCGTCTACACTATCACGGCAACAAATCCATTCGGTGAGGAGAAGAAGGAGGTGAAAGTGTCCATTCTCTGTAAGTATAGCTGCATGAAACACCAGTTATTGCTTTAAGGTTGATTGTGATTAATTAGGAATCAAGTAATTAAAAAAAAATTAATTAAAAATCTTTAAATTGTATAATGTTATCTTATGTAACGTAAGTACAGTTACATGGTTTATTTGTGTGTGCAACCTTTGTTTTTTTGCATGCATTGTTCATTATTTTTTGTCTTTTCTTATTGTCTTTGTACGGGGGGTCTGCTTTGTAAGAGCCTCGGCTTTCTCAGACCTCCTCCACTTGTCACATACATTTTCTTCAATTATTGTGTAATATATTTTGAATGTGGAAACAAATAAATGAAAATGAAAGTGTGTTGCATGATTCAGCAACCATCAGATTTTTTATGTACCAGAAATATACCTGAGAAACAGCTACCTTTACATCTCACCGACTCCCCTCAGAAGAAGAGGAACCTGTTGCCCTAGACTACTACAGTTTATCTACCCTTAATTCTTGTCGATGGAGCTATTTTTATTGTGTATGGTATTATTATTTGTATTGTTTATTATTGGAGTTATTTGTATTGTGAATGGATAGTAAGCCTCTATAGCCTGTGAGCTTCTAGATCAATTGAAACTTAATTTAAGCAAACTTGTGAAACAGTTTGTTAAAAAAACACCAGTGCTAATCATGAAGACATTTCTTCTTGTGTTAAGCTGCCCCTGGACCACCTAAGGGACCATTGGAACCTAGTGAGGTTTGTGGTGAGTCATTGGTGTTGACATGGCAACCACCAGAGGATGATGGTGGCTCAAAGATCACCAACTATATCATCGAAAAGAGGGATGTCATGAAGTCGGGCTGGACCATCGTGAACGATTCCACCCTGGAGACGACACTCAAGGTATTAGAAGAAGAAGAATTGTTGTTTATTTTTTGTATTTGTTTTTGTATTGCATTATGAATATTCATAAAAAATATCAATTGCAATTGTAGTTGGTCCATTAAATAAGAAAACAGACATTCTAGTGAAATAAATTTTGTATAAAGCTGTTTCTTGTGTTGAATTGACACAACCTGATTCATTATTGGACCAAACTTGTATATATATACCAGCATGGAATGGATGAAATTAGATGATTTGCAAGTGAAACAATGAATTGCATTTAATATGTGTGAAAAAAATTGCTGCATTGGATTAAACAGCTCATACATCTCTCTATTGTAAGAACAATGATATGGTTTAACCATACAAATATCTCACTGATATCAGAAAGTTATTATATTGAAGGTATCAAGTTATTATTATTGTTGAATATTAGTTAGAACATCACAAGAAACATGTATCTTTCAGATCTAGCATTTTTAATTTTATATTAAACTATGTTGCACATATCTTTACATCATAAAATGTTTATTTACTGTTACTTACTTTTTCATTTGTTTTGGTGTACATTAGGTTCCCAAGCTTGTTGCAAAATCAGAGTACATTTTCCGGGTAGCAGCAGAAAACAACCAGGGTGTCAGCCGACCATTGGAGACATCTCGTTCAATCGTCGCTAAGAACCCATACGGTGAGATCTCTTGGAATTCGTTGAAGTCATCTCTTGGGCAGAACGCATCGTTATTTAACTTGTTCCTTCATCAGCTTTATATTTTTATACTAGTGTACCAGATGTCTAATGACTATTAGGTTGAGATGAGAACTCTAAAGTACAAGATCTTTCTTAGGTGTGACTTCATTGAATTCGTTGAAGTTGTCTCTCAGGCAGAACACATCGTTATTTAACTTGTTCATTCATCAGCTTTATATTTTTATACTAGTGTACCAGATGTCTAATGACTATTAGGTTGAGATGAGAACTCTAAAGTACAAGATCTTTCTTTGGTGTGACTTCATTGAATTCGTTGAAGTTGTCTCTCAGGCAGAACACATCGTTAGTTAACTTGTTCATTCATCAGCTTTATATTTTTATACTAGTGTACCAGATGTCTAATGACTATTAGGTTGAGATGAGAACTCTAAAGTACAAGATCTTTCTTAGGTGTGACTTCATTGAATTCGTTGAAGTTGTCTCTCAGGCAGAACACATCGTTATTTAACTTGTTCATTCATCAGCTTTATATTTTTATACTAGTGTACCAGATGTCTAATGACTATTAGGTTGAGATGAGAACTCTAAAGTACAAGATCTTTCTTTGGTGTGACTTCATTGAATTCGTTGAAGTTGTCTCTCAGGCAGAACACATCGTTAGTTAACTTGTTCATTCATCAGCTTTATATTTTTATACTAGTGTACCAGATGTCTAATGACTATTAGGTTGAGATGAGAACTCTAAAGTACAAGATCTTTCTTTGGTGTGACTTCATTGAATTCGTTGAAGTTGTCTCTCAGGCAGAACACATCGTTATTTAACTTGTTCATTCATCAGCTTTATATTTTTATACTAGTGTACCAGATGTCTAATGACTATTAGGTTGAGATGAGAACTCTAAAGTACAAGATCTTTCTTAGGTGTGACTTCATTGAATTCGTTGAAGTTGTCTCTCAGGCAGAACACATCGTTAGTTAACTTGTTCATTCATCAGCTTTATATTTTTATACTAGTGTACCAGATGTCTAGTGACTATTAGGTTGAGATGAGAACTCTAAAGTACAAGATCTTTCTTTGGTGTGACTTCATTGAATTCGTTGAAGTTGTCTCTCAGGCAGAACACATCGTTAGTTAACTTGTTCATTCATCAGCTTTATATTTTTATACTAGTGTACCAGATGTCTAATGACTATTAGGTTGAGATGAGAACTCTAAAGTACAAGATCTTTCTTAGGTGTGACTTCATTGAATTCGTTGAAGTTGTCTCTCAGGCAGAACACATCGTTAGTTAACTTGTTCATTCATCAGCTTTATATTTTTATACTAGTGTACCAGATGTCTAGTGACTATTAGGTTGAGATGAGAACTCTAAAGTACAAGATCTTTCTTTGGTGTGACTTCATTGAATTCGTTGAAGTTGTCTCTCAGGCAGAACACATCGTTAGTTAACTTGTTCATTCATCAGCTTTATATTTTTATACTAGTGTACCAGATGTCTAATGACTATTAGGTTGAGATGAGAACTCTAAAGTACAAGATCTTTCTTAGGTGTGACTTCATTGAATTCGTTGAAGTTGTCTCTCAGGCAGAACACATCGTTAGTTAACTTGTTCATTCATCAGCTTTATATTTTTATACTAGTGTACCAGATGTCTAATGACTATTAGGTTGAGATGAGAACTCTAAAAGTACAAGATCTTTCAAAGGTGTGACTTCATGTCCTGTGACTCTTTCTAATGATAATACATCTTACAAAACCCTGGCCTATTTTGTTTATTCTCAGATGAGCCTGGTATGCCTGGAGTACCGGAAGTAGTTGACTTTGACAATGACTTTGTAGAGTTGGAGTGGGCCGCACCGGACAAAGACGGTGGAGCCAAAATAGACGGCTACAAGATTGAGAAACGAGAGCCTGGCTCCAACCGTTGGACCGACGCTACTCCAGAACCGGTCAAGGGAACATCTGCAAAGGTTCCAGATCTTAAAGAAGGGAAGGAGTATGAATTCAGAGTGACAGCTATCAACAAAGCTGGACCAAGCAAACCTAGCAAGGTCTCACAGTCACAACTTGTGAAACCTAAATTTGGTAAAGGAGCAACAACCCTTTTTTCCCTTTCTTTGTCCTTGTCTTCACGTTATTAGAAAGTTGCAAGGATAATTTTCCTCAAGTGTTTCCATTTTAAAGACCATAGGTAGATTGCCTTCTGTGGAAAGCCCTGGTCACATATTAAATAATGTTGTATTGTCTTACATAACAACTTGATTGCATGAATGATCCATTTTTTCTCCAAAAGGAGAGCTTGTGATCCCCATGTTGTACCTCTGTAATACCTCTAGCTGTAATACCCCTGTAATACCCTTATAGTCATCCTGTGAGATCTAAAAAATCCTTAAAAAAAATTATTTTCTGAGTATTTATAGTTTTAAATCCATCACATGTATTTGGTTGTCTGCAAATTAACTAAGCTTTGTTTTTGATCATGTTTGCTATCAGCTGCTCCAACCTTGAAGATTGGTCAGCTAAAGGACATAAAAGTTAAGGCCCCTCAAGAATTCATCCTGGAGGTCACATTTGATGGAAGTCCTCTCCCGACTGTAGCATGGACCTTAAACGATCAGCCCTTGGAGACCAATGACCACGTCAGGATCACAAACACCGAAACCAAGACCACTGTCAAGGTACGAGAATCGGAACGAGCAGACGCAGGTGTCTACAAGCTGACCCTGACTAACGATTCTGGAACAACCACTGGAGAATGCACTGTCAATGTGCTAGGTAAGTGAAAGACAATATATAACTGAAAACAGAAAATTAGTATTTATTGCAAACATTCCTAGCTCTCATATTTGTAAGTTTGTTTTTTAGCCTTATTGTTAACATTTCTAGCTCTCATATTTGTGAGTATTGTTTCTTAGCCTTATTGCAAACATCCCTAGCTCTCATTTTTGTGTGTGTCGTTTCAATGGTCTTATCGCAAACTTCCTTAACTCTCATATTTTTGTGAATGTTTCTTTTAGGACTTCAAAATAAACATCAAGCCACTCACTAAAATGGAAGTTTTTGCTATATGAACAGCACGTTTCTGCTTATTGATATATGATACTCTTCACCATTTTGTTGTTACCAAGGTAACCCTGCTACTCCAGAGGGCCCGATAGAGGTTAGTGACGTGACAGCTGAGTCTTGCAGATTGACCTGGCAAGCACCAGCTGATGATGGCGGCAGCCCAATCACCAACTACACTGTCGAGAAACGGGAGGTCGGGGAAGATTACTGGTCAAAGGTCAGCTCATTTATCATGGATCCAGAATTTGTGGTCCCGAAACTGAACAAGGGAACGGAGTACGCGTTCAGAGTCCGAGCTGAAAACCAGCACGGTGCTAACAGTCCTAATTTGATGTCTGAACCTGTCTTGGCAAAGAACCCATATGGTATGTGTTTGTTTTTTAAACTTTTTGCTCTAATCATGAAAGACACAACAAAAGCTGTAAAATATGTTAATTGATCATCAGAGCAATAATTGCTAACTCTTAGATGCACCCTTGACACGATCATTGCGGGCCTATTATCTTGGAGCAGTTTTCAAAACAACATCACAGAGATAATTTCCAAAAGTTATTTTATTTCCTCCTGCTATATTCTTTTATTTTGTGAGTGATTGGGAATTATAATAATTGTGATAAAAAGAAGAAAAAGAAATGAACGGATTTTATCTCTGTAGGTCGACGTTTGTCTGCCCAAACTAGAGAACTGGTAACATTTAGTTTCATGCCTCAAAACTCAACGCTGAAAATTCCCAGACAGAAAAGGAACTTTGCTTTACATCCTGCAAAGCAGTAGGGACATAACAAAATAATCCTGACAAATTAAGATTGAAATCTTCATTTTCTGTGTTATGTTTCTGGTTACAGATGAACCAGGAGCTCCTGGGGAACCCAAGATCTTGAGTTACGACAAGGACCGTTGCGAACTCCAGTGGACAGAGCCAGACTCTGATGGTGGTGACAAGATCATCGGTTACACCGTGGAACGTAAAGAAATGCGTAGTAACCGCTGGGTGAAGGTCAACAAGGACCCACTCCCAGATACCACTTATACCGTCATGAAGCTATCGGAGGGCCGCCAGTACCAGTTCAGGATTTATGCCGAGAATCGTGCGGGCCCCGGTCACCCAAGCAGAGAGACAGAGACTATGACAGCTAAACCTGAATTTGGTGAGAGAAAGACAAAGCATTTTAACTGCATGGAAATAAACCCCATGTATGTATGTATGTATTTTAGATCCACCTGCAAGCAGGAACTCGCGAAGAAGCCATCATTGGCTTATCAAAGCCGCAAGCTGACCAAAGTCAGTCTCTTACATTCATATTTAACGTCTATGATTATGAATTGTCAATTGTCAACAACTCTGTAACTGGACGACATACATTAATCTTGGAGTGACTCAAACTCGGGACCTTATGAATGGAAGGCACCGGCGTTAACCACTGAGCTAACAATCCTCTAAGAACATGATATGGTATGGTTCTAACTAGTGTGAAAATGAACTTGTTAGTTCAGTTGCTACATTGACTGCCTGCTCTGTTATCACATATATATATACTGAGTAGCAAGCTGAGGGGTCTGCAGCATTCTGCAGCTATGCTGCAATATGACACAATCTATTGTGCTCCGCAGTTTTACCCAATATGTAATTCTGGTCTGCAGAGGTAACATCTACTGTTTGATATTGATGCAGCCTTTCTGCTGTTGCAGCACCTGTTTATGACAAAGTACCTACAGTAGCAAAGAATTTGGTTACCTTTATTTGTAAGTTACAGAGGAAACTCACAAAGTGATTAGTGAGAATACTTTTGAAATGCAAAAATAGAAATCCCTATCCTTACATATTTTTCTGTTTTGAATGCTGTTGATTATATAACCCTTTGCAGTAGAGCTCTCTGATGTAAGAATTCCTAGCTTGGTTAGGGATTGCTTTGTTTGGTTTTGTTGATTTCATGTCATTTATCAATTATTCTGTTTATTTTACTTATAATTTGGTTTTTGTCATAATCCCTTCATCAATATAGAGTCTCCACGTATCGATAAAGATTCCTTCGCTCTGAAAGACATCACAGTCAGGGCCGGTGAACCCTACACCATCAAGGTACCCCTAACAGGGAGCCCCGAACCCACCGTCACCTGGGACAAGGACAACAGGGACATCAAAGAGTCCAAGACCTTGACCGTAGAAACCAATGAGAGAGAGACAGTCATTAACAACAGCAGCAGTGCTCGCGAAGACAGCGGCAAATACAAGCTCACTCTGGAAAACAAGATTGGCATTGACACCCACACCATCAAGGTTACTGTAGTTGGTGAGTAGTCAATTCTTGTCCGTGGTTGTCTAACAATATGTCCTCACTGTCATGGGACTCGAGATGGATCCTTTGAACTGCTTGCAGCTTGAAAACTTATTATTCAATATATAATATATCTTGCCTCAAAAAGACTTGATGCTTGGTTCCCACAAATACTGATATGCTCAATTGTTTCCCACCCTTTTCTTTGATGGTCCTGGTAAAATTCCTTGAATTGTGTTTAAAAGATTGTGTGGGAACCCTGTTTGTGGATAGGTAATTCAGTGTATTTTCCACCGAACTAGTTGAATTTGAAATAACTTATAATTCTCTCTCTCTCGTTCTTCTTCCTTCTGTCGATGAGGGGGGGGGGAGGGGGTGGGTAGTTTAGTGAGGTGGTGGCAGCTGTGAGATATACTGTTTAATTTAGTTCCAAGCTCTTGATAACATGTTCCTTGCCATAGCAGTCTGTATATGCAGCATGTGTTCTGTCCCTTATTTGTAAAAGGGTTTGGATCTGCACATTGCAATTTTCTTTTTACTCCTCCATAGGCTCACATCCACAAATAAGTTTGAGTTAAGATAATAACAAATATTCAGGTCATGTCTGACGTGTGGTCACAAGTACCTTTTACCCCTGTTTCTTCCCCCTCCAAAGATAAACCCACGGTACCAAAGGGGCCCATTGATTGCTCCGACTTCACCAAAGAATCCGTCCGTCTCACCTGGCGAGAACCTGAAGATGACGGCGGTGTCCCGATAACCGGTTACACCGTAGAGAAGAAGGACGCCAAGAAGGACAACTGGTCCGAGGCCATCAGAAATACACCCTCTCTATCTGGAGTGGTCAACAATCTCACCTACGGAAAGGACTATGTGTTCCGGGTAGTTGCAGTCAATTCAATCGGCAGCAGTCCACCTCTCGAGGGTAGACCCACCAAAGTTAAACTGCCGTTTGGTGAGTTATCAGATATCACAGAAACAAATTCAAGTTTGTTCAAAATGTGAAAAACCAAATCTGACAATAAATTGATGGCAGGAATGTCAATGTACATATTTTTAACTGCTAAAAGTAACAATTTGACTAATGTGAACACAATTCTGTTTTTTCCCTCTTTTTTAGATGAGCCTGATGCCTCTTCCGCCCCAGTTGTGGAAGCTATCGATAAAAGCTCTGCGACCCTAGCCTGGAGCCCTCCAGCTAGCGATGGTGGCAGTCCAGTCACAGGATACCACGTGGAGATGAAGTCCCCTGGGAGCAAGGAATGGACCAGGGTGAATCCATTCCCCATCCGGGAATCGGGTTATGTCGTTCCTAATCTGAAGGAGGGCCAAGAGTATCAGTTCAGAGTGCTGGCAGAGAACGAGGCCGGCGAGGGCAAACCAAGTCGATCGTCAGAACCTGTTGTTGCAAAGGATCCAATCTGTAAGTTGGAAATGTTGCTTTGAACTCTTACTAGTTTTTGAGACATTTAGAAAAATTTGGATATTAAAATGTTAAATGCTTATTTCTAGTAAATGAAGAATAAAAAGCTAACAAGGAACTTATAAACAATAGGTACATTTAATTGGTTCTGCAAATATTATTAGTGGTTTATCGACCATATGTGTTATGGAACTAAAATGAATATTCATTAATGAACTACTTTGTTTACAATATTTCGTGTCCCACACAGTACCAGCTGATTCTCCAAGTCGTCCCAATGTTGACAAAGTCAAGAAAGACTCTGTCGCCCTCTCGTGGACTAAACCAGTCAATGATGGTGGGTCAAAGGTCACAGACTACATAGTGGAAAAGAAGTCACCGGGTGGAGAATTTGAACCTGTAAGTTTAGAATACATGTTCAGCTTAAAATTAGCTACTTTATTTTACAGCATTTAGATGTACAATGTATTCATTTAAAACATGACATCTTTGTGTGAGATGTTTTATGTTTTACTTGGTTTTGATGTTTAGTCTTTGTTTGCATTCTGTGTTCCTTAATGTCACATCTGAAGTTTAAGGTTTCTAGATTTCTAATATTTTCAAGGTCATTCCCAGTTCATGATACTACTGTATCTGTTAATACTCTGTATTCCTGGCAATATGCCAACTTGTCTGTAAACTGTTTTGGAACTTTCTTATTTCATTCCAACTGCTCAAGTCTGTTATTTCATTAAAGTGACAATGGCCCTACCTGACCAAATTTCCAAATCCTGTTTTTACATATGCTGAAATATAATGTTTAGGACAGAGTTGATTTAGTTTGTTGCTTTAATGTCATAGCAGGATTTTAAATCTTCTGAAAAGTCCATTGCTACTCCTCAAAAAGAAATCACGCACTGCCCAACAATCCACATTTCTCAGCATTAACGACAATCGAGTTGAATAGTGCCACATTCAGTCAGTCTTTGTGTGGTTGCCTCAATATACATTGTATTGTGGTAATTACTATGTACAACCTTAAAGTTTTTGCAAACAAGATTTTCATACAAAAAACAAAGACAATGAAACAAAAAATAAAACCAAACTGAACTGTTAAATTGACCATTTTTTTTTAAACATTTACCTGTTAAGATCATGGAGGTACCTGCCAGAGAAACCCAAGCTGTGGTTCCTGACTTGGTGGAAGGTGAGGATTATGAATTCCGCATCAGAGCTAAGACTGAAGTCGGACCTGGAAAACCAAGTTCTGCCGTACCTGTCACAGCTGAGGACAAACCAGGTTAGATGAAATTTTCCTTCAACATTTGTCTTTCCAAACTTTTACTTTACATTCCTGACAATAATATCACATGAAAAATGTAAGGGCTGGTCTATAGCAGCTTCTGATCCAAAGAGCCAAATAGTTTTATGATGTTCTCTCTCATTAAGAAGACAACATCCATGAATGATTTATCTAGTAGTTCATGAAATGGTTCACTTTGGAAACATTTTGTTCAAATTTTACTTGAAAATTATAATAATTCTCGTTATCATTGTAAGTAAAAGGAGTTTGTAGATCTGTGTAATTCATGCAGCAGTGTTCAGGACTGATTTACTCTGCCTTTGTAGTATTGAAGAGTAATTTTCCTTTTCAGATAGGCACAGTTTGTCAGTATTAACTTTATGAGACCCCAGTTTTTGCTTCACATCATGGTCGACAAAATCAGTGTCCAACTTAAGAGAGTAGCCGAAATGGAGTAGCCTCCAAAATCACTTCATAAAACATCATGTCCAGAATTTACATACCTGTATGTTGAACTCTATTTGTGAAAATACGGCTTTTATGAAAAAATGAAGCTGTTCCTTCCCAGTATGAGATTTTAGAGTGTCTAATAGTGCAGCATTGGTAGGAACAGAATGCCATCTTGTATACCCAGATTGCAAAATACAACTAACAGCTCATGTTTGAAATAATCCCATGTTGCATAATATAGGATATTGCCTCCTGGGTCTATGGTTATCATAAGTAATTAAGTAATTGCACTACATATATACAGAGATCAAATAACATATATACATGAGCAATATGTAACCATCCACCATCTTTACACTCAGTCATAGTTCTTTATAACGAAAGCAACATTTCTCACTTCCTACCACTCTTAGAACGTCCATCTCTGAAGATCGATGACTTGAAGGACATAAAAGTGAAGGGTGGAGAACCGTTTGAAATCCCACTGCCTTTCACTGGCGTACCCAAACCAGAAATCACTTGGGAGGTGAACGGCGCCCCCGTTAAAGAGGACGGCAGGGTCATGGTGAAGACCACCAGTGAGGTCACGACCCTAAAGTGCGACAGCGCGAAGAGGTCAGAAAATGGTAGATTCCAAATCACATTGAAAAACCCATCGGGTACAGAGACAGCTAAGGTTAAAGTAACAGTCTTGGGTAAGTATTATCAAATCTTGTGTTTACTATTTTCAACAGTTATTTTTGGAAGTACCTCCACCTCCTCTTTCATCCCTACCCTAGGGAAAAACTACCCCTATGAATCTTCTCTCCCCCTTTGCCTCTAAATGGGGTAATTTTATTTTTCTGATTAAGAATTTTAAAATGAAATTTGTGGAAACCCTTCAGCAACACTACTCATGAAAAGAAAATATCATATCTTTTTTCCCCTTTTTCTTGCAACCTTATTAGTTGAGCCTGATGCCCCTCAAGGCCCCCTTGTGGTCTCTGACATTACCCCTAACCAAGCCAACCTCTCATGGAAGGCACCAGCTCTTAATCCGGAAGACGTCGACAACTACGTGGTAGAGAAATGTGAGAATGGTACCTGGTCAAAGGTCAGCAGTGCCGTGCCGGGGACCACCTTCAGGGTCCGAAATCTCAAGGAAGGTGGAGACTACCAGTTCAGAGTATCCGCAGAGAACCAGTATGGTCTCAGCAAACCCATCACCAGTGAATTTGTTACTGCCAAACACCCATTTGGTAAATATGCAAATCTTTTAAGCTCTGCAGCTCACAAAATAATTTCATTGGCTCCTAGTCTCTTTATTTTCATGAGGGTGTCAATGATTTATGAACAATTTTGTTTTTAATTGGTACTGCATTTGAGTAATTATTGAGACAATTGGCATGTCATTACCGGATGCTGCTGAAATTTACAAGACTGTTTTTAACTTTAGACCAATGAATAAACTCTAAGGCCATTATCTATATGGACACCAACAAGTATTTCTTGTAGTCTGAAAATGTGCACAATAGGTTAATGTCAGACATAGCCTGGCTACATAATGAATAAAGTCACAAGCCCAAGTCAAATTTGGAGATAGTGGAATGATTTGAGGGTAAAATATTGCTTTTTTTTTGCTTTACAAATTCGGTATTTAGATGCTCCCGGTAAACCAGATCCACCTGAGTGTACGGAGACAACTCGTTCAACCATCACAGTAACATGGAAACCTCCATCCAATGATGGCGGTAATACCATCACACACTACACCCTAGAAAAGATGGTGGCACCACATGGGGACTGGGAACCAGCCTCCAGGGCTCCCATCCGCGGGACTAACTACACCGTAGCTAAACTGAAGGAAGGAACACAGTACCAGTTTAGAGTGAAGGCTGTCAACGACGCAGGAGCGGGGAAACCCAGCGATGAATCGGATGTCTTCATTGCTGAACCAACTCCAAGTAAGTTTTGGCCAAAATTGTATTTCCTCCTAAAGTTGTTGAACTTACGTCTGAATAGACTGTCTTATTATTCAAAATGGACTTGACAAGTATAATTAATGTAATATATTAAAACTAAAGAACTGAAGTTCAAAGCAGGTTGTTATCCCCCTGGTGCATTTTTAAGAAAGATTGCTGGTTATCAAAGATGCCAGACTTTCTTTCAATAAATTGTATAGTATCTGACAACTAGTCAACCATTTGATTAAACTACCCTGCGATCATATTATGAATTGTTTTTTTACTTTCTGTGCGTCTTTGAATCAAAACAGCTAAGCCAAAGGTGACAGGAGATGGCCGTCCAAAAGATATCATCGCGGTGGCGGGGGAACCCTTCAAGGTGGAGATTCCATTTACAGCTAGCCCCATCCCAGAGGTAACCTGGACAAATGAGGAGGACGGAACTACCATTGAACCGGATGACAGAGTCAAATTTGAGGTAAGGGAATATTCTAGCAGTGATGGAAGTAATATCCTAGCAATGGGACTCTACAGGAAATATTCAGTGATTGAAAGTAATATCCTAGCAATGGGATTCTACAGTGAATATTCAGTGATTGAAAGTAATATCCTAGCAATGGGACTGCAGTGAATATTCAGTGATTGACAGTAATATCCTAGCAATGGGATTCTACAGTGAATATTCAGTGATTGAAAGTAATATCCTAGCAATGGGACTGCAGTGAATATTCAGTGATTGACAGTAATATCCTAGCAATGGGATTCTACAGTGAATATTCAGTGATTGTAAGTAATATCCTAGCAATGGGATTCTACAGTGAATATTCAGTGATTGAAAGTAATATCCTAGCAATGGGACTGCAGTGAATATTCAGTGATTGACAGTAATATCCTAGCAATGGGATTCTACAGTGAATATTCAGTGATTGTAAGTAATATCCTAGCAATGGGATTCTACAGCAAATATTCTGTTCACATTTGATAACTGTTTGGACCTGTATATTCTGCCAGTATGTTTGCTCTGTAATGTGACATGAAGTCCCATAAAGAGTGGATGCTAATTCCTGTAGAGCCGTCATCAAATACTTATTGAGATTTAATTTCCTGTACATGAGAACATTGATGTCTATTGCAGCACCAGTTGTGTAAAGAGCCACGTCAGGTATTGGGGACAAGTGTCACCAGGCCCTACTTTAGTCCCCTGTAGCCACAACTTAACCTCCCCCTCTGCCCACCTTCCCCAATTCTCTTGTCAGGCCTGGCCAGTACTGAATATACCATTACAACACTATGGGATTCAACTTGTTCAATTTATTGGGAGAAAAATCATCTCGGCAAATTTTTTCCATACTGATTTTGTTAACTTCGGCCATGTTTTTTATACCTCTCTGTAGGAGGAAGCTCATTCATTCACTCTTAAGAACTCTTGCGCCAAGCCCAAAGATTCAGGGACGTATGTGGTGAAACTGAAGAACAAGGCCGGAGAAGAGGAGATCAAAGTAAACGTTACAGTCGTGGGTGAGTTGTACTTATATCTGTAACACAGTCAGGTTGAACACAACTGGTGAGAGGTCTTGACATTTCCATCCCAACATGACAGTACCTTGGACAACTCTGAAGCTGTAATAACTTCAGACCCGTACCATGACTAAGAAGTTGGTCCCTACTAGTTTTTACTTCTGTTGGGAGGTGTAATTCTAAATGTTTCCAAAAGGAAGTAGCACAACATGGAATAGTCTATTCTCTCATAGGTGTTCAAGTTTGTCCTAGATTTAAAGCTTTATACAAATATATAAACAATGGAAAATTGACTGGGAAATTATAAACAATGGAAAAGAACAAAGCAATTTATGACTAGAAGGGGGGGGGGTTTGGAACTAGTTTCCTCTGGGTTACAAAACCTGCGCTCTACCAACTAAAGCTTATCCAGCTTGCAGTTGGTAATCCCTATAAACCATTTTATTTTCTGGGGAAACCAGCCAGAAGCCACAGTACCCTAAATACTGTGTAACCAGGGACCATGCCCCAATTTCATATGATACAACCCAGGAAGTGACAGGGAAGGAATTTCAAGAGACATTATGTGAATTATATATCAAGTATATATCAAGTAAATGAACAACAAAAAACTGACTTGGAAATTGAAAACAATGGAAAAAGAGCAAAAACGTTGATGGGTAGCATGGGATTTGAACCAGTGACCTCTGGATTAAGATAAAGTTTAATTAAAGAGCAGATATTTCACTGAACAATGTGCCGACTACTGATTATCTTGTGAATGATTGTTTTGTGATAGATAAGCCTGGTGCTCCTGTTGGACCCCTGGAACCATCTAAAGTCACTGCCGAATCATTAACATTGTCATGGAAACCACCTGAAAGCGATGGTGGTAGCCGTGTGACAAACTATGTCCTTGAGAGGAGACCCGATACCAGCAAGACCTGGACGAAGGTGTCCACCTTCATCCGCCAGCCTTCCCACGATGTCGCCGGTCTCGATGAAGGAGTGACTTACTACTTCAGGGTGTCAGCAGAGAATAAGTACGGAGTCGGTGAACCACTTGAGACCAACGTGGGAATAAAAGCAAAGGATCCTTACGGTAACATTAAAATAATAATAATAATATAATAATAATATTCAGCAGTTATTTTAACGACGCTTAAGCAACCACAAATGTGGGAGAAACCCGCAGGGGCTCATGGATTACAAATTACACTTCGGGTGGCTTCCAATTCAAAATTTTAACTCAAATTTGGAATATTTTCAATTTTTAGAAAGTCATTTCAGATGGGAAAACCGTAGATTGCTCTTGGATGAAAAACCCACCTTACTGTGACCCGACCAGGTTTCGATCCCCAAACCTCCTGATTGCTAAGCCTCAATGCTTCAAATGCTAAGGACTTTATCCACTCGGCTACAGAAACGGTTAAATACTTGAATGAGAAAAAATAAGAATGTGTCAGCTTGAGTAACTATGCAATTAGTAACAAATAGATATTAAAAATGCCTGGAATGCTCCTGTAAGGCTAAATTGATGAATCCATTCTCAGTCCAGGCCTTAACAGTTAATATTAATCCATAGTTTTATGAATTCTTAGAGCTGAAGCAAAAACTAATGTTCATTTAACCAATTTGTAAACAAGCAGATATACCCATGGATGACATGCATCCAACACCATCAATTGTCCTTGGCATTGTTGTACTGCATTGAGTTTTCTGTTGTCCCTTACTGAGCTGACCTAACTGGTCTGTGAACTAGACTAACTAGTTCAGCCACTTTGATTGATGAATCTGTGAAGATTTAAAGATCATTTATCAAACACTACATATGAAGTACAATCGGACATATATCAATGATAGTTTTCTTTTCAATGTCAGATCCTCCTGAGCAGCCTGGTAAACCAGTCATCAAGGAGATTGACCGTGGATATGTATCCATCAGCTGGGAACCACCAGAGAATGATGGAGGTGCTCCAATCACAGCATACATTGTGGAAAAGAAAGATGAAGATGGTGATTGGGAACAGGTGTAGTGTTGTCTTTAAAAATTAAGAGCTACCTGCTTGCCGATTTATTATGACCTAGCCGCTCTAAACTACCATAGACAACACAGAAATCAGATAACATATAGCAGTATTGAAAACTCATTTAAACCTGTGTATGGGATGGATCAGGACTGGCCAGGATCATTTTCTCCTTCTCCGCAGAGCTTTGACCACCCCAACAAAATTGGCTGGTTAGCCTTGCAAGTGATTAAAGCAGAATGTTATTGTGGGTAATGTAAGAAGTTGTGTTGACAGCATCAATAATGGGGCTGCAACTTGCAGTCCACCATAACTGTGAAGCCAACAAACAAATTCAGAAGTGGTTGAGTATATATTTATACTTCATTAAAGCCATATCAGCGATTTGGACACTAATTATCATATCAATGGCTCACAGCTAGCCTAGGTAGTATTCCTTGCTTATCTCTTGGTTATAGAAGAAAGAAGTTGTCTTGGCCAGATGTAATTAAGGTGTAGTAAATCTACCCTCTCATCTTGACATTTGACCAGTACAAAACTTTAACAAAGAAACAATGAAACATAGAAAACTTTAAGAAAATGAATACAGAATTATAGGAAGTAAAATTCTGTATTACTGTTTTACATATGCAGCTCAATTTACGCTTCTGTCTTTTCTCTCTAGTGTAATTCGTTCCCAGTGAAAGACACAACCTTCAGCATCAGTAACCTCAAGGAAAACAAAGAGGTCAAATTCAGAGTCAAAGCCAAAAACAAGGCGGGAGTCAGCGACCCAAGTAAAGGCTCAGAGTTTGTGCTTCCTGTATCACAGACAAGTAAGTACTCGTTTCAGCTCATTTCAGCTCATTAGTATGATACTTAGTGTAAGCCAGTCTGCCCATACCAGCAAGTATTAGTTTTCGGAACCTGTAAATTGTTATCCAAGAAAGATTCAAAACTTTTAACACAAGTACTGCGTATTTGCTGTAAAAACGTATGTTTAGGTAAATTTATGAGTGCCAAATGTTTCCATTCTCGTAGAATCGTCTTCAATTGGGAACTGAAATGAAAAAAAGGACTGAGGAATATGTAAACTAGACAGAAGGAGGGACAACTTAGTTGAAGAATGAGTAGAGTTAAAATAGGCAGAGCAAAGGGCAGTGGGATGAGAGGTAACATGAGGAGATGACGTGCTGAGGAGAGGGGTGCAGAGAGGGGTGTAACAGTTAGTTAAGAGGTGATTTAGGGAGTAGGAAGCACTAAAACAAGTGAGAGTTTGGATGGACATTATTATAAATGAAAGTAAAACAAATTTGATGGAAAACAAGTTAACATTTCCATCATCATTTTTTTTAGCTGCTCCGGCCTCTCCTGGAGTACCAGAGGCGGTAAATGTTGGCAAAGATTCGGTAGATTTGGAGTGGACCAAACCACCATCTGATGGTGGTGCTCCTGTCAAAGGTAACCCTCAAAGATTTTAATGGAGTAGTTTGGTGACAGAAGTTAATGGTATCACTACTTTAGAAAATGCTTGGCAGGTTTGGTGGAAATGCAGACAAGAATCACAAAGCTGCTTTAATAAAGAATATAGTGATGGTTTGGTGGTGAAAGATTGTTTTAACTTACCAGGGTTACAGTCTTTGTTGTAGATTTAGGGGTCTATATCTCTCCTTACAGCTTCTCTGTTCAATCTACTATCTTCCCACTTCAGCTTGATTAACTGGACCAACAACAACTATTGCAGTTATCAAACACTATCTGAGATGTGCTGTAGAGTAAATTAGTTAATTAGAGTTAATTAGGAGAGAGATAAAGTGAGATTTGTTGGAGTGTAGAACATTGCCAGTATCATCTCTGGCAGTCTCTTACCACAAGAGATGATAGCGGATTTGGAAAATACAGTGTAAGCGTATTGATGGATATAGGTTCATTCATTCAGTTTGGCTCAAATTAGCCCGCCAAAAAGGGGTAGTATACAGACTAGTGGACAAGATTTTTACTAATGAGGTAAGATAGATGTAATGTGATCTCAGTAGAATAAACATTAGCAAACAACATGATCTCAAATAGGTAAAGTTTGCAATAATTTAACTCAAACTTAAGTGAATCAAATTAATCATGTTACAATCCTTAAACCACGTCCTGATTATTTGTCCTTGGTAGCCTACAAGGTGGAGAAACGACCAGTTGGTGAGACCAAGTGGCAGCCAGCCAGCAAATATCCAGTACGAGGTACCAACCTAACTGTCGGTGACTTGGAACCTGGAGTCGAGTATGAGTTCCAAGTCTCGGCTGAGAACGAAGCCGGGGTCAGTGAACCTGCCATCATCGCCTCACCGGTTACACCCGTAGAGGCCAAACGTAAGAATTTAAATGAGTCATTCAGAAGTAGTTCTTAGCCTCACCGGTTACTCCCGTAGAGGCCAAACGTAAGAATTTAAATGAGTCATTCAGAAGTAGTTCTTAGCCTCACCGGTTACTCCCGTAGAGGCCAAACGTAAGAATTTAAATGAGTCATTCAGAAGTAGTTCTTTGCCTAACCGGTTACACCCGTAGAGGCCAAACGTAAGAATTTAAATGAGTCATTCAGAAGTAGTTCTTTCGCTACTGCAATGCACAATGCACCCCCAATGGAGGTCGTGTGCATAACTATTACATATATAATGCGAGATGCTCTGTGAAAATCTCTCTTGAAAGTTATTTGAGCTCACCTAAGAAACAGCCAGAAAGACTAAATGGTTATTGAGAGAGGAAAGCAGGTGATGCTTGAATACAGCTGAGAGACTGTATAAGAAGTAATTTACTGTAGTAATAGAGGATAACCCTTCATGTGCCCGGTCTTGATGTCAAAAATATGGTTCAGTTTTCTGCTTCAATGTCCCACCCTCATAACATTTGCTGTAGCTGTCAAAGTTAGGTTAACATTGGCAAGTACTGAGCAGATGAATCTTTGGAAATATCTTCATATGTTAGTTTACAAAAGTATTTATAGTTGCAGAGCTTGAAACAATAGTGAGATTATTTTACATGACAAGAATTAGTCCATTAATCATAGGTTGCATTTTCAGCTCTCTTGACCTCAACTTACTGAAACTTTATCTGTCTTGCAAAGAAACTGGTGAGTTTGGGAGAGTTGATTTGTTCACACCTTGCCATGTCTGCCTTGATCTGATAGTGATTTGGCTACTAGCTGTGTGATGAGTTTCATAATAGATGAATAGGCAGCTCAACTAAGGTGCGAAAAGATGGGACTGATCACTCAGCTAACCAACTGGAAAAAACCTGCCGCTCAGTACAAACGGCAGGTTTTTGGATGCAACCTATAGCTAATGGACACTTTTGCGGCATGTATGGTTAAATATGGAAAATCTATGATCGAATGCTTGGTATTTTACAGGAGAAAGTGAACTAGGTATAAACTTACTATTCTATGATAATTTTACTAAACTTAAGGGTGTTTTGTTCTTTTCATGACAGCTAAGGGTACCGTTCCATTCTTTGAGAAACGGTTGGATTCAAAGATGCAGGCCGGTGAGGGAAATCCATTCACTATGGAGGTGAAGATCTCTGCAACCCCGGAACCAACCGTCAAATGGTAAGAGTAATAACTTTCTTTTAAGTAAGAGACAGCTACAGTACCGCTCACGTATAACTCGCGTAGACGTATACTCTACGTTTATCTACGCGATTATACGCAATTATACGATGTTATACGTTTATCTACGCGACTTTCTACGCGGTGTCTACGCGGCGTCTATGCCGTGTCTACGCGGCTTAGGGCTTCGCGTCAGTGCACCTGAATAGGGATTATACGCGCGTAAAGACGTACAATCTCGTATAATCTGTAAACATAGGATATTCTCAGCCGCTTTATATAGCAGAGCTTCTATGGGTTAGAATAAACTGTGATGCAGAAAAGAGTCGGTAAACTCAACATCAAGTAATGTCTCCTAAGCCTTTCCAAAATATTCAACCACAGAGTAAGCATATACTTAAGCCGTTAAGAATAAGAGTAACAAAGAAAACAGCGCTACTAGAAGTACAAACGATCGATACAATCAGTGCAGGAAAACTTCAGCAAGGAAACTTTATCAATTACAATGTGCACCAGTCTGTTAATATTTATACGAGTTCCTCCCATTGGGCATTAAATTGAATGTAGGTAACAATTAATGAGAACAAGGTAGGCCTTGGCCTATCCTACCTTTTAGCCTTCATCGAAAGTTACGCCGTATATACCTCGCAAGAAAACCACGATAACCGTTTAACGAAAAAAAAAAAACAATATTTGAACTTGAAGATCTGACTTCCCCCAAAAGCAATGACAAGGTTTTGGTTAGGCCTACTATTAAAAAATATTTTCAGAAAAAAACCCTTACGATTATTTCCACAAATATTGAGGCTTAGGTATTAGTGCTTCCTCACAATCAAGGAGCCTCCACGAATTTCGCTCCGCTTACGTAAAACTTCTATGTACACGTGGAAAGGCCCGATTTTCTACACACATAATTCCCATTGACATTAGTCACGGAACTTAAATTGGTCATCGACATTCAAACTTGCCCAGGTTCACTTCACCATGTAGCGTTTCTATTTTGCACTCCTGGCACGATGCCAAACAAAATATTTCGAAATGCAGTGTATTGCTTTTTCCACAAGGGCCATTGCTGGTATGTTATATTGAAAGTACATAGGCCTGGCCATTCAGAAAGTGTTGAAAAATCGTGTAAGGTGAATTAATGATTTGAACAAAGTCAAAGGTGATACAACTTTGAACACAAAATTGCTGCGAAGAACTATATTGAAGTAACGTCATGTTTTGACAAAAGCATTCAATGTACAATAACTATTTACTAACCTTTTGAAACAAAAATTCAAGCAGGAGTGGGGAGCAGTAATACGAAATAAGAGAAATATCGACATATTGATGATAATGGCCATCGGTGTCGGGCGACAACCAACCATTCCCACTATATCTTATCCTGGTTCTAAGTGGCTTCCGTTCAACAAAAATATCGTTTTACCTAGGCTCAAAACGTCGCACAAAATATTTTCAAAACAACGGTACACATGAAGTAATCCAATAAATCCCAGACTGAACAACGAATATAAATACGGTACACTACAGCATCGTTACTTTAATGTTTACCTCCTGCCGACACAACCGAAAATGTTTAATATGTAACACGGAGATATGTATTGAACTTTTTTTTAAAATAATTTCAATGTTTTAACATGTCACTCCCGTAGCTCCTTAAAAGTTGCTAAGCTTTTTATTGATAACGCCGAACGTACCGCCATTACCAGACACACAAGGCGCCACGAAATGTAACACTGTTTAAAAAGTCGGAAACATCTGAAAGTACTAGTAATATGTTACGAACGTTTTACCCCTACGTTAAGTGTATTTTTTCTCACCGTTCAATCGTCCGGTTATTTTCCTTTTTTTATCTTCAATGGTTATCGAAGTTTGTTTTTGACAATGAGGAAATGTTATTCGCAAAATTTGAACATATTGAGAAACAAATCCCAGGGCGTAAAATCTCACGAACGTACTTGTACTTCCAGGAATCCAGGGTAAAGCTCGTTGCTGCAAAGGTTGAGCTCACACGCGCTAAGCAAGGTACCTGGGAGACTGCTTGGGCCACCCCTCCTCTCTTACGAGACGGGTTAATATAGTGTTGCACGTTTTTGGCAGTTTGCCAGGGTTGTAACAACTCCTTGTTAGGTCAGAATGGAATGCAAATTAACAGGTGTCAGGCTTGTGAGCAGAAACCAGGACATGACCTAGATTTCCAGGGTAGTCAATATTCCGCGCGCGCACCTGCAGTTGGGATATTTGGTGATCACGTTTTAGTACGCATGACATGGGAAAACGAAAACCTCAAATGAAAGTTACTGTTGGAATACGTGGATTTTACTCTTCTGATGTTCGATTACAACTGGTTCTTATAATGTCAAGTTTAATGGAGCTGGTAAGCATCTTAGCGCCATTTTAAATTGTGCTCGAACACTTTTGTCATGGCCAATCAGTCTGTGGATCCTAAATGTTTTTTATTTGGCAAACGGACATTCAAGGGAAAAAGTCATGCAATTGGAAACTGTTTTCCTACATTCTAAGAAGTATAAGTTTTTTTACGTAACACCTCTTTTTTTGTTCAAAGTTTTGTTTTAGCATAGGCCTACTCAAATCAACTGAGGGAGAACAGGATGTTCAATAGAGGTTTACATATTTTCATATGAAAGGTCCGCCGTTTTGCGGCAAATTCTCTGCCTCTTTCAATACATATTTTCCAATAACACACTTCTTGCGACAAAGAATTACCATACGTTTGAGTTGTTCTTTTTTTTCAAATAAAATAATGTTTCTCGTACGAAATCTGAAAAAAACGGGCGGCCATTATTTTTTCTTTTCATTGCTTTAATACTAGTTCGGAATACGTGGCTTCCTTTACAAAATATTATTTAATGATAGTTTAGATTGCTTGTAATCCGAATAGACACCCGGGGATTCAGGAAAAAGGAGGCCCCTTGTGCAGGCGAAAAACATGTTTTGTTTTTAACCGGCCCTGCTTCAAAGTTGTTCGGTGGAATTTTTTCTTTTCATTCCAACCAACGGTAAATTAAATAAAAATTGACAAAGAAACGCTTAGTAATACTTTATTATTTCTTCAAAATGTTGACAACTATTCAAAGTAAACTACTCCTCCGTGGAACAGAACCTCTACAACTGAAAAATAAAGTCGGGGAAAGAAACACTGAATAGAAACCCAATTAACAAAAAACATTCTATGCCATCAAACACTTTACCTTCGTCCCCTTCGCTGCAAAGTGAATATCACCTCTTAAACTACGATGTAAGAAACGGCTGTTTTAAACATCTCACTAACTCTTGCGGCGACCTTAATCCCTATTCATTGAGCACAATAGCATTTCCTGCGTATAAACTCGTAGAGGGATTATACGCGGTGTCTACGCGGCCTCTACGCGGCAATTTCTTTGTCAACGAGTTTATACGCGAGTGTACGTGTTTATACGTGTTTATACGATTCTGTGCGCGTACACATGTCCAGTTATACGTGAGCGGTACTGTATCCTTATTATATAGAACCGAATACTGAATAGTGCATTAACTTCATGCAATTGGCGTCTGAACATAGCAAATACACGATATTATGTATGTATGTATTTTAGATCCTCCTGCAAACAAAATTGCAAAGAAGCCTCATTGGCTTATCAAAGCTGCAAGCTGACCGAAGTCAATCTCTTACATTCATATTTAACGTCCATGATTATGAATTGTCAACAACTCTTTTACTGGACGACATACATTAATCTTGGAGTGACTGGATATATGTATTGTATATGGCTCGATATATCATTATATATGATTATTATTATATCGATTATTATATTGATGATGATATCGATTATTATTATATATGACTCGATATATGTATTGACTGATTTGTATGTTGTATTGAGAGTGAATATGGCAGTGACCTCCGGGTCAAGTCAAATCTTATGTAAAGCCTGGTCCAGATGCAGGACTTCATTAAGGAGGGGCTGTGGTAGCATCCCCCCTTATGTCTAAGCACAAGGTTGCATTAGTAACTACAGACTTTCTCATTTCTGTGTGAGTTTGAGAAGTTGGTGTACCTATTCATCTTTCCACATTTCCCAACAGGCTTCTTAACGGAAAAGAGATACTTCTTGGTGCTCGCCATCGTGTTCGTCAGAACGAGGGAGAATGTTCTTTGATTCTGGATTCGGTCAGTGAAGGAGATGCGGGAGAGTACACCTGCGTAGCAACCAATCCAGTAGGCTCGGAGAAATGTAGAGGAAAGATGAGTGTTGTCTGTAAGTTAGTAATCTAAAGAAGCAATCCTCTAGGCTCGGAGAAATGTAGAGGACAGATGAATGTTGTCTGTAAGTTAGCAATCATAGGCTCACAGAAGTGTTAAGAAAAGATGAATGTTGTGTGTAAGTTAGCAATCTAAAGAAGCAATCCTCTAGGCTTGGAGAAGTGTAAAGGATAGATGCATAGGAGACAAACATTGACTTAGATTTGAGGTGCAAACCACAAAGTTACCTTAAACCTTTCTGACCAAGTGAATCCTGTGTATGTAGTGTGTCAGTGAGCAATCATAAGGAACCAAACCTCTGAGATCAAACTTAATGGTGAGGGAAAAATGTATGTTGTAAGTTGGTGAGTTTCTTGAAAAGTATTGACTTTGTTAGGCACAACAAATGTAGGACAAGACTAATGAATAATGGTTCTGGAAGTCACTCCTAGAGGCACAGAGACAAAAATGGATGTGAAATGTAAGATATCATTCATAACTGACCCTGCAATTCCTTTTGGCAAAGAGAAATATTTAGACCAAATATTGATGGATGTCCTATGCAAATTATTGTTACATTTTGTCTCATGTCAAACATTTCTTACCTTTTTGCCTCCTCCAGTAACACCCAAAATTAAAGGAACCATTGATACCCAGACTGTGGAGGTTGGTAACCCTCTTAAGATCAAGATCCCATACAGGGGACAGGGTGATGTTATTGCATCCATTGCCCTGGAGGGTCAGCCCATCGAAGGTGCGTGATGCTTATGTATTCTGTTGAATTTACAGTGCTTTGTTTGCAACAAACAGACCTGCATACAAGTTACTATATTTAACTATATATTTTACTCTGTTCTTATATAACTGCATACAAGTTACTATATTTAACTATATATTTTACTCTGTTCTTATATACCTGCATACAAAGTTACTATATTTAACTATACATTTTACTCTGTTCTTATATACCTGCATACAAGTTACTATATTTAACTATATATTTTACTCTGTTCTTATATAACTGCATACAAGTTACTATATTTAACTATATATTTTACTCTGTTCTTATATACCTGCATACAAAGTTACTATATTTAACTATACATTTTACTCTGTTCTTATATACCTGCATACAAGTTACTATATTTAACTATATATTTTACTCTGTTCTTATATAACTGCATACAAGTTACTATATTTAACTATATATTTTACTCTGTTCTTATATAACTGCATACAAGTTACTATATTTAACTATACATTTTACTCTGTTCTTATATACCTGCATACAAGTTACTATATTTAACTATACATTTTACTCTGTTCTTATATACCTGCATACAAAGTTACTATATTTAACTATATATTTTACTCTGTTCTTATATACCTGCATACAAGTTACTATATTTAACTATATATTTGACTCTGTTCTTATATACCTGCATACAAAGTTACTATATTTAACTATATATTTTACTCTGTTCTTATATAACTGCATACAAGTTACTATATTTAACTATATATTTTACTCTGTTCTTATATACCTGCATACAAGTTACAATATTTAACTACATATTTTACTTTGTTCTTATGTTATTCTTATGATATACAAGTTACTATATTTCACTATATATTTAATATGATTTTTGTTATATACCTGCATACAAGTTACTATATTTAACTATATATTTTACTGTGTTCTTATTATGTGTAGTTTTACCTGCTTAAACATGTGAATAAATTACACATTTTGGTGAATTGATAAAATAAAACCCCAGTCACCTTTCATTTTGTTTTCTACACAACATTGCTTCATGGCTTACATCTTCTTCTTGATCCTCTCCTGATTCAGAGGATGACCGCGTCAAGACTAACGTTTTTGATGACTACGTCCAGTTTGTGATCCGCTCTGCGGATATCAGCGATGACGGCACCTTTAAGGTCACACTCAGCAACCAAGCTGGAGCCGACTCTGTCTCATTCAGGGTCAAAGTTCAGGGTGAGGTTAACTTATAATTCTCAGCCTTTCAATCTATTTCAACTCCATCTATGTTTTATTTTATTTTATTTTTTATTTTTCCAGCTCACATTTATTTCTGCATGTAGTGATGTTTTGTCACAGCAGTTCTTTTTTGGATAAAGACAAAATGCAACATGTGTAAATGATAGCAGATTATGTAACTCTAACATGATAGTAATATGCTAGTGAGGCAACCCAAGACCATGTGACAAATGATCTTAGACTTTATTTATTTCTGTCACATGTCTCTATTCCTTTGTGTCACATGTCGCTATTCCTTTGTGTCACATGTCTCTATTTATCTGTGTCACACGTCTCTATTTATCTGTGTCATATGTCACATGTCTCTATTTATTTGTGTCACATGTCTCTATTCATTTCTGTCACATGCCTCTATTTCTGTCACATGTCTCTATTTATTTGTGTCACATGTCTCTATTCATTTCTGTCACATGCCTCTATTTATTTCTGTCACATGTCTCTATTTATCTGTGTCACATGTCTCTATTCATTTCTGTCACATGCCTCTATTTCTGTCACATGTCTCTATTTATTTGTGTCACATGTCTCTATTCATTTCTGTCACATGCCTCTATTTATTTCTGTCACATGTCTCTATTTATCTGTGTCACATGTCTCTATTTATCTGTGTCACATGTCACATGTCTATTTATTTCTGTCACATGTCTCTATGTCACTTGTCTCTAATTCATTTCTGTCACATGCCTCTATTTCTGTCACATATCTCTATTTATCTGTGTCACTTGCCACATGTCTCTATTTTATTTGTGTCACCTGTCTCTATTTTATTTGTGTCACATGTCTCTTTTTATTCTGTCACATGTCTCTTTTTATTTCTGTCACACGTCTCTATTTATTTCTGTCACCTGTCTCTTATTTGTGCGTCTCTATCTATTACTTACAGCTAAGCCTGGCTCTCCTCGTGGACCCCTCAATGTTGATGAAGTCACAGATCACACTGTCACCGTGTCCTGGAAACCACCAACATTCGATGGAGGATGTCCGATTAAGTCTTACGTCGTTGAAAGACAAGAGGTGGACACACCTAACTGGGTCACAGGTAAGATCTAAACCCAGGTTACTCAACCTGGGGTCCGCGGACCCCTAGGGGGTCCGTGAAATTTATTTGGGGGTCCGTGAGGGCAAAGGGGTCCGCAGGGGGTCTGTGAAAAAATAAGGGTCCGTGAAAAAAATAAGGGTCCGCGAAAGCCGAAGAGGTTTGTGAAAAATGGAATGAGAGATATAGTCGAAGGAAGAAGTATGTATGCCTCTAGAAATCTAGGCTAGGCTAGCCGTCAATACGTCGGACCCTGATGATCAGACCGTATCGTCAGTAGTCGATATATGTTGAATCGTGCGTTCCCCGATGAAAACAAGTAATATAGTTTCTCATTGGTATATATACATTCGGTGAGGTATGGATAACATGCCACCCGAGTGTTGTGTACAACTTAACTGCACACTATACATCCTAATATGCAGAGCAATAACTATGATGCGTTGCTCACTGTTGACACAGCGAAGCGCGGTAGTTATAAGGCTTTTGCGGAGGAAAAGTTATAACTAACTTGGATTTGACACCAAAAAAACGGTGCCATTTGCAGCTATCTCTGACAAAGAAAACACATAATTCTCCTGACCTCATGCAGAATCAACCAGTTTGTATCTGACAACTCATCGCTTCCAAATTAAAATTTAATTGGGAAATATATCATTTGAAAGTAAGAATTTCCAAGTAGGCCTATGCCTAGCAATACTTGCAGGTCTAGGAAAACTGCATTCCAGGCCCAGAAAAATGCATTTCTAAACATAAATTCTTGAACATAAATTTACTTCAAAAGTCACAAAATAATGCACCATTTCGCATCTGACCCTCAAATATTGAAAAAAATTCAAAAGGGGACGGGGAAAACCCCCTCCCCTTATAACCCTCCCCCAGGCCGGCGGTCACTGTCCGGGGGTCCTCAAACATTTCAGTTTATCTCAAAGGGTCCCTGGATAGAAAAAGGTTGAGAACCTAGGATCTAGACAATCCCATGGTTTGTTTGATTGTTTGATTTTGGTGATAGCTGACATATATTATGTTATTGTTTTATGTTATGCTATTTTTAAAAATTGAAATTATTGATTTATCAATAGTTACATATTGCCATAAATAACTGCTTCATATTATGAGAATTTTATACAAATTCCGTTAACTTATTACCATGATTTTACAGCCAGCAGTTATGTCAAGGATACCAAGTTTATCATCCAGGGACTCAAGAAAGGAACTCCTTACCTCTTCAGAGTTTCAGCAGAAAATGAAATTGGTGTCGGCAAAACATTGGAAGGAAAGGAACCAGTCTTTGTCAAATCACCGTTTGGTAAATCTGTCTATATTTTCAAATTCAAAGCAGTCTTAAATGGTAGCCTCGCATAGTGTGTGACTGGATGCTGTATGAAACATGTTTTACAAGAGTCACTCATTGCCATTGACCAATCCAAGTATTTGCCTCTTGAAATAAACTCGAGCTGTGATCCAATTGAGGCGACATGTACCACCACCGTTCATGTGAAGCAAATGATGGATAAATATAATTACTTAAACTTTTATCATAATTTCCTGTCAAGTACTAATTGAACTGAGTGAATTATTGTGTACAGTTTTTAACAGGAACTCTTCTTAGCCTGGGGTGTGACGCAGGATTCCATCGGGAGGGGGCACACTAATAGGCATTAAACTCAACATTTAATGCTAATTTATCTCTGATAAATCTCTATTATAAATGTTTTAATCTGTTGTTCTGTTTTCAGACCCCCCTAGTGCACCAGGAGACCCAGAGGTCACAGAGGTTGGTAAGGACCATGTAGAGTTAATGTGGAGTAAACCAGAATTTGATGGTAACTGCCCCATCATCACTTACATCATAGAGAAGAGTGAAGCTGGCCTAGATAGATGGGTAAGTCATACCTCCCTCTGTCATCTGTTGCTATGTTTCTTTTTTTTTTCATCTGTAATAAATTATCTTATGCAAGTTGGTCCCGGAAATTCAAGAAAATTTTGGTGAAAATTTGTGATTTTTGACACAAGATTTGTTATCTTTCACTGTTTGTTACACATTAGCACAGTTTATCCTGGGGGGGGGGGGGGTTCCCCCATGAGGAGAACTCCTGAAAACAGGCTAACACAGGAATATGTTACAACCTGTGGCAATATGAAATATGTGTTAGAATGTAACTGAAGAAAACACATGTTATTGTGAGATCCAGAATGTTTCAAGTTATGTATTTCAGTATTCTTGAGTTGCATTTGTGTTATTGATTGTCACATATAGAAACACATTAGCTCACATTGTCACATGAGTCAAACTCAACAGATTTCCACATGTTTTGAACACATGCGGTTTTACGTGTGAAAACATGGTTAAAAACACAAAAAAAACATGTTTTCCACACTTTTACCTTTTGTAGTTTGTTAAGTTTGGGTTGACACAGGTCTGATTCTATTTATTGGTAAGGGATTTTCTTTGAAATAACATTTCCCTCCCCACTCAGGTGCGTGTGAACCGCAACAACGTGAACACCTTCAACTTCAGAGTAGACAATCTGATCGAAGATAGAGTTTATGAGTTCCGTGTCTCAGCTTTGAATGATGCTGGTCAGGGGCCAGCCTCGGAGACCACCATGCCAACCAGAATCAAAGATCCCCATGGTAACAATCAAAACAGCGTTCATTCGAAATGTTACAAAACATAGCAAAGAGGGCTCTCTGTCAAGTGGGAAATTGTATCTCCAAGCACAAATACCTATAGCAGTTTTTGTTCACAGAATTGTTTGAAGTATGAACTAACATTTTGTGGGAACTCCTGGAATAGTTCAGTAATGCATGATACATATAATAGTAAAATTAAAATAAAACTACCTATCTGTATTCTCTGCATTATCTTTATTAAAACTACCTATCTGTATTCTGTGCTTGTACTTGTCCCTTGTAGTTTCTGTTACTTGTCATTCAGCCTCTGAAAAAGATCCTACTTGGATCGAAACGTCAGACCCAATTACTTTTACACAAGTTTAAAAGTAATCAAACCTTGAAATTACTATGATAAATAGAAATAATAAGTTATTTCATTGGTTTTGTTAAACTTTACACCCAGTTGTGACAGTTTATTTCTATACTGTACTGTCAAGTCCTGCCTCAAAGCACTTGCACTGACAGAATTAGCAGTATGAAAATCATGTTTCTGTCAGATAATGGTTATGAACTGTTCATACTGTCAGTACAAGTGCTTTGAAGCATGATATGGGAGGGCAGTATAGAGTGGTATTAGCATTAGAATCAGATTAAGGTTAGAAACTGTTCATACTGTCAGTACTAGTGCTTTGAAGCATGATGATGGAGGACAGTATGGAGTGGTATTAGCATTAGTCAACTGTTCCAACTGGCTGAAAATGTATTCTATGTATATGCTTATGTGCACACACATGCTCATATTCAACTACAGATATGCATATGCATAGTTCTAGTTGGTATAATAGAACAAGGTTAACCTCTAAAGGTTACTCTAGACTCTTTACTTTCAATAGAGACCAAGAACACTACCATCTCTACTTAAAAAGTCAGTATTTGTCTTCATTTCAAGGACTGAAGGAAGAATTTGTGCACCGCTGAAAAATATATACCGGTCCATATGTTATTCATGTATGTTATTGATTAATTTATTCATGTATCATGTATTGATTGATTAAATCCATTCATATTTCAGAGGTTCTCAAGCCACGATTCACAGAGAATATGGAAAATGCCCAGGGCGAGGAAGGTCGATCGGTTAAGTTTACTTGTGGATTTACCGGCAAGCCAGCCCCTGAAATTAGATTGTGAGTATAAATGTCAGAATTATAACTTTTATTTGGACAGGATGAGGCAGGACAAAGTCTCTAAATATATTACAGTCATCCAACCTAAATGTATATGACTTAGCATTTCCTTTATGTGTACAACAATTTGACAGTAATTTGACAACAATTTGACTGTTCGAGTCACTCCAAGATTAATGTATGTCGTCCAGTTACAGAGTTGTCGACAATTGAGAATTCATAATCATGGACGTTAAATATGAATCTAAGAGACTGACTTGGGTCAGCTTGCGGCTTTGATAAGCCAATGAGGCTTCTTCGCGAGTTCCTGCTTGCAGGAGGATCTTAAATACATACATACATACATTAAGGTATTGAAATTAAATGAAAAAGACGAACCATGTGTATATGGCAGGTCTTCATGGTATCTCATACACTGGTATGTTTGTCCTTGTGTGATCTTGTTCTATGGGAACTGAATCCAAAGAAAGTTGACTACTCAAGTTTATACCATTTTTCAATCAATGAACCACTCGATCGATAGTTTTATTGATTGGCAGTTGGTCAAGAAAGGCAATCGAACAACATCAGAATTTAATTTTATTGTTGTCATTGTTTCTTCTCCAGCTTTAAAGGACAGCGGGAGCTGTTCAACAATGACAAGTATTCCGTCAACATCGAAGATGATAAGGCCACATTAACCGTCAGCAATCTAAGCGACGAAGACGCTGATGAATACTCTGCCGAAATCAGCAACCGTGGAGGCCGGAAATACAGCCGTGCCACTCTGATTGTCAAGAGTAAGTTTTGAAATGCTTAGAATCGTCAAAACTGCTCAACAAGTATCCCTACTTTTGGCAAGTGATGTCTGCCCTCAATTCCAAGGGAATGGATCTGGGGGCCATACCCCCCTCTTTCCACCTCCATCGTCAGTCGGGGGTAAAATGTTATGCCAGGAGATTTTTGACATTCAGTTGGGGAAGAATGAGTCCACTCGCCTCTTGGCTCTCAGGATACTCTTTCATGAAGGTTCATGCCCCTGCCTAAACCTGTCGGGGTAGAAGTTTCTCCCGCCCCTTCCCCTCCCCCTCCCTCATCCTTTGAAGACCAGTGCGTATCACTGCTGATAAGTGATTTCTATTTTTTTTAAATCATAAAAATTGGATCAGAAGGGAGCAATTTGAACACTTAACAAGCACCTACACAAAATAAATTGTTAAATCCTCTTGTGCTATAAAAAACCAGAGGCATTATTAACCTAGTAACACTAGTTTCCTTGCAAACATTCAACATTATCACACAACATACACAATTTTCACTTACACTAACTTTTCTGGAGTAATATGTACTATGTCATGAGAATTCCTATAGAATCACCAATTTAATACAAATTAATAAACCAGATATGATTCTTCCATCACCCTACATTCTTTCTCTCCCTCCCCCCTTCATTCCCCTCTCCTCCCCTTTACTTTCATGAAGACTTCAGGGAATGCTTTAGCTAATACTCTTGAGGAACATCTGATCACACCCAGTAACCATAATGCCAGAAGTTGCCCGAGTACCTATAAAGAGTTTATGCCCTTATGAGCATAGGTATTTACTAATTACCGTTATCACTTTTCCTGTTTATATTCTGTTACTTTTGAGCAATGGTGATAATTTCACCTAACAGCTCAATTTTGAAGTTGACCAGCTCCTTTAGATTAAACCAACAAAGTCCATTGTTAATTTGGCATGGTTTCTTGACTAGTTTTGGCAAGTGGTTGCATTAAATTACTAATAGAATAAATAAAAATTTACAAAAAGATCATTTCACTCTTTACTCTTCAGCCTCTCCAAAGATTAAAGTTCCCTCAAAATACGAAGGAGAGATCCGATTCTTCAAGGGTGAATTTATCAAGATAAAGATCCCTTACATCGGTTTCCCTAAGCCAGAAACTTCCTGGTCGAGAGAGGGAGCGAAGATGACCGCAAATGTCAGCTCTACACCGAGATTTGCGATTCTGAGCATCGAGAATCCCACAGGGGAAGATACAGGTTCCTACAGGTTGACTGCAGAGAACGAAGTAGGCAGCGATTCCGCTACCATCAGAATCAAAATTACAGGTATGAGAAAATGGAATGAATTATGCATGCCCAATGTTACCCTGTAGAACAGAGGGTCAAAACTTTAGAATAAAGGGGGCGCCCTTCATATATAGAGCATGACAATACAATGGAGTAACAAGAAAAATGTCTTAAACTCTGTTATATCCCAAAAATTTAAGAACGTTTTAACCCAACTGTGATTTATCATAGTTTTTGTTTCTTGGTGGAAGGTGTTGACCTGAGACTAGTTGAGATCATATTTGATACTTTTTTTAGTTAGTGTTTGCCAAACTTGGACATTGGTGAAGTTTCACCTGCAACATCTAAGAGCTGGCAGACTTTTCTTTACTAGCAAATTGGCCTAAATGGTTGCTACATTAGTCTATGATACTGTAGAGGGTCCATATGTATTGCTATGTTAATTAAATATGTTAGGGCTATGAATATCAAGCCATTGGAAGTGTCTACAACATGTGTTGCCCTACAACAAAGGTAATGTCTAAATGTATCATCTTGTACATTAAATTAAGTTTAATCAGTCAACTCCGACTAACAAAATGTTTTTCAGCTTCATGCAGGAAGTGAAGTAATTATAAATACGGGGATTTTCTTCTTCATTTTCTTGTGAGTTTAATTTTAATTCCTGATTGCAAAACAGACAAATAAATGCTCATGTATATTGTTCCTGTTTCTCCAAATTTTTTCAGATGCTCCGAAAGCTCCAGAGAACGCCCGCGTGAGCGACTTATCCCACGAATCAGTCACAGTGTCATGGACCGCCCCAGCAGAGGATGGCGGTACTCCAGTCACCGGGTACCTGATTGAAAGAGCCGACAAGGGATCGGATGTATTCACAAGGTGTGCCACCTCTTCAGAAACCACCTGCACGGTCAATTTCCTCAGTCCCAACAAGGAATATCGTTTCAGGGTGAAAGCAGAAAACATCATTGGTGCGAGCGAACCAATAGAAGTGACTCACACGATCACCACACCCGGTGAGTCCCTGCCACCATTTACCACCTCTCACCATTCATCCATTCTACCACCCCACCCCCCTCCCAACCCCCCGACCCTTAGGTACTTAGCCAAAAGAATTTGGTGGTTGCGTCCTTTAGAAGTAGTAAACAAGTTGCCTTATGTGTACAATGGTATCAGGTGAGTTTCTGGCATCATTTAACCCTTCCCTATCACCCACAAAGCTTTTACCTTTTATCCTTGCAAACATTTGGCAAGTCTGAAGGCACTAGCAAGTGTACTTTGCAGATTAAAGGCAGTATGCATATACTGAAATAACTCATGTTGAATTTAAAATCAAAGAAGACTTAAAATCAAAGATATCGTAGGGTAAAAGAAAGTTTTACCTTGCAAGTCTGAATGACTTAAGTTTAACTGAATGTGATTTTTAATGTTAGTAAAATTAATCTGTATTCCCTGTTTATTATGATATATTTTGCTGACTAGAGAGGTTTCATTAAAGGTGTATTTATTTCTTTTCGTTGTCTTTCTTTCTTCCAGAACCAGAACGTAAAATCAAGTTCCAAATGGAACAGGAACAAGAATCAGGTAATTAGAATCGTTAACTGTATTGAGCTAAACCGGTTTAATTATCTTTGAGAAAAGTGTAGGCAGTAATTAACAGTTTGCTCACATTTCTATAAGTTTATGTTTTCTCAGAGATTAATTCTAAACAGCTTTACATTATTTTAATGTAAATTTAGAAAAAGTAAATATTGCCATTGATTTACCAATAAGTTATTTAGTGACGATTGCAAGTATAAACAAATTAAATTATTAAAATAAATAAAATATTTATTAATAAAAGTGAATTATGAAGAAAACAGGATACTATTCTATCTCATTTTTTGCTTGATATATTGATTTCATACTTGTTAAAGCAATTTTTTTGCACTTGCCTAAACAAGTTTAGTAAAACCCATTGAGTATTACACAAACTAAGATTGCAAGGGAGCCTAATGACAAACATTTTTTCTTCCAAAACAAATTTTATTACATTTTAACTCAATATTTTGAAGTGAATCTTGAAAACCTAAGCTAATAAAGTACATTTTTGTGGAAATCCAGCATTGGAAATGCCCAAAATCTACTCTCAATATAGTAAGGAATAAGAATGGTTTTGATGTGATTTTTATTTTTCTGCTACCAGCTGCACCTAAGAGAGGGACAAGGCGCCCAGCTGACTATGATTACTTGGGTAAGTATAACATGGTGTGAATTACTTAAGTAAGTAGAACATGGTGTGATTACTTAGGTAAGTATAACATGGTGTGAATTACTTAAGTAAGTAGAACATGGTGTGATTACTTAAGTAAGTAGAACATGGTGTGATTACTTAGGTAAGTATAACATGTTGATAGAACAGTTATTTACATCTAGACGTTGGTGACTTTGGAACTGATCTTGAGTAAATTCAAGTTTATTCAAACACAGAATATTCTGTGTCCCACAAATTTTACTCTTATATGCTTGACTGACTGCACTTGCAAAAATATGGAATTTCATTTGTTTGGTGCAATTTTGTTGGAATGACAGTAACAGACCATATTTTCAGTTATGTCTTCTTTCCCTCAAGCCTGGGATATGAAGATAACACAGGTTGACAAAATAACTTGAAAGAATAATGAGATTTAATGTTATTGTCGGTATTAAAGTGATCTTAGTATTTCAGTATTAAGTATTCCTCACCATATTAGGAAAGAAAAGCTGCAGCAGCAGCTGCAAAATCCCCTGCAGCATGGCTGAATATCAAATAATAGAGATTATCTCAGCAGAGCAAGCAGTGTCTACTGTGTGAAGCTGACAGCAGAAGATATTTTGTTCTACATAGCTGGCCTCTTGGACATGGTGTCTTATTATTCTGGTCGTATTGTTATTATTACTATTATTATGATTGTTATTATTATGATTGTTATTATTATTATTATTATTTTTATTATTATTATCATTATCATTATCATTATCATTATATTATTAATATTAATACTATTATTATTATTTTTTATTTTTTTATTTTTCAGTTGACGATACCTTCAAAGCTGTCAAGGCTAAATGGAGGAAGGGAAAAGCAGAAGACAAATATGACATCATGGAGGAACTTGGCAAGTACGTACCAATGGCAGCTTGATTTCAAAGTTGGATTTGCATATCTGCATAAGTAATTATGATAATCAGGTTCTTTGATAATGATTGGTTTGTAATACATTTGCATCACAGCTGGGCAAAATACAATCAGCATAAAACACACCTGTAAAGTTTCTTAGGGTATTTGAGGTTTTAAAAAAACTATCAATGCAGCCCTCTGCAATGTTGTAAAATCAGAGCAATGATTGTGAACATGATCTTCTATTTCTTCCAACTACTAAGGGGTCCGTTCGGTGTCGTCCACCGAGCCGTAGAGAGGTCCTCGGGCAGGAACTTTGCTGCTAAGTTTATCAACATAGAACCCAAAGACAAGGCTCTCCTGAAGGAAGAGATGGAGGTGATGGGATGCCTGCAACATCCTCGTCTCCAGAGACTCCACGATACCTTCGACCAGGATGACGATCAAGTCGTCCTCATTCTCGACCTGTAAGCATTTTAGCTTTAAAATTTAAAAAGAAAGGTAGACTTGCTAGCAAGCGTAACATATACCAGACTGTTCCCACATCTAGTTTGAAACTTTGTTTGAATCTGGACAGAATGTTTTTGAACCGACCAGAACTGGAACCCGCAATTATCCGAGACTATGTAGAGCTTCCCTCTCTGGTCAATGTCAGAGTCATCACTGGCAAGTAAATACTAGATGGAACTTAGGATAATTGGCAGAATAATGAGAAGATGGAAGGAGGGGGGAGGGGAGGGGGGTGGTGGAAAGGTGGACTTATTTTACCTCTCTGTATTTTCAAGCCCTTTTCCAGCTACAATAGCAATGCCCTTTTCATCTTTCATTCCATCTTCATCTTTTTCTCTTTCCATCTATACAGTTTGAGCGGTGGTGATGCATTCCAGAGAGCCAGGGATCTTGGCTCACTCACCGAAGATGAAGTCCGTCTGTACACTAAGCAAGTTTGCGAGGGTCTGTTGCATATACATAAGGAAGGCTACATGCATCTTAATATGAAGGTTCGTTACCTATGACACCTCTCTTTCAACTAATTAACTTATTTTCGTACAAACTCAGTATGCATTGATACGATTTTACGATGTATTGATTTAAACACATGATGTTATGTAAAGAGAAACAGATAATTGTTAATTTGCAAAGATGTCATTGAAGATGGCCAATTCTGTCACCCAGACACATTGTTCACACTCAGTTTGGTGTATTTATACAATAGGAACGTTAATTCAAAATATTACAGTATTACCTTATTATCACTGAAATTAAGGCATAAATCGTTAGGGTATGTATCTCCATGAACAAAGGAGAAAACAGTTTCCAACCCATTTTCCCTTCACAAACAAGAAGGTCTCCTTATATGGTTATTTTCAAACAGACAATCTATATCGAGTGAAATAGGCCCAAGTTTTGTGAATAATTAAAATCTGTTATGTTAATGAATTGTACAGTGCGATACATATATGCACCAAATCTTCAGATTCACTATCAAATGCTGCTCTGGGACACTAATAGCAGTAATTTGTCTCATTTTTCAATCCTTCATTTTTAGCCTCAAAATATCCTCTATGAGACCAAGAAATCAGACTCCCTAAAGATCATCGACTTTGGTTTAGCTATCAAACTGGATCCCGATGAGAGAGCCAAGATTGTCCAAGCCAAGCCTGGCTACTCCGCCCCTGAGGTCCTCAATAACGATGCTGTGGGCTTTGGCACAGACATGTGGACCGTTGGTGTCATTGTGTACACACTGTAAGTGTAAATCTTGAACAGGAAAACTATCTGTAAAAAAAAATACAAAAGAATTTCTCTTTTATAAGCATATAATTTATAATACATTTGGTTCTTAAGTCTAAATGCATATTGTGATAATTTCACTTTGTATGAAAGAGATATTACTCAGTCAAAGTTTGTCTCAAGGTCACCAGAAAACCCCTTTGATAACAACATCTTCAAAATTTATATTAATTGAACATTTTACAAAAATTTGAATAACATATTTGAAAGGTTCAAATCTTGAAAAGCAAAATTAAAAACAGGTTCTCTCTTTTGTAGGCTGATGACAATATGACAAAAATCAAAATGTTTTCTTTTGAGGTAATCGTGTTAAATTAACAATTTCACATCATTTGTCGACAGGTTGAGTGGTATCCATCCATTCGAGGAGTCAGCTGACAAAATCAAGAGCTGTGATTGGAGCTTTGACCGAAGTGCTTTCCGTGACATCTCTGAGGACGCACAGGATTTCATCTCAAAACTTCTGGTGAAGAGCAAAGAGTAAGTCGCATTTTGATTTCTTGAGATGTCTTCGTCCATTTTCCGAACTACGATTTTGCGATCAATGTATATATTGGAGATCATTCATTGATTTATTTATGATGCTATCAAACAATCAGACAATTTGAAATGACTAAATCTAATGTCTTGACAACTCAATGAAGCTAGAAGGTGCCTCATGGCACCAGACTTTTACAGCTAGTAACACAGCAAGGGTACAAGTGGAAGTGCTCTGGTAGTATGCTGAGTATGTGTACAAAGCTGTCGGTATGATTTTGAGTACTTTGCAAAGCCGAGTACTTAAAAAAGCTGTCAGTATGATTTCAAGTATTTTACAAAGCTGTCAGTATGATTTTGAGTACTTTACAAAGCTGTCAGTATGGTTTCGAGTACTTTACAAAGCTGTCAGTATAGTTCTTTACTCTGCACTAGTTCACTAGATTTCCAAAATGGTCTGGTATGAGTACGAGTACAAGACCATGAGGGCCAGTAATGGCATAAGCAAATATGCTAGAACTCAGGTACAGACCTGCTACAAGGCTATAAGACCACACAGCACACCAGGTGCCACCCTTACTACTTATGATCTAAGTTATGATTAATTTAATTGGTAGCTATAGAGATCTACTGAATATAAAACATTGAACTGGGCCTCCACTGTGATCAAATTATGGTGCTCACATTTCCACTTGAGATGGACACCATCACCCACCAAATTAGGTAGACACCATTTCACACAAGGTACACACCACCATCCCACAAGAGGTGGAGGTAGACACCATCACCCAAATGAGGTGTACACCATCACCCCACATGAGGTAGTCACCATCCCACAAGGTAGACACCATCATTCCACATGAGGTGTACACCATTACCCCACATGAGGTAGACAACATCCCACACGAGGTAGACAACATCGCACAGAATGTAGACAACATTGCACATGAGGTGTACACCATCACCCCAAATGAGGTAGACACCATCCCACAGAAGGTAGACAACATCATTCCACATTATCTAGACCCCATCACACACGAGGTAGACACCACCATGCCAAACGTGACATTGCTTAATAAGAAATTGCCTTTGATACCTCGCAATAATGTGATCTAAGTTTCCCTTTTCTCTCATTTTCTCTTTCATCAGTGATAGAATGGGAGCACATGATTGCCTTGATCATCCATGGCTGAAGGTTTGTTCCACAAATAATTTTTAACCATTGTTGACTTTATGGCCATCAAAACTAGCCAACCTTCTTAAATTTGCATATTGAGTTTGAATGTTTAATTTGGATTGTTGTGTCATATGACACTATATGTACACCTTCCTTGCTCTAGTTTACCTCGCATTAGGAAATTATGAAGATTTCACTGTTGGAATAATCCGATATATGACCTTGGTTCCCATTCACCAAAAAGTGTGTGAATAATAAATGGATTCTTAAAGCAGTGACCACCCAAAGATTTTTTTTAAACTTGCATGCTCTAAAATTTTGTATTGAAAAATGCAAATCTCTCATGATTGTTTTTATTAGCAGCCGATAGGGTTATGGTTTCAAAATTCTAGAAAATACCACTTTCTGTTCAATGTTATATTTTACCGTGTCTCCTATTCTTTCAGGGCTCCAGCAAAAACTACAAAGCGCGTATCGATGTCGGTAGACACAAAGCTATGTGTGAATCTGAAGATTGGATTGTAAGTGGTAGATGTTTCTATATCATTTTTATACATATACTATAAGCTAACATTCTGCATTCATGTATTTGCCTGGTGGTTTATGTCATGTTAATTGAGTAGAGTATAATGAATCATAATCAGTTTAACTCACGACCATCCAATACGTTCATAACCCTTTTAATCCTCTCCTCATTATCCTTCTCCTTGTAGGAGGGTGAAGCCACACTGCCCATTGGTCGTATCGCTGCTTATGGTGCACACAGGAGAAGGAGACCACTGCAAAGCGATGTTGTTATTTGTGAAGCACGTATTGGTAAGTTCACCTGATGGGAGGGGAGGTGTGGGGGGGGGGATGGTTGGGCTTCAGTGTGCTGTACTCAGTATCTTAGCCATGTTGTTATTTGTTAAGCAGGTATTGGTAAGTTCACCTGATGGGAGGGGAGGTGTGGGGGGGGATGGTTGGGCTTCAGTGTGCTGTACTCAGTATCTTAGCGATGTTGTTATTGCGAAGCACGTATTGGTAAGTTCACCTGGAGGTAGGGGAGGGGGGAGGGGTGTTAGGGCTTCAGTGTGCTTTACGCAGTATCTTAGCGATGTTGTTATTTGTGAAGCACGTATTGGTAAGTTCACCTGGAGGTAGGGGAGGTGGGGAAGGGGTGTTAGGGCTTCAGTGTGCAGTACTCAGTATCTTAACGATGACATTATTTGTGAAGCACGTATAGGTAAGTTCACCTGGAGGGAGGGGAGGTGGGGAAGGGTGTTAGGATATCACTGTGCTGTACTCAGTATCTTGCATCAATTCTTCTTTTGTTTCATCTATTTTGCCTTATTGCGTAATTACTAAATGTTTGATCTAGCATTATAAGATTAATTTATACTCTGTTACCTATCATGATGTAAAATTAAAAGCCTAAACAAATCATCACCAAGTGTTATCACGCATTCCATCCCTTAATTGTTCACACCATCAGTCATTTTCAATGATCTATGACACCCTTTTTCTTTTTTCTTGCTCCTTTAAAGACAAAAAGGATGCCAGACCGCGCTTCTTGAAGCGACCACATAACCTGGCTCAGATGGAAGACCGAGATATCAGCTTCCAGTGCCATGTAGCTGCTCCAGTAGATTCAGAAGTTACTTGGTGAGTGTTTAACTTCCCTGTGGTGCACTAATATGTGATTCTGCCTCTCAGTTCTTGCCCTACCTCTATCTTCCTCCAGCCTCCCCCACCCACCCCCACTCCCCCAATCATCTGTCAAACGCATAGTCAGTGGTGTCATTGTGGTAATTGTGCTGAAAAAACTAGTATTTGTTTTATTTATCATTTAGAAATCATTAATCCACCGTAAGACAACAGTCTTAAAAAACAAGTTGTATAGTCATGGAATTCTAAATGAAGAGAAAAGTTGACATTTAGCGAACATTCCAAATGTATCACATTGGAACAATGATATATGACAAGAATATAAAACTTAATGTTAAGAGCATTTAACAATGTGACATTGTAGACAACCTAATAAGATACACTTCCTTGAGTGTGGAAGGGTTTCAATCTGGTAAAAAATAGTTTACGTTCAAACAACCATATCTAGAGTTAGAGAGAAGATATTGAGACTGGGTTTTGAACTATCACAGAAAAATAGTTTCTCTTCCATATAAGTTGTCAAAATTTCTGCTTCCAGAATTCTTTAAACTCTTATTCCTTTATTCCCCATCTTTACCTTATCCTGATAGGAGGTGTAATGGTTTTTTGAGGGTTTGTAGTGTCACAGAATGAATTGCAATGATAGACGCTGAGGAACAGAAGGAAACGTTTTATTTCATTTTTCTTTATTCGCTAAGGTACCATAACGGTGAAGTTATCAGACAGAGTCTACGACACAGAATAGACTACGACAAAATCTTCCACAATTTAAACATCATGAGAGTATCGGAGGCCGACCAGGGAGAGTACACTGTAAAAGCAGTCAACCAGTATGGTGAAATGACACACACTATGAAAGTAGAAGTAGCACGTGAGTACAGCTAGCAGTCAAAAGAAATGGACCACTATTACAACCAATCACAAAGCAGGATTTATCTGTCTGCCTTCTGTAATGATCTATCAGTGCTCATTGGTACTTGCTGGTCTTGGAAATGGATTAAAAACATGTTGATGATTTGCATATTTGTATGACAATAAATAATCTTTGACTGAAAATTGGGAAAAGCACAATTTTTTATCATGAAAAATTGTTCGAAGAAATCATGACTTTGAATCACATATTATTATGATTATTATTTTTAATTTTATTATTATTGATTAATTATTATTTGAGTTTATATCAATCTTCTACTTTCTTTTGCTACCTTACAGCTGATCCATTGAAGAGAAGAGTAAAGTTGAAACCAAAGTAAGTCAAGAATTTCAGATATTTGTATGTGTGTGTGTGGATGACACAACCTTTCATTTAATCTTGTACTCTGCCATGGTCAGTTCATGAACAGGTCATTTGTCGGTTTGAGCTGACGGTGCAGAATAACTTGACCATCCAGACAATTTGAGCTTAGAGGTTTGTCCAAAATATGTCCATAAAACATTTTGATACAGTTTCCTTTACTTGAGGCAAATTTGCCATTCAGCTATACTTTCTGTTCTCTTCTTGAATGTTTCTTTCGTTGGGTTTGGGTCTATGGTGCAGTACGACCTAGACCATTCAGAAGCATTGCCACGGAGGTTGTCCCAACTTAGGAAAGGAAACTGGTTTGCTGCGGTTTAATGTAATATTGGACACTGTGATGGTCCTGACAGAACACAGCGTGATCTATAATATGTGGTTAATATTTAGTACATTGATATTGATATTATTATTTTTATTATTATTTAAACATTTCTAAAGCGCACATTTATATGTAAAACATAAGCTGTGGCACTGTACAAACTTAAAAGAGTAAAGGTAAAAAACTTAAAGAAAATTAAGAAACCATGTTAATCCATGTTTAACCATGATATTTGTATTAATATACTCTTAATATGCCATTTAATAGTCTCGTTGACCTTCAGACAGATAATTTTAATTTGCAGATTTCCATCTAATTATTTAAGGGGTGTGGGGGGGGGACAATTTTTTGTGCACCATTGGTAACTCAAAAGATACCTGAGATAAGGTTTTGGGTTTGTCTCTTGTTTCTAATAATTTTTATTGTGTTTTTATGTTACTTATTTGACCATCAATGTTAATTTTTCGACCAGATATGTAGCAATGCCAATGCCTGAGAAACCAAGACACAGTCCAGAGTTTACCTTCCAGCTTAGATCCAGAGGAGTGCAAGAAGGAAGCCATGGCAAACTGAGTTGCATCGTACAAGCATATCCACCCGCTAAAGTTAGTCCTCGTTACCTTCACTTCAATCTAATGTTTTGTACATTGCTTGAGTTGCATCGTACAAGCATATCCACCCGCTAGTGTTAGTCATCGTTACCTTCACTTCAATCTAATGTTTTGTACATTGCTTGAGTTGCATCGTACAAGCATATCCACCCGCTAGTGTTAGTCATCGTTACCTTCACTTCAATCTAATGTTTTGTACATTGCTTGAGTTGCATCGTACAAGCATATCCACCCGCTAGTGTTAGTCATCGTTACCTTCACTTCAATCTAATGTTTTGTACATTGCTTGAGTTGCATCGTACAAGCATATCCACCCGCTAGTGTTAGTCATCGTTACCTTCACTTCAATCTAATGTTTTGTACATTGCTTGAGTTGCATCGTACAAGCATATCCACCCGCTAGTGTTAGTCATCGTTACCTTCACTTCAATCTAATGTTTTGTACATTGCTTGAGTTGCATCGTACAAGCATATCCACCCGCTAGTGTTAGTCAACGTTACCTTCACTTCAATCTAATGTTTTGTACATTGCTTGAGTTGCATCGTACAAGCATATCCACCCGCTAGTGTTAGTCATCGTTACCTTCACTTCAATCTAATGTTTTGTACATTGCTTGAGTTGCATCGTACAAGCATATCCACCTGCTAAAGTTACCTTCACTTCAATCTAATGTTTTGTACATTACTTGAGTTGCATCGTACAAGCATATCCACCTGCTAAAGTTAGTCCTCATTACCTTCACTTCAATCTACTCAGAGTTATGGAGCCATTAATACCTTAAAAATAAAATATATTTGTCCAGTAGTGTTTTTTCTCATGGTTGTGTGCATTCTATCAAATTGCCAGAAACAAAATAGGGACAAAAATGTGTACATTAAAAGTATTATCAGATCTCTATGTGTTTGTCTAATAATATATGTTGTACTGACATAGTTGATAGTACCATGAAGCATATTTGATTCAAAAAAGTTTCTGGAACAGAGTTATTTGATAGCAACTTCCCATAAATACACTAAGACAAAAGAAATGAATAATTAATTAATATTGAATCCGGTCACAAGGAATGGTTCATTTGTTGAAAAAGTTATTTCCTTGGCAATCAATGATGATTGGGCAAAATGTAATAAATGTATTTTAAAATGGATGGAGAAATATTAAGAGTTTTGTGCATTCTAACTCTCCTAAGCTATTTATCTAGTAATGTGCTCTATTCAGCTGTGACAAACAGGCCAATCAACACTCATGATTTACCTTGCCGGTATTTTTTGAAATTTCAATGTTCTCGTCTTTTGCTCGATTAACTCTTACCTTGTATCTTCTTTCAACGTTTGTTGGAAATTGGTTTCATTTTAAACTCTAAACTGACAGTGCTGGACCCAGTAGAGCAATTTGCAAAACTTTTATAAACACGATTAATTTGTCTTTATCTTAACCTTTGATACTTTGAGCTGCTTTCATTGGTCGACATCTTTCAGGTTAGGTGGCTCTTCAACGGTAACGAAGTGACTCGATCAGATCCCGACATGAAGTTAGAGTTCTCTTACGGCATGGCTTCATTGGAGATAGACAGAGTGATGGGCGAACACTCGGGGAAGTACACCTGTATTGCTTACAACGAGGTCGGAGAGGCCACCACAGAGTGTATGGTCCGGGTACAAGGTAACCATTTGCCTGCTGAGCTTGACGTTAACACTTTACAAGCACGACTGCGTATGTCTCGCATGGGCTTCCATCCACGAAGGCATCTTTATTACTGAGGAGGGGGAGGGGAGGAGGAAGAGGTGGGAGTAGGAGGAGGGGGAGGGAGGATGACTCTTTCTCTCTCTCTCTATCTCTCTCTTCCTCTGAATCATAAAATCATATAAATATCATTTTCATCCATGCTCGTCTTAAATTTTAGAGTGAAAATAATGGCTTATTAATCATAGAATTGACTAGAAAGAATCTCTTCTGCTGTTTTCTAATATTTGATTTTACTGCTGTATAGTATGTTTGTTTTCATGTACATAAAACATCAATTGATCAATGAATGTTCTTTAAACCAGCTTATCTTTTTTTTCATCTGGTCCACAATTTATCAAATTTCCTATTGCATATTACCCAAAATAAGATTTCAATGGTTTCAAACTAATTAGATTAATTAGATTTAATAAATAAGATTCCATTGATCCCGAACTAGCTAGGTTGCATCGTAGATCTTTGTACACAAATGATTTGGTGTTAAGCAGCTTTATGGATAATCTGAGAGCATATGCTAAATAAACATGGCTTAACACAAGTACACACATTGATGGCTCTAAAACAATGACATGAAATGACTAAAAGGAGGGGTTAAAAAGCCTCTGTACCTTTTGTTCTTTGATGTCAATAAACTGTAAAACACAATTTAAACTTAAGCTAAAAAGGTGATAATTTAAGTTAAATATGACGGGACTTCAAAGACAAACATACATTGACTAGAAGACAAGAGTTGTTAAAAAGCTACTGTTGTCTTTGTTGTTTTATGTCAGTAATGTAGTAAAAAAATGTAATTTGACACTAGTGAAGGATAATTTTAGAAGTCAGCCCTTCTTCATATTCAGAACAAATATTAGCAAGCTCAAATCGTGACTGTATTTTTAAACTTTGACAATGTGTTTTGTTGATCCAAACAAAGTCTATTGTTTTTAAGAAAAATACAAATCCAGTATTTTGTCATCACTTTCCGTCCCCAGAATATGTGTTTTTTTCTTTCCCTTCATTTTACGTTCTTATAAGAATTTCATCTTTTTTTTTCTTGCTTTCATGCCTGCTGCCTGTGATTTAGTTTGCATTGGTTTTCCAGACTGCATGTTAAAACTTTATTTCTGATTTGATTTTGTAATATAATTTCTTGAATCAGATTACTCTTCTTAAAGACAGGTCATATACTTAGAAATTTTATTTTGAATCCAAATTGCAGAGGTTATGACATAACTCTTATTTGTCAAGTTTCTCTAGAACTAAAGTGTACAAGATATTGAAAATGATATACTCTTTTCATAGCCCTTATTTTCCCATCCTCTGGAACCACTCTGTCCCACTCCCAATGGTCCCTACCCCCCCCTTGCCCACACACACACACATACTATGGGAAAAGATACCATTATGATGATGATTATTTTAGGATCACAGATATAAGTTTACATTTCTGTACAGGCATCTCTGTTTATTATTGGTTGGGATGGTTCTACATTTAATGCGATGCCTGGGTGGACAACTTTATGGCAGCATATACCATTACTGTTATGGCAGCATATACCATTACTGTTATGGTAGCATATACCATTACCGTAACAGTATGATGGTTGTAAAGGGAAATAATACTTTTTGGCACATATGAAGCTATTTTATGTTTCACACTGTTGAGTCAACTCAATTGAGACATCCACACTTCCACAAAGTAATAGAGGGTTAAGCCACAGTAGTGAAAAAAAGGGGTACATTCGGTCAACCATGTCTCAAGTTTAATAGGGACAAGATATTAACATGTGGGGGGGGTGGGGGCTCCAAAAGAGGCATGGAATATTTCTCTATTAAGGCTAACTATTTCTCTGCATGCTACTGGAATATCCCCGTACATGCATAGTTCCCCTTAATTAAGAAATAAAATAAATTGTTAAGTGTAGTTCTCAAATTTTGGACCCACCAGACCCCCACCCCTCAGCAATCCATCATTGCATTGAATACATAAAAGTTAGTTTGGTCTATGGATTTGATGTTACAAAATTACTTTTTCTAACTAGAAAGGAGAGTAGCAAACGTAATTGAGATGGGGGGGAGGGGAGGGGGGTTGGATAAGGCAGGGGGTTATATTTGCTCAATGCCATAATCGTATAAATGCTCTGAAGCACAAATTACTGCCGATATGTCTCCACAAACTGGTGATGTTTCTAGGATATTCTTGAATTTTTCATGATGACCGTTTTTTTAAAATAATCTAGCAGTTTGTTTTATATCTTTGGAACACAATTATTGTGTTAATTCAATAAAAATTGAGTTGAAAATCAATAATAATTTATAATCTGACCGCATTGAGCATGGAGTTTGCATCCAATGGATTTCCTACTTACCGTTATGATTGTGTGTTCTTATTTTTGTGTGTGTGTTTTACTTCTTCTTTTTTGGCTTCATGAGTTTAATAAAGATAATATATTAACATGAATTGCAGTGTTTTTTCTTTTCCTTTTGTACATATACATAAGGTTTATTGTTAACTGATGCAATGGATTGAAAATAAACAGCATGCTGTTTTGTCATGAAAGGTAATTTTACATATCAAATATTTCCTTAAAGGTAGTCTGTATAGGCCCCAAATTATAGCTCGCTATTAATGCTAGAAGTTTTAAAAAAGTACTTTCCTGGAGGTCTTTACTCTCTAAATTGTTCTCAGACATTCAAAACGAACACACAAGATGACTGAATGTCCCATTGGGGAAAGTCTCCTCAAAGGTTTGTAATAAAAACAGTTTAAGAATTTTGACCAAAGGTGACCATATTTGAATATCTAGCATATTTGGGGCCAATACAGCATCACTTTAAGGACAGAAGTCCTGTGTTATGTCAAGCTCTTCAATATGTAAAGAAGACCTATCGAGGAGCCTTGAGATCCACGTTGGACAATTTTGTCACCAGCCACCCTTTCTGAAGTCTTCATTTTGCCTTAATCTTATTATGAGAAAATAGAATATGTGACCCCCCCCCCCCCCCTGCCTCTGGCTGTAACACCCTGGCATTCTGCTTACCAGGCCTGGACTCCCCAATCTAGAAAATTGGCTTACCAAGAATTATCAAAGCATACCCCCATTTTTAGAACGCATATTAGAGATTAAACATCACCATGGAAACAGCACAACCCACACTATTTCAAGGTAGGCTAAGTTATAGCTCTACGTTTATGGACTAGGTGATAGTACGTGATTCATTGGTTTGGGAAATTTTATTTACGGGCTGGGATGAGACGGGAATTACGCCGTTTATGCGGGTTAGCTGTACGCCATGGTGGAGTTTCTGTCGTATTCCAAACACCTTTGCTTCGACTCTAATGGAAGACTGACTGAAATCAGTGACAGCGCTGTGATTTTAATGAAACTGTGTTCCCGGGAATGAAAGAAGTATACATAGATACCGATATCGCTAGCTCGAGAAAACGATGCATAAGAAATCATCGGTTAGAAGTAATTAACTACTGAAGAACCCTTAATTATTTTGTTCCTCTACAAGTACCTTGTTTTGGATTGGTTTTGTTGTTGATGTTTAGTGCCAAGACTACTTCAAATAGGTAGGACCGAGACCCTTAGCTTCCCTCCCTCCGGACCTCCCCCCCCCCCCGACATGTATCACTCATGCTACAGTCTAGACGTAAGAGGGACACAAAAACCGGCAAACGTCGGACCTCATAAATAGAGGATCACTGTATTGATAATTGGTAGTAATTAATCATTGTCCTGATTTTTGCCTTTATGTGGTCTACATTTCTCGTCAACTTGACTCAGTCAGTACATGGTGTGACATGATACTAATTACGTAGAACACAATCATTGCACTCCTATCAGAAACACAGAAAAGATAGCACAGTAAATATGTAATCTGCTTTAGTCATACCGTGTGGTTATGTATGTATGTATGTATTTTAGATCCTCCTGCAAGCAGGAACTTGCGAAGAAGCCTCATTGGCTTACCAAAGCCGCAAGCTGACTGAAGTCAGTCTCTTAGATTCATATTTAACGTCCATGATTATGAATAGTCAATTGTCAACAACTCTGTAACTGGACGACATACATTAATCTTGGAGTGACTAGAACCGGGGACCTTATGATTGGAAGGCACCGGCGTTAACCACTGAGCTAACACTCCTTATTGCTTGTAATTGCTTATTATTGCTTTTCATTGTTTCAAATTATTATCATTCGTAATATATTCAGGGTCTCAGTCAGTACATGTAACAGTGACACTAAAAAACATTACACTCAACACAGTACACACATGCAACCCAATCAGAACAGAGGAAACGGTCGAGTAGTACCTTCTGTGGCCATACAGCGTGGTCATTGGTTGTCCTTGTTTCAAATTATTAGCATAAATATTGTCGCAAAGGAAGCATCATTATGTTTTAATATCAGACAGAGTTTTGAATCTTGAGGATCAATGGCAAAATGCACCGGTTTTGATCAAATTAATTCACGACAGAATTATGAAGTTCAAGGACACGTCATGTCATAATATAGGTAACCACGTGCATTTCTGGCTCCCAGTATAAACTCAGTGTCACAAAAGTTAAATAGCAAACGTTTTTCTTTTCTTTCATTCGAAACCTTTTTAATGAAGTTGGTAAAGAGAAGGCTGTACCGAGAGGGGCTTCAAAATCCAGAATCTCAAGAAAAACTAAAAAAGAAGATTTCGATGAAGAATTCGAAGAATTTAAAAGACAAGAGGATGAAGATATTGCAGCAAGAAAGATTCAGAGAGGTTTGAAGACAATGAGGAGTAGAAGCAGGACAGATGAGGGTAAGCATGACGTAATAGTGAGGTATAACTGCTGGTACTTTATTTCGCTTGTACCACGGGCGTCAATTTTGCTTCTCAAAGTGAAGGAGGAGCGGGAGGGGGCATGTAACTGTTATGAAAATTAACTGAATATAATACACGGGTGGATCTAAACACACGAGGGCAAATCATGACCCAAGGGCAAGCTTTCCACCCCCCCCCCCGTCCTTCCGCAGGAGTTTTGAAAGTCCTCTCGTTTGGAAAGATGCTTAGGCCATGTACTATATGTGGGCGCTTTTGTTATTGATTGTGTGGGGATGCATGTTATTACTGAAACACTGAAGATCCATAAGAGAAGGGACCCTCCGTTAAGGATTTCAAACCACAAGTATAGTCTTGTCCCATTATTCAAAGAGTAGGGGAATGACGCCCCTTCTCCTGCCAAAATAGATGCCTATGCGTCGGGTAGGATAGATGAGAAGGGCGTTCGGCGGGAGGAGTTTCTTGATTGCTATACCTGTTGTGTTCGGATCAATATGTTTCGTTCTGTGTAACTTATTACTTTCTTACTAGGATTTTGTTTTGAGGAAGCGTTATAGTTATACTTCTGCTAAATATTCTCATTTGCTTTCCACCCACTCACCCACTCACCGACCCACATTCTCCATCTATAGAAGACGAACACCATCGTGAACACCACGAAGAGCACCACCACGAGGAACACCACGAGGTACACGAAGACGGTTTCCACGAGGAACGCCATGTCCAACGTCATGAAGAACGTCACGAAGAAAGTTACGAGGAACATCAAGATGATACGTCATCGGGACAGCAAGTTGAAATCACTGACGTCACAGAAGGTACGCGAGCCATATAAAAGAATGCGACACACCGATCCCCATCCGTCCTCTTCCCGCCATTACCTCCCCTCTTATTTCCCCTTCCTCCCTCCCTCAATCGAACTATCTCTACCTTCATGCTCCCCCCCCCCCCATGCTCATTCCTGCCTGCATCCCCTCTATGTCCCTCACGTTCGCTCCTCAACCTCCCTTTCCCGTCCAACCTCATCCCGTTCCCCTGACGTTCCCCCATCCTCCTCTACACCTCCCAATCTCTCCCATTCCCTCTCAGTTACTCTCTCTCTTCCCATGTCTTCCCCATCCCACCACTTTCCAATTATAATTCCCAAGACAAATATTAGCTTTGCTGCGATATTTCAAATTTGCTGGTAATCTGGTTTTGCTTGAATCAGTTTTAATACAAATACCCATGCCGGGATATCATATGCTTCAACAGAGTTATTACTTAAATCGAAATTTAATTCAATTTATTAGCTAAATGTTGGTCACTTACGAACAAAATTACATTGAGCACACGAAACATATTTACATGTATGTCATCAGGCACTCTTTTAGAATCTTCAATGTTTTCTTTAAGTATAATATGAATATGAGAATACATAATGATTCATCCCGTATTTGTTCCCTGTCTCCATATTTCCTGGGTTTCTCTAATTGGCCTCATTGCCGCGACACTGTTGCCACATGCCGTCACCCCCCCCCCCTAACCCCCCATTCGCTAGTCCTTATATACACTGGCGGATCCAGGTCCTTTGTTTGGGAGGGGCCAAAGTGGCATTAGAGTGATATGGGGGAGGGGGAAAATTTTCTATTGCTGAATGCCCTCAGATGCAATTTGGTGCGACAAAAGTGTACAATGGTGATGTTAGTTTACTTCGAAAAAAAATGTTTCCCAGGTGTAATTTTCTAAAATATTTATAAAACAAAGTTGGGATCATCTTTCTCAAGAAATTTTATTTCTCATAGGTTATAAATTTCTTACAACCAGCCTGTAACATGCCTGCAAACCAGCCTGCAAAATGGTGTTAAACTGTAAATCCTCATGCTCATACATTTACATAGCTCCCAACTCTTGAGAAGGCAAATGCTGGTCCATGCCATGAATCGCCGTCCTGGGGGAGGGTATAAGGGGAGGGGGTGTCCCCCTCCCCTTTTGAATTTTTTGGGAATCCTGGTGATGCCTACATGTAAAATGGTGGCACTTAGAAAGGCTTTTGTCACCCAAAATTTTCTGAGAAATATGCATTTTTTTGTGTGTAACATCAATAAATTGAATAGTAAGTGATAATTCATTCTTTCCCGTGGCATGAAAATGTTCGCTGCTCACCCCAATGAAAAGAAATATAGGCTAATTTGAGGTTCAAATGATGCTGTAAAGGAGGTTTTATACTCTATTATGCTAAATGCTAAAGAAATGATGGTTGCTAAGTCAAAATTTGATGCAATTTTTTTTATGTATGCTTGACAATTACAATGCGGTTTTTTCGGACGCTTGTGCGGGTCAGCGGGTTTGGGTGTTAGAATGCGGGTCTTATTCCCGCGAATTGCGGGTCATTGGGAGCCTTGCATTTAATTTTAAACCAGAAAACGAAAAGGTTTAGACTAATCTACCACTGCTATTCCTCTCGATTTTTTTAATTTCCAATCATATGATTTAGCGGATGTTCGGAAACACTTTTTGGCTCACCTTTGGGGGGGGCCATGGCCCCCCATGGCCCCCCCTTGGATCCGCCAATGCTTATATATGATTTGTCCTAATCAGAGCAAGGATTTGTTTGCCATCTTTAACGGCAAGTGTATAAATTGTTTCTAACGACCTCTAGAAGGGGAATATTCCCGTATGTGCCTTCAGTGATGCTGATGGCGATAACCTTTATAATACAGTAAGTATATATAGAATCGATATTACTTGCATATACACAACAGGGAGATTACAACAGTATGCTATGCGTGCTTGAAACAGCAGCCTGTCAGTGCAGTAATTCTTTCACTCATGTAATGAATTTATAAACGGCAATGGGGGGGGGGCTATCGACGCGGTGGGGGTGGGGTGGGGATGCCTGTCAGAACCTTTCATATAGCTTTACCTGGGGGCACAAAACGCCTTCATGTAATACTACAGACAGAGTGACTTAGAAGGAATTTCAAAAAATTTTCTTTTGCTATCTTGTTTCGAACAACGTATACATTCTAGAAAACTAAACTGATTCCCAGGCTTTATGTTATTTACAGAAACTCACGAAGAAAATGAAATCCAAGAAGGTGAAGAAGGAGCCGAGGACGAAGGTGATGTTGATGCTGCTGTAACAAGTAAGGAAAAACACCAGAGCTTCCCTGGACACGTGACACTTACGTAGCCATGACGTCATTTCGGGTTACAATGACGTTATATCTTGGATATATCCCCACCCGACAAAAAAAAAAAAAAAGCTAATTTTTTTTTTTGGCTCAGCAGTCCTATAAGCATACCAGCCGTGGGGGAAATCCCTGTTGAAGGTCATACGTCACTTACAGAATTGGCAAATATAACACAGATGCATGTATAGCCTATTCTGTACTTGACGGATGGTCACTGTTATTCATTTAGAAGGATTGTTGTGAGGAAATCTAAGTGAAATGCTTACGTGCTTTTTGTGATTGATTATATCTGAATATCATTAATATTGAATAGATAAAATTCCCATAGTATGATCCAGTAGAACTAATTTCTAATATTTCTCTTTATACTCTGTAACACTGATATATAGTAACTAACTGTGTAGATATCTTATAACGTAGTTAGTATGTATACTAACCCGAACATTGAATGATACTCATCGTTACAATCATTCATTAGTTATGAGACTAACTTTCCATTGTACAAGTATAATACCCTCTATATTTATACTGAAATGGTAGTTATTCAAATTCTAAATATTGAAAGTATAACATATGCAAATGAGTTGAATAAGATTTTTAATTAAAACAATGAATAAACACAAATTGAGAAGTTAAAACCTTAAATTATGTGGGCAATTTCAACAGACGTTTGTGCAGTCATACTGAACATGTAGACAGACAGAAAGATGAATAGACAGATGAACATTGCTGTAGTGTTCTTAAAAGGATTGTCTGGTGGCTGATTGGAAACAAATATATTTTTGAAGGATGGGATGTTAAAAGAATGTTCCGTTAGTATTGAGTGTAATACCGAGTATGGAAAGTAAACAAATCCCACCTTGCTTGGTTTGAATAAAACGAACACTCCTCTAAACTTAGCTGAAAGTTCTTGCGTTAATTCATATACTTAATTCCACACTTGTATATGTATAAAGGACCATTATTTTTTGTAGGCCTGTCGTTTCTTAAACAACATGAACAAAGTCAGCATTGCTTTAAATTCTCTAACCTGTTAGAAATCTTTGGTTGCCCCCGAAAAAATTGGTATTTAAAGTATTGCTCGGTGAAGAAGGTGGGGGAAGGGGGTAGGGGAGGGGTGAAGGTCGGAGGTCTAAGTTATACCCCATAGTTTATTATCAACTGAATGTTTTACTACAGGGTACAAACCGGTTGCTGTGCTTGGTGTGATCTGCTGAGCATTTTTAGTTCCTCTTTTCTACATGAAGCTCTGTCGTTTTTCGTCTTTCGTTACTTGTTTTCTGTTTATTACATATGATATTCTGTCATATATGTCTAATGTTGTTACACGTACCCAAGGCCATGCAGGATATCAACGTTGAAGGTTCATGGGCGTGGCCTTAAAATAATGGTAAGGAAAAAAAACATATCTTAACTATATCGTTTTTATATTTATATAATTCTTCTAATTGTTATTATTACGTACATGTTCTTTTCTTTTATAATCGAGGGGGGGGGGGTGGGGTGGGGACGTGCAATCTTGTGCGTGATTGTTTTGTTGAAGGGGCTGGGGTTGAGGAAGAGTAATTCATCTTGTTACTGGATATACCAAATCGAGAAATCAATTGTTACCGGATGTGGCACATTGGCGCCCGAAGAACTACTAATTAGAGTTAAGATATTGAATGGATATTTTTGATTATGTATCGGTATCTAACTTAAATCGTTCTCTAAACTATGCTTATCAAAACTTTACAATATTTTTAGTTTCACATTTAATTGCATTTATCTGGATCAAGGAAACTGCTTTGGTATTCCCTCTTGCTGAGGTCCCCACCCTACCATGTACCCACCACCACTCCACCCCCTCCCCCAACCCTCCAGACACGTCACCCTCCTTCCACCTAAACCCTGTCATCATTTGGCAACGAGCCCATGTACATGAAAGAAACATAGGAAATACGACTCTCAACTTGCGGCGCTGAATTTGATAAATCTTCGTTATTTCCTTCAAATTCAATTGTAAATCAGTTAATCGTCTGTACTATTTCATTGAGGATTTTTTTGTACCAAAGTGAGCCCAAAAAATTATGAAATTTTCTCGATTTTCTACTTTTAATGTAATATGTTTTGCAATCAGATTTGAGAGAAACACCACGTAGCTTTTTTTATTGGGGGGGGGGGGGTAGAATTGAAAGATATTCAAATAACCAAGGGATATTTTATTACTCTATTCAAATTAAAGTCTTTGTAAAATCGTCCCCTGCTTCTTGTAAATAATTGAAAAATAATGATATTTATTACTCTTATCAAGAATACAAACATTTCTCCGTTAAAGAATTTTTTTGTAAATGATATTTGATGTCCTTTTCTTCCTTTTTATTTTCTTTTGTTTGTTTTGTTTTGTTTTACATTTTGCTTACCCTAATTCCCTATGCATTATATTCATCTATCTTTGCAATTTTTTAGGCTTTATTTTATTTTATTTTGAAATTGATTTTGTCCCTGTTTGTTTTCTGTTTGATTTAGGGTGCAATGTTTGATTTGATCTGTTTTAACATATATATGCACGCTTTCAGATAAAATTCCATTTTTTTCTTTCTTTTTAATTATCATCATTTTCTTTGCCTTTATTTTCATCTTGCTTTGAGAATGCTTCATATCATATTTATTTCTTCCTTCTATGATTTTAAAACCCTTGTCAACACAGTCTGGAGGTCAAAGGTTATGTTGTGTTATTACGTTGCAGATTTGTCAATGGAATCGTGCGAATATCATCCAAAGGTGCTCTGTTGTTGAATATGACATTAAAATAACATTTGCTCTCGCGTTATTAAAATTTAGAGAAAAATATATCAATATTAACACATACGCCTGCACTGAACAGCCGAAGTCTTTATCAATTTAGCCTTAAAGGAGCATTTCAGAGATGTACCGTAACATGTATTATATGTGAATATCTTGAAAACAAATAGCCGTGAAGAAAATCCTATGCGATATTTTTGGGGGGATTTGTCGATTATCTTGGTTACCAAAATATTTCGCACAACCTCCTTCTACATCCCCCCACCCACCCAACACCATCACCACCCCATTAGGAATACTTTCAGCAACTAGTATACACTGTTGCAGGGCCCTAGCTTCACGATCCTGTTTTACCAAATCAGTTTTCACCTACCCGTTTTGTTTCTTGCAAAATCCACGCTACTTTTATCTTCTCTGTTTTTGGTTTGTATATTTCCTTTGCTTCAATCGTATAGATCTGTAACTTCATTTTCCAGGTATAGGTATCATGTGAATATAACGATTATCATAATATTTTGTCCTATTCAGCGCCCCATGCGGGTTACAAAGGCCCCGTCGTGGTAGTGAAACCAGAAAATATTACCGTTGATGAAGGACAATGTGCAAAGTTTTACTGCAAACTGTCCGAAGAAGTGGACGTCAGTAAGTGAAACAAACTTTATTGTATTTATCGTTGGTAGATCAATGCAAAACAAACATGATTGTACTTATCGTTGGTAGATCAATGCAAAACAAACATTATTGTACTTATCGTTGGTAGATCAATGCAAAACAAACATGATTGTACTTATCGTTGGTAGATCAATGCAAAACAAACATGATTGTACTTATCGTTGGTAGATCAATGCAAAACAAACATGATTGTACTTATCGTTGGTAGATCAATGCAAAACAAACATGATTGTACTTATCGTTGGTAGATCAATGCAAAACAAACATGATTGTACTTATCGTTGGTAGATCAATGCAAAACAAACATGATTGTACTTATCGTTGGTAGATCAATGCAAAACAAACATGATTGTGCTTATCGTTGGTAGATCAATGCAAAACAATCATTATTGTACTTATCGTTGGTAGATCAATGCAAAACAAACATGATTGTACTTATCGTTGGTAGATCAATGCAAAACAAACATGATTGTACTTATCGTTGGTAGATCAATGCAAAACAAACATGATTGTACTTATCGTTGGTAGATCAATGCAAAACAAACATGATTGTGCTTATCTTTGGTAGATCAATGCAAAACAAACATTATTGTGCTTATCGTTGGTAGATCAATGCAAAACAATCATTATTGTGCTTATCGTTGGTAGATCAATGCAAAACAAACATTATTGTGCTTATCGTTGGTAGATCAATGCAAAACAATCATTATTGTACTTATCGTTGGTAGATCAATGCAAAACAAACATTATTGTACTTATCGTTGGTAGATCAATGCAAAACAAACATTATTGTACTTATCGTTGGTAGATCAATGCAAAACAATCATTATTGTACTTATCGTTGGTAGATCAATGCAAAACAAACATTATTGTACTTATCGTTGTTAGATCAATGCAAAACCAACATTATTGTACTTATCGTTGGTAGATCAATGCAAAACAAACATGATTGTACTTATCGTTGGTAGATCAATGCAAAACAAACATTATTGTACTTATCGTTGGTAGATCAATGCATGCAATATTAAATACAGCGATACAAAGATATTTATAGTCAAGGGGGAGGGGGGGGGGGGGAGTTCAGCCCGGAAATATGAGTCATAGTAATATTAGTGTTGAAGAATGTTGCGCAAGTTTTTATCTCAGTGTGTGTGTTGTAGTTATGGATACTTTAAAGGGTATTGGTGTGCGTGTACATTTGCGACTGTTTGTGTTAGGGGGTGGGGTTGGGTAGGGAAGGGGGAAGGTGGGGAGAAGTGAAGAGATTGTATTAAGTTAATATATTCGGTTTGAATAGGGATTGAAACTTAATTCGATTAAACTTCTTCATTCATTATCTATTTAATATGTGACATGACAATTATTACATCTGGCAGTCAACTCTCTGACGTCATCACCTCATTTTTATTTCCTTAGTTGAATGGATGTTAGATGATCGAATTATCGAAGATGGTGGACGATTCAAAGTGTTTAACGAAGGTCCCGAATACTTTATGCAAATACCAATGGCGTTAGCCGTCGACGATGGTACATATGTATTCAGAGCTAAGAATACCGCCGGAGAATGCAAGACCTGTTTCACACTCTTTGTGCGAGAAAGTGAAGACGCAGCTCCAGATGTGGATGTCGCAGAACTACTCAAATCGGTGGAATAGATCTAAAAAACAATTCATACCTGCTTGACCGACCTTTATGGGAACCCATGAAAACAAAAAAAGAAATGCTAATGCATGAACAAGACATGTGAACTCATGGTATTAAATCTTGTAGTAACACAAAAGCCTGAAAAATATTCAGTCTGATGTCTCAGATGGGAAAATACTTTTCTCCGCATATTTCAGACCGGAACAATATTTTAGTCTGTTTATGTCAGACCGGGGAATTACTTTAAGTCTACATATTGTCAGACTGGAAAAATACTTTAGTCTGCATTTGTCAGACAGCAATAATACTTGAGTCTACATGTGTCAGACTGGAAAAATACTTTAGTCTGCAATGTCAGACCGAAACACGTTAAGTCTGCCGATATCAGACCGGGAAAATACTTCATTCTGCATGTATCAGACCGAACAAAAAATACTCGTCTGCCTGTGTCAGACTGGCGTAAGACTCCAGTGTGTTTCAGACTAGAATATCACATGACTTGTTTGTACGCATGCGTCAGCCATCCGCAAAATATAAAGTAAACGTCATCACTGTGAGTCGGTCACATGATTAACTAAACCATTGTCCGTTTTCCGCTTTCGCGGATAAATTGTGAAGGTTGAATGGCGAAGCGGATTTCACATGTCTATAAGTATGTCTGTCAAGCGTTGTAAAAACCCCTCTCGTTTGTGTTAAACACAACTGAAGGTGAATAAGATAACAGTTTCAGTCTGTTTTTCTCCCCTTGTGTTTATTTTTTCTTTTCTTTCATTGTTGATGTGTTACAAACAATATTTTGACCCTGTAGGTAGTTTTTAGCCACAAATTGATAAAACATTTGGATCATTACTTCTACAGCCAAATGGTCACTCACCTTGAGTCGGTCAATCATCCATATAGTACGTAAACAAAATGAGTTCATATTAACTCTGACGTGAGCAATGACGTCATTTTTGTATGGCAAAGCAGGTGAGATTGATATTGATATATTTATCAAGCTTTATACAACAATTCATATCTCTAGACTCGCCGATGTTATTTGTTACCTATTATTTTGTAAATTAACAAAGTGCGCGCTGTATTCAAGTATACTAACTGTACACACACAGTTTAGTGACTGAAGTTTGCCGTTGGATTTCTAATAGATTTGCTCTATGAAATGAACTTTTGTGTTTTGTCCTATTTCTAGTCTATGCTCTAGCCTTTTTTGGGAGGGGGGGGGGGTTGGCTGGAGAGTGGGTTTGTTAGACGCGTGGGTGGGCCTGTAAGAAGCGTAGGCGATGGGTCGGCGGGCATGTTTGAATGTACATCATGTTATACTCGAATTTAACTCTCGACTCACCCCCACCCCCACATACCCCTCTCATGAGTACTCTGAAGTTCTGTTTGCACTAAAAATTGGCTACAAACCTTTTAGTCAAAAACAAAATATTTAGTGGGCAATACTTAGGTACGCTAGCGAACGTACATTCTTTTCTACAAATAATCCGCCACCCCCATCCCCTCCTCAGTTTAAAAAAAAAGTCCCAGAACCGCAAGTGGACATTAAGCGGATACTGCAAGTTAATGGACTAGGGACCTATAGGTGGTATTGTAATGAAAGGGCGTCAATAATAATTTAAATAGTCTTCAACATATACTCACAATTGTAGCAGGCTAAAGAAGTCATTTTTATATATGCCATAAAGAATTTGACTTTTACATCATTCCCGAACAGTGAAAAATTCGATGTCTTGCTAAAGAAGCATTTTGGATGTTTCTAAATGGCGTTATTTGATTTTTTTTAGCAATACTGATGACAATCAAAGTACAATTTATTATTAAACCGGATATAAATTACACCATGGGAGATGAAGTATATTTTACATTCTTTCGTGTAAACGTTGTTTCGAAATTATATTCAATTCATGTTTGATCACCGTGATAACGTGACGACATGCCAGCAAAAAATGCTAAAGAAAATTAATAACACATGAATAATTAATATTCCAATAACTTACGGACATAGTTGAAGACACCATCACATATTTGCTCGTAAAATTAAAAACCTTGGAATATAAAAGTACATTTTCAAGTATAAGTGAAAATTTCTATCGCTATTTGGCCTATGTATACAAACACAAAAACAAAAACACATTGAAATACCTTCCATTTAATTTTCTCCGTATGGAATACATACAACAGATCCCAGGACGCCAATGCAAAAGACAGCTATACCAACTCGACCATGTCAACCCATAATTACCCTATGGAACGCCAAACGAGTCACCGAGTGTAATGGTATATATAATGAGTATATGCTCAGAACAAAAATATGTGAAAACTCGATTTACTCCACCGCCTTATCTTTAAGTGTGGCAGTATGCAACATCTCTATTCACTTTCTAACTTCGTTATGACGTCATTATATCTAACTTACTCTGATTTAGTACTTCTGCACGACATAATCACTAACGGCGTTCGTTGAGATCCTTTACTGTGATGTTTGTCACTCAATAATAATCCAAAGTAGGATGTAACTGATCAGTTGCACACGACTCATTATTTTGTGTACGGCTTTGTCAATTGATTTATTTTCTTTTCAATATATCGCGATGGAAGATCCGGTTAAAATATTAATACTGGTACCTGAAGGCTGAAGGCTGAAATCACTGAGCCGTTTATCATTGTAAGGGTTGAAATGATTTAAGAGACAACTGCATAGTCTAACATCGATATACAATATCCACACCTGTACATTGTCATGTGAAGTGAATTTGACGCATCATGTACGTAAAGATGTAAGAAGGAGGTAAAATTCAACGGTTTGCTTGCACATTCCAATCTGTGTCTTGATGTTCGTTAATTTACACTAAATTGAAATACAATAAGCATTGAAAGACGAACCAAATACAAAGGGTACAAATAGCCTTAGATATGTATATTCTTCAATAGAGAATGCGATATTAATATTACTATTAGCTGTTAGATAAGGAAAACACTTTCAAACAGTGGTGCAGGCACAAGAAGAACCTTCATATGTAATAGACCGTTAAAAAACACTGCTAATACTAGTCCACTTTATATTTGTCGGTTACCCCCCCCCCCCCCCCGAGAAATAGCCCTGGATATAGTGCCATCAACCAAAGTGACTGGACTACCAACTATTAGAAATAACACATGTTTGAAAATTTATCGGAAAAGTGACTCAAATACTATGTTAAAATTCAAAAACAAAATTTAATCAAGGGCAAATGTAGCTGGTGTCGTTCGAGAGTGCTCATTAGCAATGCCAGGATACAGTCTAATTTTCATATGTAATAGACAGTTAAAAATGCTAATAGTCCACTTTATATTTGTCAGTTACTCCCCTCCCCCCACCCCCAGAAATAGCCCTTTAATGGGTAGAGTGCCATCAACCAAAGTGACTGGACTACAAATCTAGCACACACAGTAGGATGGCTTATCAGAAATAACACGAGTTTGAAAATTCAATGGAAAAGAGACTCAAATACTATGTTTAAATTCCAAAACAAAAGTTAATCAAGGGCAAATGAAGCTGGTGTCGTTCGAGAGTGCTCATTAGTTTGTATTAAGTTGTTAAAAACGAACAATTTGTAACAGAGTAATCATTCTTTATGAAACAAAATAACTAACATTTAGACCTGGACTGAGAAGCCGAAGTTGTGGAGTTTTACACAGTTCGCACTCCATCCTTCCCTTCTCTGTCCAAGATGATGTTAAGATATGTATCACTGTTGGCATTCCTTATAACGAGTTCAAACAAATTGGGCTTCTACACCCATGTTTGCATAGCATGTTAGCAAACATTTAAAAGCGAACGATTGGGCCAAGATGGACGTACTATTACAGCCCTGTAAAACTAACGACATATCTTAATCTGTGCATATTACATATTTCATGATCTTTGAACTGTTGAAGTCATCAAAACTAGCTAGCTATTTTGCAACCAGCACCACATATTTGGTAGATAAAATGTCATAAAAAACAACTGGGATATTCTGGCGGCAGCCAGAATACAACCAAAGATACACAGTAGGTTATCATTTATTCATCTAATTTGGCCATTTTCACAACCTCTTCTTGTTCATGCGGTGGCTCAACTTCTACATTCTCCCGAACACTGCAGGGCATGCGCCCTCTTAGCCGCTTCGGTAAGCAACAGGCAAAGAGTTCCCCTATTGGACTGACAAGATCAGGATTGAGACTACTGGGATCAGTTGGGTGGGTAATTAAGCTGACCAATAGCCCAACAATCACGGTTATAAAACATGTCAAAGGGGTGTAGTAGGCATAGGATAAGGCATAAATGTTACCAAGGTTAGGGTCAATTTCATCTTTGTCTTCTGTCACTGTGTAAACAACTTGATCAGTGAGGGTGATGTTTGCATTTGGACACTGATCGGTGAACAACGGTGGTTTGTCTACGACCGCAGGATACACCAAGGAGCCTACTTTCAACCATATTCCAATGCCCAGTGCTGCTAACATGCCCAGCAGTGCGCCTTTCGAATTAGCCCTAGGGAAATAGATCCCAAGAGAAAACACTCCAAGTATGGGACCATTCAAAATACCCGCAAGGCTGACAACGAGGGGAAGAAGTCCACCCAATGATGATGCCAAAAATGCCATTGCCATTGTCAGGAGTCCAAATATAACAGATATCAGCTTCAAAATAAGGGTGAAATTGAAATCTGACATATCGGGGTATGCAGCTTTGATGATGTCTTGACCAAACAGCGTTGCGAATGCGTTCGTACCCGACGAGATGGTACTTAGAGTAGCACTGAACACAGCTGATATCAAGAACCCAGACACTCCTGGCCATTCATTGAAAATATCTATTATAATGTAGGCCATGAGTTGATCTGGTTTTTGTACTTCTTTGAGGGTGAGGGGGTCACACCCTGCAAAGTAAGCGTACATTGACATACCCGTAAGAACAGCGATGAATTCGACAATACCTATACAGAAATTCCCCACTGCTGCCACCCACTGAGATTGCCTCAGTGACCTGCAAGTCAAATACCTCTGTACGATGATTTGATTGGTCCCGTTGTATGACATTACGAGAGTACCAATTCCAATGAAGACCGACCAGAAGCTATGACGGATTTTTGGATCAAGACGGAAATCAAAGAAGGTCCCTCTGTCATCTCTAACGTTGATCCTGAAGACTTCAGTAAGTCCACCGACGTGAATACAGCAAGCAACGATGGTGAGGATTAAACCAGCCATGAAAATAATACTCTGTGAAACATAACACAAATATCAGAAACAATTGGAATGATATAAACTAGCACTAGCCTAATAACAGCAACCTTAATTACACGTCTCGTTATATTAATATCACATTTGAGGAGCCAAATCTACTGAACAGTTCTGTCTGGCCAATACAAAAGAATGGGATTGTTAGTATTAGTAATACCATAGTATACAGCTAGCTAGACTCACTATTTAAATTATACAACTTGGTGGACATGAACGTACAATGTGCATTCCGCTGTACATATATTATACATACCAGGGTTTCCCTTGCTAATTGTTTTGTGAGGTGACAGCCTTTCTGCTTCTTGCGACCGTCTTGCAACAATACTACCAACATCCTCGCCTCACTCTTTCAGAGCAGGAATAGAAAATGCTTGCAATCCAACTCTTTTAACACCTTGCCATCATTCTGTCATTGACAAATTGGCTGTGAACACTACACAACAGCAACAAATAAAAGTTCTTCTATTTAACATAGCATTTTATCTGATTTATTGCTACGATGATTGACAGTAGGATGTTAATAACATTTTCCGGGCGAACATAGCCGCATCCCCCCCCCCCCCCTTCACACTCTCGAGGTATGCTCACGCCCTCCAGTGTAACAAACCAGTAACCACCTCTCACACGACTAATCCTAGGGTAAACCCTGTAAAAAAAAACTGCAATTTTTAACCAGAATGAAAACATTTCATGGTTTCTTGCTGCTGCTCATTGATTTGGGGAACACTACAAGTATGTAATGATGAAGCAGTAATGTGTACAAGCTGTTGTTACCAAATTAATTCTAGTCATGGTCTTTCATAGACATGTATGAACCATTTGGCATTTGTAGAATACATCAGTGTGTGTTTGCTATCATCAATTTCACTAACCAAATTTTGAAGATGAAACATTTAGTTTCCACATGGTAACTGCAATTTGCTATATAATTCTTCAGCCGGTAAATTCATCATTAATCATGAGATGGGCACCAAAAACAAAACAGGTTAACCTACTCACTACAAATGGTAATGATCAATAATTTCCTTCACATCAGCATGTATAGGTGGTCTACCAATATCACCAAACCAAGTTTGAAGAAACTCCAGCTTTTGCTTGCCAAGTTATTGCAGTTTGAAGATTTTGACGTTTGACCCTGTGACCTCATTAACATTCATAAAATGAACACCGAAATCAATAGGGTTTACCTTATCATGCAGCGTAATGCTTTTTAGCAGTTTTAGTCTGATAAGTGTCTCATAAACATCATATCCAAAATCGACACCGACACTGGTTGTCTGACCCAACCAAAATGGCGTCTAAATACAACATGGCGGCGGTACATGATACCTTGAACAGACTATGACACTACAGTTCTTCCTCACTATCGATGTCGTAGTCTACAACATAGGAGTAGCACCATCCACGACATTCACTGCATCCTACAGAACACTCCAAGCCATGCTTCCTACATAAGCATCGTTTCGAATCACAATTGATTCTGCATTTACATCTGATGACCTGCAGTAGCATTTCAGGAGCTGACGGTTAGAGTGACATGGTGGGCATCGGGCTTATATTATTCGTATACCATCCCCATTCGTGGGCTTTGGATACTTCTTCTTTTGAGGCCTGTCTGGAAAATACTTCACCTTATTTCTTAAAATTGTCGTCATTTGTCATTTTCCTTAATACTGGGCCTTTACCTATTCCAAACGGATGAGAAGTGGTGTCACAGCCCCTTAAAGCGTGCACAAATGGCAGATGCTTGCACATGTCTTCTCCCAATACATTCGTTGTCTTCTGTATGTCCCAGATCCTTCGCATGTTTGATTTTTCACTCATGAAGTATACGTTATGTGAGGCATTGTTGGCATGGAAACAAAGAAGCTTGACTATGTATATTCAGCAATAACAACTGTTGCTTAGTTTGTAGAGCATTCGACAACTTGTTGTACTATCAGCGTAAATCGGCATCGGCTTCGGCATCGAACACACTAAGACCTCTTTCTTACATTTTCTGACACAACATGTAAGATATCGTTGTTTGTTGCATGAATTGGCGAGGAATATGTCTCTTCGGGATCTACAAGGCACGCTTTTAGTTAACAATACTGTTGATCCGAGAACTCCTTTTCACCTCTTGATATGAGCAGTGTCTTTTGTAAATGAGCCATTTGCATAACCATCAAAGACGACCATGGCGTTACCATACAATTTGTTGACATAGTCCAAGGACATCTTACAAATAGTGTTGAAGCTTTCGCCTTGGCGCCACGGCAGAAGCTGTAGGAGGGAAACACCGTCTAAGGCAAATCTTAATTCAACTGATTGCAGTTCGTGTCGTTACATTCATCTAGGCCCCATATTGCATCAGCGAGGGTAGACCTATTTGATGCTCTCAGAAGACCAGATGGCCGGTCAAACAGTGATGATGGGTGACTGCATAGTTCGTAACGGAAAAGTCCTGCCTTGTCGGCGTAGATACCATTTGACGCCAATAATAACACTCGCTTGAAGAGGAGTTGTGGTTCAACTTCAATTGAATCTTCATCCACTTTGACAGCTGTTTTGGCGTTCATTGTAGTGGCCTGCTGTGATCGCTTGAACGAAACTCCTGTCATTCCTTTTCCAGCAATTCCTTGCACAATAGTCGATTCGACATCTTTGGCCTTGTCTACGTTTACATTTCCGTCAGCTATAACCCCTGTGTCAATGTTTCGTAGAGATGGATCTTCTGCAAACGGATCCCTATTTTGCAGAAACGAAATAACAGTGAACATATGCTTGTGATCAATTTCCGTTCGTCTCTCGGAGGATTCTTGTGTTGACTGCTTAAGTGGTAGTCAATTCCGCATCCAGCTTGCATAGCATTGTTCTTATCTGCACATGCTGGCATGTGCTGGCATGAAAGTATCCACGTTACCCTTTCGGAGTCTGTCATGCCACGTCATCTTGTCAAACCACCTGTTGTTTTTACAGATCTCATCAGTACATGTTCAATCACAATATCGGATGAGAGTCCAGCCAAAATCGATTACTCCCCACGGATCATATGATTACCATTTTGGATCTCGGAATGATCTTCGGGATGATCAACTTCTAATTGTATCATCATTTGCAGATAAACAAGTTGTTCCCTGTAGCAGCGAAATATTGTAACATTTCTCTTATTGTACGTAGATGAAGATTCCAGTCACCAGTCTGTTCAGCTTTATTAAACAGGCGAAAAAATCAATCATATGCGTATAATGTATCCAAAGGGACCCTGTGCGAAGATTAGATAAAGAAAGTTTCTTCCTCTCAAGCTCTTCATTTATACTGTCGAGCACATCTCTTTTTGCAGATCTCTTGGGGTGAGCTTGTCTCGTCCCTTAGTCTGTTGTATAGGTTCTCTGCCGTTAAGAGTAGTTGAACTTCAGAATACGAAGAGGAGAATCCCAGTTTATTCAAAGTATCTATTAGGAACCGGGATCCGAAGTGGGTTTGCATTTGTATTCCTAATACAATTTGCAGAGGAGTCATCATAAACCTTGATAGTGCAGCATGGATACTGGCGTGTCCAATTGAAGATACTTTCACATTCTGTTTTCCAGTCATAATAGTTTTTTTAAAATAGTTTCAAACTGTCAGGAATATAAGTTAGACTTTGCTCAGTTGACGACACACTTGATGAGGATGGATATCTCAATGCGATGCTTCTATTTGCTTTATATCACTTTTTATAAGTTTTGCAGCAGCTTCTGCTATACATAACTTTTTTCAGAAACTGCGTCTTGATGCCGTAGCCTCTTTGAAAATTGTTGCAAAATTGACCATACTGTGTTTGTGAATGTTAAAACAGTTATCAAGATGTTATCTCCAAAGTGATCCTGTATCCTTTTCTTGGTGTATACATGCAGTGTTATAATGGTTAGGACAAAATTCTCTCATTTTCTTGACTAGATCGGTAAGAGTAGCCTGTACTTCTTCATTTTCTTTCAAATATTCCGCAACTCTGATAAATTCCGCCGCTTGATTTTCATCTTCAGGACGTCCAGGGGTTTGTTTGCTCTTAGATTTACATTAAAAAGACTTTGGAAGCTGAATGTGTGTTCTTAAATTAACGCTGCATGCCTAGTGCTATATTGCATCTGCAGTATGTAAATCGCCCAAAAGTGCTAATCAGGCTTTCACCTGTTTTGCCCATTTGTCGTCTAGGCCTCGGTCGTAACAAGCCGAATCAATTTTAATTTGAAGTAGGCCTCCAATTTCATGGCTAGGCATCAGTACATGTATTTCGGTTATACTAATAGCCTAACACAGGCTTAGCGAAGCTATCCTTTGGAGTGTTTTCTTCTTTTTGTGTTATATTCACTTCATTTTAATCTGTAGAATGGCTATTAAGTATCACAAAAATGAGCATCGATTCCTTACCTAAAACATTCCACGCAGATCACCGATAGCAGTCTCAAAAACGTTACATCCTTGCTCAAGTTCAAGGTTTCCGTGACCGAGCGTTCGATTGTGAGCAGTAGCAGTAGCCACGGCAACGGCTAGATAATTGTTCACCGTAGCTGATAAGAAGCATTAATAAATTCGTCACAACCGTCCCCTTTTTGAGCCAAAGTTTCGGTATGTGGCAAATGTCGATTGTTAGTATGTTACTAAGACGAAAGAATATAAACTATTAATTTGCGTTGAAATAATTAATGTTGCAATTTGTTTAGGGTTAAAGCATCAACTGAATGGACTTAAAAACTTCGAAGTCACCCAAAATATAATACTTATTTTGGGGCTGACATGTACTGGTACTTTATACTGTGCATAGCTAAACGTTAATCTATTACTACACATTGGACAGCACACCTACTGTACTTTTAAATGCATCTACCGTATACCCACTACACACTGCCGAGTCTATATGTAACGCCGGAGGAAAAGATGTTCGGTGGTGACATATTCCTGGGGGTGGGGTGATGGGAGCTTCGGGTCTCTGCCGGTGACGACAAGAATGGAATAGACACGATGGTTTTTGTTCTAGTCCATGTATTATATCTGCTAGCGTACGGTCTGACACCGTACTGACGGGCTCTCATAGAGCTATTAAAGTAACAACTTCAACTGCTGCAAAAGCAGTCAAAAACGTAGTTAAAAGATTAATGGAAATCTTTGAAGTGTTGTATTAACAAGTGAAAGTAATGTGTCTCAGAAAAATAGATCTCAAGGCTACCCCACGCACTGAGGGGTCTCCCAATCTGGGAGGAAGGGCAAGTTCCGATGGAGTTAAATTCTAAGGCAGGCCAGCTATTCCAAAATGGCATGGCTCTACATATAGAAGAACAATACGTGTTGACATAACCTGTACAGTATTTCATTTAGCTTAAAAACACTATGTCGTCTATAAATATAACTACGTTGCACCCAGACCTATTCACTGTATTATTTTCATTGCCCAGCAAGATCTGAAAGTATTATGTACTGTGAGCCTGCAGGAAGCTCCTCCTAAATCTACAAGAAAAGCTTACCTGAAAAACGTCTGCCCAAAGGACAGCTTTGATTCCTCCAATTGTGGTATAGAAAGTGCAGACAAGACCCACAGCGATGGTCGACCCAGCCATACTCAAACCAGTTACAGCATTTAGGGCGAGAGCTGGTCCGTATATCACCACTCCCAGATACAGTAATAGGAACAAACAGTTGATCAGCATTCCAAATAATCGAACGTCTCGGCCAAATCGCATACCAATGTATTCGTAGATGCTTGTTACTCCCAATTTATAAAAGATTGGCACAAATGATTGAGAAATAATTACCATTGGTATTATTTTGGCTGGGAGCGCAACCCAGTATTGCGGTCCATATATGTATGTATCTGCTGTTGTTCCCAGGAATGTGACGGACGAGACAAAACTAACCACTACTGACATAGTAACAGGTATGGGATTCATTTTCCGATCAGCAAGAAGATACTCATTAGCTGTACGCTGCCGACCTCCCCGGAATGCATGGTACACACCGATGGAGGCTGATAAACCCAAGAACAGAGCAAGCACAATATAATCAAGTGCAGACAAATAAGCCATCTTCTGGACTTCTGTAGCTTTGAACTTGAAGTATGACGAGAGTGACCAAGTACGATAGTAGTAGTAGGCTCAGCTCTGCTGCAGGGGATGTTGCCTTCCTAAAATGAACAGCTCAGAACTGTTCCTCCCGTGTACAGTATTTTTGTGTATGTGTGTTTCTACTCTATTCTATATTAAACTACTGCATAGGATCAGTTCTCAGCCTGTGCTTCAGCGGTTACATCACCATACTACCTCCAGGGATTTACGATTATGGGTGATACTGTCGTCGTTTCTGCGGGCTGATATATATAGACACAACAGGTACCATCAATATTTGGGAAACGAATATATTTCCTTTCAAAACGTGAAATGAAAAAGCAGAAATGTACGTTAAACAAAGACTCGAGACTGGAAATACCATTTTTGCGGGATCATCGTGGATGATTGCATTATCGTAATTTCCAACACAGCAGTTAACGTAGTTCCACTCCAACCAATGAAGACAGAATTATTAATTATCGAAATTTCGACTGCCAAGTATTGATGACGAGGTCACAGGGGGACCGATAAATCCAATATAGGCTATTTTCCAAACAATACCCCTTATTTGTCAATTATGAGTAATATCTTATTTCTAGTTATATATATTTATAAATATATAAATATATATATACATATATAAATATATATATATATATATATATACATACATATATATTGTTGGGAAGTCAGATACAGGTTGTAGTTTGTTCTTAAGGTTTTGTTGTCGGAGTGGGAAAGTAATCGGCAGACGAGAAAGTAGACGAAAGGGAAGTTAAATGTAGAATGAAATTTAATATAACTTTCCTTGCAGTTACATGAAAATATACAAAAACACAACGCACTGGTACTAACAAACATAGGGCGTATGCTAACGCGTGCGGAGGTACCTCCTGTAGGGGTTGGTCCGGCCGCTAGTTACGGGATGGTGACTGTTGCTGTTAAGCCGTTTTCCACAGGTGAAGAGGTACGAAAGTTCAGGTAAGCGGGTTAAAGGAATAGCGTTGTGACAAGATAAAAATGCAGGCATGTTCACATGTTAAGGCAAGAACGAATGTGTGAGTCAGCAGCAGCCGAGGATCAGAGAGGCTGCATCACGGTAATCTGCATGGCGTAGCTTGACAACGAAGGAATCCAGACCAGTCACATACTTAGCATGGTTAACATTGTTTACAGACAAAAAGGACATTGACTCTTTTCATAATATGAATATATATATATATATATATATATATATATATATATCATATCATATATATATCATAGCCTAAATTCGAATAAATTGGGAAGAAATGTAATGCGCATTTCATATATATATCCGCATATATAGCAGGAGGCTCGGGTTCGAATCCCGGTGGAGACTGGAAGTTTTTTACTGTTCTGGATTTTTCCAACTAATTGCAGTTTCAAATTTGACTAGAATAGCATGAACAGCGTGTAGATTGGTCTTGATTAAGTTATTCGAAACGATATGTATCTTCACTTCATCAGCCTCGACAATATATAGACTAGTATAAAATGAAAAAGCCTCAAGAAATATATAAAACGGTTAGGGTAAATCAGCCTAAAAAATACATAGAGCTTAGTAAGAACTGAATCAGGTATGACGTAATAATCACGCGATGAAAGATTTATGTTTAGGTTCTTGGATGAGGACGAGGGGTTATTGTGTTATAGTTGCCCTTACGGCGTTCGTCGAGATTCTTTACTGTAATGTTTGTCACTCAATAATAATCCGAAGTAGGATGTAACTGATCAGTTGCACAGCATTCTGAATACACTATTCATTATTTTGTTTACGGCTTTTTCAATTGCGTTATTTTCTTTTTAATATATCGCGATGGAAGATCCGGTTATAATATTAATACTGGTACCCGAAGGCAGAAATCACTGAGCCGTTTATCATTGTAAGGGTTGAAATGATGTAAAAGACAACTGCATAGTCTAACATCGATATACAATATCCATACCTGTACTTTACTGTAATGTTTGCCACTCAGTAATACACATTTCACTATTTTTTAACTACTTTTTCAATTATTTTCATTTCCATAATATCGCGGCGTTAACTGATGGAATATCTGCTTAAATATTTATACTGGTACCTGAAGACAGAACTAACCAGAATGCAAAAATGCATTGTGGTTTCGATAATGTAACATGAGCAGTTTTCTTCATGAATCTGACGTAACGTATAGTGAAAGGTGTACATGTTTACAAGTGTTTCACAAAATGACCTCTGATGAGCCCAAATGACCTTTGACCTCCACCAATAAAGGCTTCTTTAACTCAATGTGGTACTTCTACACACTAAATTAGAGGTCAGCCCAAGCTTCCAGTATTACCATATCGTGAATACAAGGTTTTCACAATTTGTCACCTGGTGACCCCAAATGAACTTTGCCCTACACCAATAACAATAGGCTTCTTTTACACAATGTGGTACTCCTACGCATCAAATATGACTGCATAGTCTAACATCGATATACAATATCCACACCTGCACATTTAAATGCGAAGAGAATTCGACGCATCATGTGTATAACGTAAAGATGTAAGGAACGGTAAAATCCAACGGTTGGCTTGCGCATTCCTCTCGGTGTCTTAATGTTCGTTAATTTACACTAAATTGATATATGATTAGTGAAAGACGAACCAAATACAAAGGGCTCGTATAGCCTCGTATATATATATTCTTCAATTGAGAATGCGATATCAATATTACTATTAGCTGTTAGATAATTTAAAGGTAAACACTTTTAAACAATGCCAGGATACAGTCTAATTTTCATATATAATAGACAGTTAAAAATGCTAATAGTCCACTTTATATTTGTCAGTTACTCCCCTCCCCCCCCCCACCCCCAGAAATAGCCCTTTAATGGGTAGAGTGCCATCAACCAAAGTGACTGGACTACAAATCTAGCACACACAGTAGGATGGCTTATCAGAAATAACACGAGTTTGAAAATTCAATGGAAAAGAGACTCAAATACTATGTTTAAATTCCAAAACAAAAGTTAATCAAGGGCAAATGAAGCTGCTGTCGTTCGAGAGTGCTCATTAGTTTGTATTAAGTTGTTAAAAAAGAACAATTTGTGACAGAGTAATCATTATTTATGAAACAAAATAACCAATATTTAGGCCTGGACTGAGAAGCCGAAGTTGTGGAGTTTTGACACAGTTCGCACTTCATGCTTTCCTTCTCTGTCCAAGATGATGTTATGATATGTATCACTGTTGGCATTCCTTATAACGAGTTCAAACAAATTGGGCTCATACACCCATGTTTGCATAGCATGTTAGCAAACATTTAAAAGCGAACGATTAGGCAAAGATGGACGTACTATTACCCAGTCCTGTAAAAATAACGACAAATTTGTCCAAAACTGTGCATATTACATATTTCATGCTCTTTGAACTGATGAAGTAATCAAAATTAGCTTGCTATTTTGCAACCAGCACCCACACATATGGTAGATAAAATCTCATAAAAACAACTGAGTTATTCTAGTCGCAGCCAGAATACAACTTGATATATAAGTTATCATTTATTCATCTAATTTGGCCATTTTCACAACCTCTCCTTGTTCATGCGGTGGCTCAACCTCTACATTCTCCCGGACACTGCAGGGCATGTGCCCTCTTAGCCGCTTCGGTAAGCAACAGGCAAATAGTTCCCCTATTGGACTGACAAGATCAGGATTGAGACTACTGGGATCAGTTGGGTGGGTAGTTAAGCTGACCAATAGCCCAACTATCACGGTTATAAAACATGTCAAAGGGGTGTAGTAGGCATAGGATAAGGCATAAATATTACCAAGGTTAGGGTCAATTTCATCTTTGTCTTCTGTCTCTATGTAAACAACTTGATCAGTGAGGGTCATGTTTGCATTTGGACACTGATCGGTGAACAAAGGTGGTTTATCTACGACCGCAGGATATACCGAGGAGCCTACTTTCAACCATATTCCAATGGCCAGTGCTGCTAACATGCCCACCAGTGCGCCTTTCGAATTAGCCCTAGGGAAATAGATCCCAAGTGAGAACACACCGAGTATAGGACCATTCAAAATACCGATAAGGCTGAGAACGAGGGGAAGGATTCCACCCAACGATGATGCCAAAAATGCCATTGCGATTGTCATGAGTCCAAATATAACAGATATCAGCTTCAAAATAAGGGTGAATTTGAAATCTGACATATTGGGGTATGCAACTTTGATGATGTCTTGACCAAACAGCGTTGCGAATGCGTTCATACCCGACGAGATGGTACTTAGAGTAGCACTAAACACAGCTGATATCAAGAACCCAGACACTCCTGGCCATTCATTGAAAATATCTATTATAATGTAGGCAATGAGTTGATCTGGTTTTTGTACTTCTCCGAGGGTGAGGGGGTCACACCCTGCAAAGTAAGCGTACATTGACATACCCGTAAGAACAGCGATGACTTCGACAATACCTATACAGAAATTTCCCACTGCTGCCACCCACTGAGATTGCCTCAGTGACCTGCAGGTCAAATACCTCTGTACGATGATTTGATTGGTCCCGTTGTATGACATTATGAGAAAACCAAATCCAATGAAGATCGACCAGAAGCTATGACGGATTTTTGGATCAAGACGGAAATCAAAGAAGGTCCCTCTGCCATCTCTAACATTGATCCTGAAGACTTCAGTAAGTCCACCGACGTGAATACAGCAAGCAACGATGGTGAGAATTAAACCAGCCAGTAAAATAATACTCTGTGAAACATAACACAAATATCAGAAACAATTGGAATAATATAAACTAGAAATAGCCTAATAACAACAAGCTTAATTACACGTCTTGTAATATTAATATCACTTTTGAGGAGCCAAATCTACTGAACAGTTCTGTCTGGCCAATACAGAAGAATGGGATTGTTAATTTTAGTAATACCATAGTCTACAGCTAGACTCACTATTTAAATTATACAACTTGGTGGACATGAACGTACAATGTGCATTCCGCTGTACATATATTATACATACCAGGGTTTCCCCTGCTAATTGTTTTGTGAGGTGCCCGCCTTTCTGCTTCTTGCGACCTTCTTGCAACAATATTACCAACATCGCCGCCTCACTGCTTCAGAGCAGGAATAGAAAATGCTTGCAATCCAACCCTTTTAACACTTTGCCAACATCTGACATTGCCAAACTGGATTTGAACACTACATAACAGCAACAAATAAAAGTTCTTCTATTTAACATAGCATTTTATCTGATTTATTGCTACGATTATTGACATTAGAATGATAACAAAATTTTCCTGGCGAACATAGCCGCGTATCCCCTCCCCCCCCCCCCCCTCCAGGTATGCTCACGCCCTCCAGTGTCACAAACCAGTTACCACCTCTCACACGACTAATCCTAGGGTACACCCTGTAAACAAACAAACTGAAATTTTAAACCAGAATGAAAACATTTCATGGTTCATTGCTGCTGTTCATTGATTTGGGGAACACTCCAAGTATGTAATGATGAAGCATTCCCTTAAGTTATGTGTACAAGCTGTTGTTACAAAAATAATGCTAGCCATGGTCCTTCATAGATATGTATGAAGCATTTGTAGCATACATCAGCGTGGGTTTGCTATCATCAATTTCACTAACCCAATTTTGAAGATCAAACATATAGTTTCCACATGAGTAACTGCAATTTGCTGTATCCCTCACCCAGTAAATTCATTATAAGTCATGAGATGCGTACCAAAAGCCTACTCACTAAAAATTATAATGATCAATAATTGCCTTGTGAAGTTATCAATCATACTAACTTGTAACCTAAACAATGCAAAGCCACACCTCCACATAAATACACATGTTAGCAATTGCACACACATTTTCATGTGTTGAATACCTGCCAATAACACATTTATACTTCTTCTTTTGATGTCTGTCTGGAAAATACTTCACCTTGCTTCTTAAAATGGTCGTCTTTTGTCATTTTCCTTAATACTGCGCCTTTTCCTGTTCCAACGGATGGGAAGTGGTGTCACAGCCACAGGTATCGTGCACAAATGGCAGATGCTTGCACATGTCTTCTCCCAATACATTCGTTGTCTTCTGTATGTCCCAGATCCTTCGCATGTTTGGTTTTTCACTCATGAAGTATACGTTATGTGAGGCATTGTTGGCATGGAAACAAAAAAGCTTGACTATGTCTGTATCTTCAGCAATAACAACTGTTGCTTAGTTTGTAGAGCATTCGACAACTTGTTGTACTATCAGTAAATCGACATCGTCATCGGCATGGAAAACACTAACACCTCTTTCTTCCATTTTCTGACCCAACATGTAAGAAATCGTTGTTTGTTGCATGAATTGGAGAGGGATATGTCTCTACGGGATCTACAAGGCATGCTTTCTTTGAAAACTGTTGATCCGACAACTTCTTTTCACCTCTTGATATGAGCAGTGTCTTTTGTAAATGAGCCATTTGAATAACCATCAAAGACGACCATGGCGTTACCATACCTTTTGTTGACATAGTCCAAGTACATCATACAAATAGTGTTGAAGCTTTCGCCTTGGCACCACGGCAGAAGCTGTAGGAGGGAAACACTAAGGCAAATCGCAATTCAACTGATGGCAGTTCGTGTGCGTTACATTCACCTAGCCTCCTATATTGCATCAGCGAGGGTAAACCTATTTGATGCTCTCATAAGACCAGATGGTCGGTCAAACAGTGATGATGGGTGACAGCATAGTTCGTAACGGAAAAGTTCTGCCTTGCCAGATTAGATACCATTTGACGCCAATAATAATCGCTTGGAGAGGAGTTGTGGTTCAACTTCAATTGAATCTCCATCCACTTTGACAGCTGCTTTGGCATTCATTGTAGTGGCCTGCTGTGATCGCTTGAAAGAAAAACTTGCACTCCTTTTGCAGCCATTTCTTGCTCAATAGTCGACCCGACATATTTGACCTTGTCTTCGTTTACATTTCCGTCAGCTATTACCCCTGTTTCAATGTTTCGTAGAGATGGATCTTCTGCAAACGGATCCCTATATTGCAGAAAAGAAATAACAGTGAACAGATGCTTGTGATCAGTTTCCTTTCGTGCCTCGAAGGATTCTTTGTGATGACTGCTCGTGTGGTAGTGAATTCCACATACCTCTTGCATAGCATTGTTCATATCTGCACATGCTGCACGTTTAAAGTATCCACCTTGCCCTTTCGGAGTCATGCCACGTCCTCTCGTCAAACCGCCTGTTGTTTTTTAGAGACCTCATCAGTACCTGTTCAATCACAAGATCGGATGAGAGTCCAGCCAAAACCGATTACTCCCTACGGAGCATATGATTACCATTTTGGATCTCGGCATGATCTTAGGGATGATCAACTTCTAATTGTATCATCATTTGCAGATATACAAGTTGTTCCCTGCAGCAGCGAAATATTGTAACATTTCTTTTATTGTACTTAGATGAGGATTCAAGTCACCAGTCCGTTCAGCTTAAATAAACAGGCGAAATAAATAAATCATATGCATGTAGTGTATCCAAAGGGATCCTGTGCGAAGATTAGATAAAGAAAGTTTCTTCCTCTCAAGCTCTTCATATATACTGTCGAGCACATCTCTTTTTGCAGATCTCTTGAGGTGAGATTTTTTCGTCCATTAGTCTGTCGTGAAAGTTTTTTGTCGTTAAGAGTAGTTGAACTTCAGAACACAAAGAGGAGAATCCCAGTTTATTCAAAGTATCTATTAGGAACCGGGATCCGAAGTGGGGTTGCATTTGTATTCCTAATGCAATTTGTAGAGGAGCCATCAAAACCTTGGTAGTGCAGCTGGGATACTGGCGTGTCCAATTGAAGATACTTTCACTATCCGTTTTCCAGTCATAATAGTTTTAAAAATAGTTTCAAACTGTCAGGAATATACGTTAAATTTTGCTCAGTTGACGACACACTTGATGAGGATGGATATCTCAAATGTTATGCTTTCATTTGCTTTATATCATTTTTTATAAGGTTTTTTTTTTTTCCTTTTTTTTGACAGTCTTTGCAACATAAATTGATCGATGTTTTTTTATTTGAAAGTTTCATGTACTGCAACGCTTAAGAGCTGTTGTAACGAATGCAAAAGGCTTATTGAATATATTACGTCCTTTATCGAGCTTTCATTCGCTAAACATAACATTACTAGGTCTAACGTTAGCTAGCGTGTTCTCTGACACCGTACTAGCGAGCTCTCATAGAGTTATTAAAGTAACAACTTCAACTGCTGAAAAAGCAGACAAAAACGTAGTTGAAGGTAAATGGAAATTTGGAGGTGTTGTATTAACTATTGAAAGTAATTTTGTGTCTTAGAAGAATAGATTTCAAGGCTACCCCGCGCCCTGAGGGGTCTCCCAATCTGAGCGGAAGGGCTTGCTCAGTTCCGGTGGAGTAAAATTCTAACGTAGGCCAGCTATGCCAAATGGCATGGCTCTACATCCTCCCCTGCTTCAATTAGGTTTGTCCTCAAACAAGAGGCTATTACAAGCAAAGAAAAGTGAACATTGCTACTAATGCTAATTGTAAAGAAACTTATTTTAGCTGCATACACAGTATGGAATAATATGAACTAGAGAAAGTGAAGAAAATAAACAAACTTCGACATTAAGAATACATGACATGCAGAACAACCCTGTAGGTGACCATACGAACGTAGTGCACCAACACAAATTAAACTGTTTCCTGTTACACCACTCGCATCAGTCCTCCCAAAGACCTCTGTTCTCCAAATATTTCCTGGAAAATATCCAGCAGCTTTTCGGGGTCTGCAACTGACTACATAGGACGATGGCGTATCTCCTGCCAAGCACATCCTCCAGGTGAGCAATAATAAAATCGACAGCCTCAATCCTTTCCAGTTTCCGCAGCTTGATTGCAGCTTCGGCATCCTCAGTGAAGCCAAAAACATCTAACCCAATCTGTCCCAGAAACTGACTTTAATTTTCTTTCTTTGGGGAAGAAGATAGACGGCACCCGAGTGTTAAACATGTCCAACTTGCTGTGAACATCTCAGCTCCTCCTCTATTTCACCCAAATTCTTCCTAATCTCTTCCAGTTCAGCCATCACTGAGTATCAGCAATTACCAATGCTCAAAGTTGCCAGCTCCCGGTTTGATCACACATCAACGTCGGCAATAGCTTTCATCAGCAGAACTCCAGACTCGTGCACCCCACTCGTACTACCTCTTGTATCTCCGGGGAAAATGATGTTCCGGGTGACATTCCTGTGGGTGGGGTAGTGGGAGCTCCGGGTCTCTGCCGGTGACGACAAGAATGGAAGAGACACGATGGTTGTTGTTCTAGTTCATGTATTAAATCTGCTAGCGTGTTCTCTGACACCGTACTAGCGAGTTCTCATAGAGCTTTAAAAGTAACTTCAACTGCTGCAAAAGCAGACAAAAACGTAGTTAAAAGATAAATGGAAGTTTTGGAGGTGTTGTATTAACTAGTGAAAGTAATGTTGTGTCTCAGAAGAATAGATTTCAAGGCTACCCCACGCCCTGAGGGGTCTCCCAATCTGAGCGGAAGGGCTTGACAAGTTCCAGTGGAGTTAAATTCTAACGCAGGCAAGCTATGCCAAAATGGCATGGCTCTACATATAGAAGAACAACACGTGTTGGCATAACCTGTACAGTATTTCATTTAGCTTAATAACACTATGTCTTCCATAAATATAACTACGTTGCACCAGACCTTATTCACTGTATAACTTTCATTGCCCAGCAAGATCTGCAGAAAAGCTTACCTGAAAAACGTCTGCCCAAAGGACAGCTTTGATTCCTCCAATTGTGGTATAGAAAGTGCAGACAAGACCCACGGCGATGGTCGACCCAGCGATACTCAAACCAGTTACAGCATTTAGAGCGAGAGCTGGCCCGTATATCACCACACCCAGATACAGCAATAGGTACAAACAGTTGATCAGCATTCCAAATAATCGAACTACTCGGCCAAATCGCATACCAATGTATTCGTAGATGCTTGTTACTCCTAATTTATAAAAGATTGGCACAAATGATTGTGAAATGATTACCATTGGTATGATTTTCGCTGGGAGCACAACCCAGTATTGCGGTCCATATATGTATGTATCTGCTGTTGTTCCCAGGAATGTGACGGATGAGAGCACACTAACCACTACTGACATAGTAACAGGTATGGGATTCATTTTCCGATCAGCAAGAAGATACTCTTTAGCTGTCCGCTGCCGACCTCCCCGGAATGCATGGTACACACCGATGGAGGCTGATAAACCCAAGAACAGAGCAAGCACAATATAATCAAGTGCAGACAAATAAGCCATCTTCTGGACTTCTGAAGCTTTGAACTTGAAGTATGCGAAATTGACCAAGTACGATAGTAGTAGTAGGCTCAGCTCTGCTGCAGGGGATGTTGCCCTCCTAAAATGAACAGCTCAGAACTTTTCCTCCAGTGTGCAGTATTTTTGTGTATGTGTGTTTCTACTCTATTCTATATTAAACTACTGCATAGGATCAGTTCTCAGCCCGTGCTTCAGCGGTTACATCGCCATACTACCTCCACGGGATTTTACGATTATGGGTGATACTGTCGGCGTTTCTCAGCTGCGGGCTGATATATAGCTTAAAATTTATGAGTACCATCACCATTTGGGGAACGACTATATTTCCCTTCAACGTGAAATGAAAAGCCGAAATGTACGTACAAAAAGTCTCGAAACTGGAACTACCATTTTTGCGGGATCATCGTGGATGATGGCACTATCATAATTTCAAACACAGCAGTTAATCTAGTTTCACTCCAACTAATGAAAAGAGAATTATTAATTATCGAAACTTCGAGTGCCAAGTATTGATGACGAGGTCACAGGGGGACCGATAAATCCAATATAGGCTATTTTCCAAACAATACCCCTTATTTGTCAATTATGAGTAATATCTTATTTCTAGTTATATATATCTATGAATATATATGAATATATATATATATATATATATATATTTATATATATATATATATATATATATATATATATATATATATATATATATTACCGCTATTACCGAGTGATACACAGGGGAACCACGCAGGTCGAGCAGACTATGAGCTGTTCTTAGTTCCACTGGGTCGGATAACTCCTAGCGGAGTACAGACCATTAAGTACAGCACAGAACAAGAGAACAGACCCGAGAGACCCAGGCTGACGTACCGGGATTACCACAGACATTGAATTCAAGTGGCTTAAACCCATTTCTGGGTTTGAAAGAGCCCCGAGTAGTGCACCCTTCTCGTGACCATGACCAGTTCGAGAGACGTAATTGGCAGTCTCGTGATCCAGAACGGAACCACCACGATGAGTGCGCCAGAGAGCCATCTAACCCTTTTAGTTTTGAATGGGGAAAATGGCGTGTTGAAAAGCGTGTGCCGTTTGAAAATGACTCACGTCCGAAATTTGAACAAAGACCACACGTTCTGCCCTCTCAGTTTGATGGTTTATCGAACTGGGATGACTATATGGTGGTATAATGACGGACCGGACCCGAGGCTGTTCCGACAGGACACCGATGCTGACCAGAGGACTGATATCGGCGAAGCCATGAAGAGGGCGATAGGAGAGGCACGAGAGGTACCGGCAGGAAGCACCAGTTGTGGGTGGAAAGTAGTAAGAATGACCGAGAAGAAGAGGTATGTGGTAACAACAGAGACGGCGGTTCAGGATGGGTTCTACTATCGACGAGTGAGGGAGCAATATCTCGAGTAGAAAGGTAATGCGTGGAAGCTTTGTTTTTGTTAGAGGGGGTTGTGTAACGAAAACGACTGTATTCCTTAATTTTGATTTTACTCTTCTTTATTGTTTGAATCGACGGCTGTGGAGCTTAGTCTACGCTTTGCGACATTTCATGACACAGCCGCGCTCGTCAGTCGTTGATTCACATGTTTTCACTGTTGGAATTTCCATGGAAAGTTTCCGCATATGAGTATGATAAGAAAAGACATGTGGGGGGGGGGAGTCGACCAGATGAACAGCAGCCGGGTAGGGCGTATTTCATTGGACCAAGTTCGGCGCTACAATATATATATATATATATATATAATTAGAGAAAACCAGGGAAATAAGATATGACTCATAGTTGACAAATAAGGAGTAAAGTTTTGTATATATATATATGTATATATTTATGAATATATATATAAATTATCTACATATATATATTTACATAAATATATGTATATATATATATATATATATATATAAATATATATATATATATATATATATATATATATATATATATATATATATATATATATATATATATATTGTTAGGAAGTCAGGTACAAGGTGTAGTTTGTTCTTAAGGTTTTGTTGTCGGAGTGGGAAAGTAATCGGCAGACGAGAAAGTAGGCGAAAGAGAAGTTAAGTGTAGAATTAAATTTTAATATAACTTTCCTTGCAGTTACATGAAAATATACAAAACACAACGTACCGGTACTTACAAACTTATGGTGTAAGCTAACGCGTGCGGAGGTACCTCCTGCATCAGCCTCGAAAATATATAGACTAGTATAAAATGAAAAAAAAACTCAAACAATATATAAAACGGTCAGGGTAAATCAGCCTCAATAATGCATAAAGCTTAGTAAGAACTGAATCAGGTATGACGTAATGATCACGTGATGAAATATTTATGTCGGTGCTCTTGGATGAGGACGGAGGTTATTGTGTTATTGTTGCCCTTACGGCGTTCGTTGAGATTCTTTACTGTAATGTTTGTCACTCAATATTAATCCGAAGTAGGATGTAACTGATCAGTTGCACAGCATTCTGAATACACTATTCATTATTTTGTTTACGGCTTTTAAATTGCGTTATTTTCCTTTTATTATATCGCGATGGAAGATCCGGTTAAAATATTAATACTGGTACCTGAAGGCAGAAATCACTGAGCCGTTTATCATAATGAGGGATGAAATGATGTAAGAGACAACTGCATAGTCTAACATCGATATACAATATCCACACCTGTACTTTACTGTCATGTTTCCCACTCAATAATACACTTTTTATTATTTTTTAACTACTTTTTCAATTATTTTCTTTTTAATAATATCGCGGCGTTAACTGATTGAACATCTAGTTAAATATTTATACTGGTACCTGAAGACAGAACTAATCAGAATGCAAAAATGCATTGTGGTTTCGATAATGTAACATGAGCAGTTTTCTTCATGAATCTGACGTAACATATAGTGAAGGTGTACATGTTTACAACGCTTTTTTAACTCAATGTGGTACTTCCACACACTAAATTAGAGGTCGGCCCAAGTTTTCAGTATTGAGATATCGTAATTACACGGTTTTCACAATTTGTCACCTGGTGACCCCAAATGACCTTTGCCCTCCACCAATAACAATAGGCTTCTTTTACACAATGAGGTACTCCTACGCACCAAATATGAGGTCTGCCCATGATTCCCTTCTTGAGATATCGTGTTTACGAGGTTTTTACAATTTGACCCCTGGTGACCCCAAATGACCTTTGACTTCCACCAAGAACAATAGGCTTATTGAATTAAATGTAGTACTTCTACACACTACATACGAAGTCTGCCCATGTTCCAATCTTGAAATATCGTGTTTACAAGCTGGGCGTCACAAACGCACTGACACACACATACTAGTATACTGAAAATGGAGACCAATGAGGAATGGGCCACTGGTTTCTTGAGGTACTAGGAGACATACACTGCTGTAAGGAGCTTTAGTGGTTAGCCATCTTTCTCACTGTTCCCGAAGTAAATTTCAGATGTGGCTAGTTTTGTTTCTTCTTTCTTTTCTGTGTATCACATATAGGACTTGATATCCAAAAGATAAAACTTAAGGCATATAATACGTAAATGCTGCTATGTTATTACCATATAAGATATGGGTCATTCCGTTTCAAATCAGGGATGGCTGTTGCTGCACCCTCTCCAAAAATTCCCAAATTTGTGTCATATTTATGGGTCATTCCATAATTTGTTTTGGAGTATGTTGTAGTTCGACAATGTTTTTGTAACCTTATTTTTTATATTCCTTTTCTATGGGATAGACTCTATAGGCATCTGTAATGGAAAGGTAGTAGGATGTTTAATTGCTGAGAAATGAGACCTCAAAAATCAAGAAAATGCCAAAATGCCAAATTGCGGAATACAATACAACTGAAATTTTCAGGATATGCTTATTTCTTGGTGTTCCAATAATACAATAACATTTTTAAAAGATGTCGAACTACAACATACTCCAAAATGTGGTGATTTGATATGGAATAACCCATATATATGACACAATAAAGCCTATTACACAGTATTACACAGTTTTCAAGAAAACAAAACTAGGCTTAGAACTGTTAAATAATTGTTGACACTTTAAACTGTTGTATCATACTGAAATCAGTCAGATCACGTGACCAGTGACCTTAACACCCTGTAGATTTCTATGAAAGAATCACAAATCCCTGACGGGCTGCTTTTTAACAGGATTAAATTTTGAAAGTTCATAAACACTGGTTTCCTTCTGTATATAGGCCTATATTCTATGCCATAGCTGTATTTGTTCATTATGGGAGTCTTTGTGTTACCAGAGTTGGGGACTCGAGTCTGGGACCCGGACTCGAGTCCGACTCGAGTCGCAAATTTTAGGACTTGAGACTCGACTCGAGACTCGGCTGTCAGAGACTTGGGACTTGACTTTAGACTTGCCCAAAAAGTTAGCAAAGACTTGGGACTTGACTTGAGACTTGCCTTCAAAAGACTCGGTTTTTCTACTAGAGACTTGTTTGTATTTCACAATTTTCTAATCATTAAATAACTTCATAAGTTGATATCGATAATAAATAATTATGGTTTCGTGTACGCTCGAATTACGAGCGCCCAACGACGACTACAGGCGTTACCATAACTACCATTGGCTTGGTTGAATATTCCATCCAGGGCTGCTGTTTGGCTGAAGTTGGCCTTTTTCAATAAAACAGTGGCTAGCAAATTTTGAGGTAATTTGTTCTGTGGCGTGTGCCCCGGTTTTGCTATTCGGCTGTTTAATTTATACCACATAATTTCTGGAACACTGTTACATTATTCGTAGCCTGCATCGTTGTATTCAAACTTCAAAGACTTGAGACTTGACTTGGGACTTGCTCATAGGGACTTGAGACTTGACTCGACCTCCAAAGACTTGAGACTTGACTTGAGACTCGCTCAAAATTTTCAAGGTGACTTGAGACTTGACTTGAGACTTGCTGGTAAAGACTTGAGACTTGACTTGAGACTTGCAGCTAGGGACTTGTTGACAACTCTGTGTGTTACAAATTGCATTGTACACAATATACCAGCCTTATATACACACGCAGACACACACACGCGCCATCGCGAATGCAAAGGTTACAATTATCATCAAAATAAAAAATATTGAACTGAAATCAACCCGACATGAAAGTTGTAATTATTGCGGGCTATTCCCACATTCATGGTTGCTGATGCGTTGTAAAAAAAACTGCCTGATTATTATTACTATGATTAATTCAACGCATCATGTATACGTAAATTGTAAGGAGATAAAATTCAACAGTTAGCTTGATTCATATTGGTGTTTTAATGTTGCTTAATTTACATTAAATTAAACTGAAATTAGAGTTGACATTTTACGAACCAAATACAAAGGACGCGTATAGTTACGTATATTCTTCAAAAGAGAATGCGATATTAATATTACTATTAGCTGTTAGATAATTTAAAGGCAAACACTTTTACACAATGATGCAGGTAAAAGACTAATCTTCATATGTAATAGACTAGTAGTCCATTTTATGTTTGTAAGCTACTTTTTCCCCCAGAAATAGCCCTTTAATGGGTACCATCAACCAAAGTGACTGGACTAGCAAATCTAGCACACAGTAGGTCGGCTTATCAGAAATAACATAAATTGAAAAATTCAATGGCAAAATATAAAACTTCAACATTATGCAAACTTAAAAACTAAACTGCAATACACTTGTTTGATGAGAGTCAGTAGTTTCACAAATAAAAGTAATAAAAAAAGTCAGCCTCGGGTAATTGGACTAACGTTCTAAGCTTGCTCGACTAATCTGATATTGTGGAGTTTTGACACAGTTCGCACTTCATGCTTTCCTTCTCTGTCCAAAATGATGTTATGATATGTATCACTGTTAGCATTCCGTTTAACAAGTTCAAACAAATTGGGCTCCTACACCCATGTTTGCATAGCATGTTAGCAAACATTTAAAAGCAAAGGATTGGGCAAAGATGGACGACTTACTATATTACCCAGCCCTGTAAAACTAACCACATATTTGTCCAGAACTGTGCATACATTTTTCAGGCTCTTCAAGCTGATAGAGTAATAAAAATAAATTGCATTTTGCAACCAGCACCCACACATATGGTAGATAAAATCTCATAAAAACAACTGAGTTATTCTGGTAGCAGCCAGAATACAACTTGATATATAAGTTATCATTTATTCATCTAATTTGGCCATTTTCACAACCTCTTCTTGTTCATGCGGTGGCTCAACTTCTACATTCTCCCTGACACTGCAGGGCATGTGCCCTCTTAGCCGCTTTGGTAAGCAACAGGCAAAGAGTTCCCCTATTGGACTGACAAGATCAGGATTGAGACTACTGGGATCAGTTGGGTGGGTAATTAAGCTGACAAATAGCCCAACAATCACGGTTATAAAACATGTCAAAGGGGTGTAGTAGGCATAGGATAAGGCATAAATGTTACCAAGGTTAGGGTCAATTTCATCTTTGTCTTCTGTCACTGTGTAAACAACTTGATCAGTGAGGGTGATGTTTGCATTTGGACACTGATCGGTGAACAACGGTGGTTTGTCTACGACCGCAGGATACACATAGGAGCCTACTTTCAACCATATTCCAATGGCCAGTGCTGCTAACATGCCCACCAGTGCGCCTTTCGAATTAGCCCTAGGGAAATAGATCCCAAGTGAGAAAACTCCAAGTATGGGACCATTCAAAATACCGATAAGGCTGAGAACGAGGGGAAGGATTCCACCCAATGATGATGCCAAAAATGCCATTGCGATTGTCAGGAGTCCAAATATAACAGATATCAGCTTCAAAATAAGGGTGAATTTGAAATCTGACATATTGGGGTAGGCAACTTTGATGATGTCTTGACCAAACAGCGTTGCGAATGCGTTCATACCCGACGAGATGGTACTGAGAGTAGCACTGAACACTGCTGATATCAAGAACCCAGACACTCCTGGCCATTCATTGAAAATATCTATAATAATGTAGGCCATGAGTTGATCTGGTTTTTGTACTTCTCCGAGGGTGAAGGGGTCACACCCTGCAAAGTAAGCGTACATTGACAAACCTGTAAGAATAGCAATGATTTCGACAATACCTATACAGAAATTTCCCACTGCTGCCACCCACTGAGATTGCCTCAGTGACCTGCAGGTCAAATACCTCTGTACGATGATTTGATTGGTCCCAGCGTATGACGTCATGAGAAAACCAAATCCAATGAAGACCGACCAGAAGCTATGACGGATTTTTGGATCAAGACGGAAATCAAAGAAGGTCCCTCTGCCATCTTTAACATTGATCCTGAAGACTTCAGTAAGTCCACCGACGTGAATACAGCAAGCAACGATGGTGAGGATGAAACCAGCCAGGAAGATAATACTCTGTGAAACATAACACAAATATCAGAAACATTTGGAATAATATAAACTAGAAATAGCTCCTATATTACAACAAGCTTAATAACACGTCTTGTGATCACCATTGCGGAGCCAAATCTACTCAACAGTTCTGTCTGGCCCAATACTGAAGAATGGGGATGTTAGTGTTAGTAATACTATAGTCTACAGCTAGATTCACTATATAAATTATATAGCTTGGTGAATATGAATGTACAATGTGCAATCCGCTGTATACTCCTGGGTAGCAGGCTACATTATAATCTATTTAGGCTTGGTGTTTTATCTAGTTTACAATATATGTCAAAGAAAATAACTATATTGCACACAGACCATAAAATTAGTGTATAATTTTCATTGCATGACCAATAAGATCTACTGTACCAATCGAATACAGTGAGCCTGCTGAACTTTTCTCCTACAAGAAAAGCTTACCTGAAAAACATCTGCCCAAAGGACAGCTTTGATTCCTCCAATTGTGGTATAGAAAGTGCAGACAAGACCCACAGCGATGGTCGACCCAGCGATACTCAAACCAGTTACAGCATTTAGAGCGAGAGCTGGTCCGTATATCACCACACCCAGATACAGCAATAGGTACAAACAGTTTATCAGCATTCCAAATAATCGAACTACTCGGCCAAAGCGCATACCAATGTATTCGTAGATGCTTGTTACTCCCAGTTTATAAAAGATTGGCACAAATGATAGTGGAATGATTACCATTGGTATGATTTTTGCTGGGAGCACAACCCAGTATTGCGGTCCATATATGTATGTATCTGCTGGTGTTCCCAGGAATGTGACAGATGAGAGCACACTAACCACTACTGACATAGTAACAGGTATGGGATTCATTTTCCGATCAGCAAGAAGATACTCATTAGCTGTCCGCTGCCGACCTCCACGGAATGCATGGTACACACCGATGGAGGCTGATAAACCCAAGAACAGAGCAAGCAAAACATAGTCAACTGCAGACAAATAAGCCATCTTCTGGAATACTATATAGCTTTGAACTTGAAGTGTGACGAAATTGACCGATATATGCTGGTATGGTACTACTAGTATTCGTAGACTAGTAGTAGTAGTAGGGGTTAAGCTCAGAACTGTTGCTGGCTAACGTTAGACTAAATCCGGTAGAGCACAGCTTTCGGCTACAGTCTGCTAGTGCTAGTACTGTAGTAGCCTAATGTGGTAAGCTAAGCCTTCTTAACAACGGCTGCTTTGTTCTTTCGGCGACCGTGTTGGTGACTTTGGTCACTAAAGTCAGTGTTTATCTATGTAAATGCCAATAATAACTAACAGTGGCATATAGGCCAAGGAGTACAAGAACAGTACTAGTAGTAGTATAAATAATATAATAACCGTTGCTATGCGCTAGGCTAGTGTGAGAACACTGTCGAGTTGCCTATCTGTAGCCTAATTTACTAACTAGGTTACAGTGCTTTCGCACAGAACGTGTAAGAATTTTATTAAACGGGACGGAACGGCACGGGACGGAGTAGTCCTGCCAGAGAAAACTGCATACAAATATGAAATCCCCTATAGCTCACGAGTATAAATAACAGTCTTTATTCACTGGAAACACCAAAATCGGACTAGATCAATAAGTCAATCAAGTTTGATTTGACCGCCAACTGGAAGTGAATGAACAGTAGTATCAAGCAGCAGCAGACGAAGCAAAAGCAGAATAGCAACTAAATATGGTGGCATACTCCTATTAGAGTCTATATCAGTCTGTATGTCAAACATTGAAAAAAGTAAATCTAGGACCAATCACGCCTTTCCAGTGTGATTAAATTGAGCAAGGAATGCTTTGCAATAACGTGTACAGTTTAACAGTGTGACCTTTTTTGATCCCCGAGGGAAAACTTATCATCATAATATTTAGGGTGTTGATATAAAGTTGTTTTTGTCGTGGTTTTGATATCACAGACTGGTTCAATGAACCCGCGAATTGTTGCATGTTCATTGGTAAGGGTTTTCATTGACCCATTCATTCAATAGTTGACCCAAAATATTTCTTCACCAGCGTATATAGTTGTTAAATTACTGTGGGCATGGACACTCTTCGATATACAATTCAGGACGTTGTCCATGATTGTATTGTCGACCTTTTGATCCAATAAAACTTATGTGTACTGTTTATTAGACGGGGAAAGAACCAAGTACAAATATAATCCACATGTTCGAGTATAGGCCTATACGAGAACAAAATAAGGCGTACGATGAATGGTAGACCCAAGCTGTTGAGCGTCATTTCTCAAAAATTGAGATTTATATACAAAAGAAACACTTAATTTTGAGTCTGTTTTAAGTCATCTTAAGTTTACTGAAGATATAAAGATGAAACTAAAAATTGTCACTAAGACACGACCGAATGTTGTCTAAGCCAGCCTGGGCCCAGGCCGATGGTTATCAGATATAATATACGGCCCCAACATTAGAAAGAATGTCACCTATGGGAAACATTTTGTCGCCTATATCTTCTTCTTCTTCTTCTTCTTCTTAATTATAAATACCCAAGGGCGTAGGAACCGGGGGGCTGGGGGCGCCAGCCCCCCCCAGTGAAAAATGTGGAGGGCGGAAGTATCATTCCGCCCCCCCCCCCCCGCTCCGCAGGTCAGAAAACCCCTTTTTCATTTCCAAATGAGAAAAAAATCTCATTTGGAGCACCAAATTGCATGTAAGGCCAGGTGAAAATACAAAATTAAGTTTACAAAATGGAGTGGGTGTTGAAGTGTGCTATATTGCACCAAATTGCATCTGAGGCCACCTGGAAATGCAAAAATTTCCAAAGGGGAGGGGAACACCCCTCCCCTTAGACCCCTCCCCTAGGCCGACCATCAGTCTTCAGCCCCCCCCCCCCCCACTCAAAAGTACCTTCCTACGCCACTGTAAATACCCGTTTATTCGTTCAATATTCCGAAACGTTTGCGCGTCAGTGTTGCGCCTTTATTTCTTTCGGAGATGACATTTGTAGTTAACTTTGGATCAGATGAGCCACTTTCAGCTCAGCGGAAATTTATGCCACTTGGCCCATTTCTGCAATATTCATTTTATCTCAAGTGTATTAAAGGCTAAGAATTCACAATTCTTTTTTTATCCCATACTTCCCTAGCTGGGAGTCCTCCATATAAAGTTTCACCTTTATTGACTTCGGATCTTGGGAATGTATCCCTCTTAAAATGAACATTAAATCCCTTTCATTAATAATTAGTGCATGCTGGCACTATTATAATTTCCAACACAGCAGTAGGCTACATATCATACGCGTAGGCCTATAGCTTGACTGGTTAATTTATAGTTTACTCCAACCAATGAAGAGAGATCTTTTAAAAATGGTTCATTGCATATTCATGATCAAATAGCACACATATAAAGACTGACATTATTTCCATTTAAACATCCGAATAGTATCATTAGGTAGCTAAACATTAAAGTTCATTTAGTACACTGCTGTGCTAATTCTGATCAATTTCAAATTATTTCGACTGATACTCGGTAGACGTTGAACTTACAATTTGGGGGAATCACCGAATACAAAGATCAGATGCTTGGTTAAAATTTATAAATTGGTTATATGAAATGCGCATGTCATTTCTTTCCCAATGTATTCTAATTTAGGCTATAATCCATAGATCTACCCACTAATATGCGCTTTTGCCCCGATGATAAGTTTGATTTCGTACATATAAGATTGGTCACGATTTAAAATGGAACTATGAAAGTTAAATATTCAAACTCATATAGGCCTACGTAGAGAATGTTTGATCAATTTCTAATTCGATTATCGTTCATTCTCCAATGATGTATTTAAAGTGTTTGATTAAATTATACTCTGGAGATTTGTAACGGTACCAGTGGCAAATATACTCGAACAATTTTTTAATTATTTTTTATTAAACCCTTTATAGCGAGATATATACGAATCTAACGGACTGGGTTTGTTAAATGATTATGCATACCTTGTAATTGGTCGTAAGCGGGTTTGGCAAATGGTTTCATTGTTATTTGTAAGTTGGCAAAGCAACGGAATCATATCGACTTTCCATGGTCACTACACGTGCTCTAAACAACCAATTACTGCAGTGTTTTCAGTCAGTGGCGGGCAGAAGGAAACACGTCGTCTCCGCCTAACCTGCTATTAGTCAGTCGTGGGATTTTTTTCATAAACAGTCGAGGAGGAATAAGACCACCGCTTTTCATGGCTCACACTTCCATCGGTCTTTTCAACATCACCTTATACCTACAATGTTCTCTCATTTCTAAAATCCTTCATTCACCTCTGGCCCTACCTTTACACAAGTAAGTCACAAAGTCCCCCCCCCCCCCCCTCGCCTTTGAAATAATGTTCACTCCACTACCACAGTCACGTCATAAGTCTGTCAAATAGGAATTTTTTTGGGGGGTCATGGTGAAAAGGGGATGCCGACCACAGCACTATAACCCTCTTAACCTCCACCACGTCGGAAACTGTTTCCGATTTGGAACTGTCCATTCTTGACCGAGGACTTATGTGTGTGAATCCTCGGTAGCATAGCCAAACACGTGTGTGCATGTATGTAACATTTTAATCGTAAATACGGTAACTTAACGGCTACAAGTTGGATTGCAGTCATACTTTGGTACATAGATGCGCCGTACTGAGTACAAGATCCCTATCGAATTGTTTTTGTGATCATTTCATTATTATGAATGAGGTCACAGAGAGTCAAGCGTCAAAAACCTTGAAACCGATATACTGCTGCAATGAAAATATATTGCTTGATACGAAAGATTTGGTAGATAACGGGTACATGACGATGTGTTAAATTTGATATGTGCCCATAAATATGCATGCATATTTATAACTTGATTATTCTGAAAAGTTCATAATCATAGTAACTTGACAACAACAAGTTGTATTGAATTCATACTTGGAACATTACATGATACCCTATAATGTGTAGATGAACCCTTCTCAACACAATAGCTCAACAAATTTGCTGTAATTACTTCAGCTAAAGAAACAAGAAAAAAAAAAGCAAGAAACCACAATGCATTCGTGCACTGCAAGTCTGGTTATAGACCACATGCATCCACCTCATCTTTAAACGGCAGCACAATTTCCCTGTTGTCAGCAATATAACTAATAGGAAAACTGGCCAGTGCTGCCCTTGGAGTCCCTTTAAATATGAGCTGGGTGTATGTATACGTGGTCTATAAAAACACCTTATATGAGAATAACTACAAAATAATAACAGTTACAGGGATTCGAATATTCCAGGGGTATTAGTCCGGGGGCAATTGTCCGGGGGACAGTTGTCCAGGGGCAGTTGTCCGGCGGGCAGTCGTCCGGGGCAGTTGTTCTGGGGGCAGTCGTCCGGGGCAGTTGTCCTGGGGGCAGTCGTCCGGGGGCAGTTGTCCTGGGGGGGGCAATTGTCCGGGCAGTTTTCATGGGATATTGTCCCGGGTGCAGTTGTCCAGGGGGGAATTGTCCTATAACCGTCTATTTGTTTCGCTGATTAACTGCATGAACAACGCCGCAATCTGTTCTAGCTTTTCTAGCACAGCTAATTTGCACATTGAAATCTGGTCAACCTGCTGTCCCAAAATCGCCTTCAGTTTCAAAAATTAAAATAAGCTCGCGTTGGCTCCCGCTATATATTCAAGATGATTAAAGCCGAAAAAGAACAGAAGCCTTTCTCTGGTGGGCTTCCAACAGCACGCATCCGTACAATAATGAAGAGCTCACCTGAAATCGATGTCATAAGCCAGGAATCACTGCATCTAATCACAAAAGCAACAGTACGTATAGTAGAAACTGATTCGCACAACTGGTATCGGTAAAACGGTAGTGCAGACAAAAGGTTCCAGGCTAAACATTTATATACATAATACTTCGGCCTAGGCCTATGTAATACTACTAGCGCATTAATGATAAGTATAGTAACTGTTAGTGCAGGTCTAACGTTATCTTGCATGGTCTTATGGAACATTTAACCTACTTAGCATGAATATTTGTATTAAAATTGATATCAAACCATGAATTAATACCATTGTTACATTTCCTAAATTCTATTAAAATGATAACAAGAAAGAACTGTTATTGGTTCTTTCATTCGTGGTCAAAAAGTTGCTTTCCAAAATGAAGCAGAAAACTGATTTTAAGGAGCCTGGTAATGACAAGTCTCAAAGATTACTTTGTTGACCTTTGTAGGTGGAATGGTCATTCGTGCATCATTTATTTACGTGGTCTTTCTCATTTATATGCAGGAATTGTTTGTTCATGCCTTGTCACAAGAGGGACACAGGAAGACTGGCAAAGATGTCACATACAAGTGCCTAGCTCAAGTGGTGGAGGAGCATGATTCCTTTCAGTTTCTTTCAGGTAAACCCACATATCAATGCCACCTAATTAAAGGCATTGAAGACTCGCCCCAAACCGCGTGCGGCCATCTGAAAAAGTTAACTTTCTGTTGCTTGCAAATGACGTTATGTTTGTGTCGCTACAAAATGCAGACAGTAATGAAACGTGATACCTTGTTATCTTTAGCTGGACCTGAGATGTCCATCGCTGTATTGTTTATACACTGTGCTGTGGGTATTGACCAGAGCTGTATGTACTGACTGTACATTAGTGTCTAATTACCGACGGTAGCAAGCTGTGTGTGTATTTTCTGGGATCAATGGTGGTGTCTAACACTTCTGTTACACCTCATTCGAAACTAGGTCAGATTACCGGCATGAGACCTTTCTTTTTGCACGAGTCTTCACACCCTTTAATGTCACCATATATACTGTATCTTTTCAAGTTTTGCTAGCAGTGCTCTTATACTGAACGGAATGAAACATATATAAGCCCACAGGTTTGTTCAATATCAATATAGTATTATCTCTGGTGCAGAAGCATGTAAGATAGAGCAGAAAAGCAAACCCTTTTTCTTTGTGATGAGAAAGCTAGAGCATTTTCTTCAAATGTGCTTTGAACATACAGTATATATTGAAGGAAATTTAGAAACAGGAATTAGCATCATTGAAACAGATTGATCAGAAAAAAAATTCAGTATTTCTGCAATTTGTTCCTTCATATGTTCTGTCAGTTCCCCCACATACGTATACCCATGGCACAACCCGTATGCAATTGACCTTTTCAAATTCTTTTTCTTTGCAATATTCTTATCTCTTCTTACCAAATATTCTCTCTTCCATTTTGGTAGATATTCTTCCTCAAAAAGTGAAAGTCCGAGATTTCTACCAGTCCCTCCAGGAAGAAGGCAGTACAGATACAATCACACTTTCATGAATTATTCATGAGCTTAAACTGGTGAAACCTCAGTACTTAATCCTGAGTTTTGGAGGTCGAAGGACAGCTTTTATACTTGCAGTATCTGTGAAGCAGGCTGTGATTCGAACCTTCCGGGCAGAATACAGTAGGATATAAAGTAGGATGCAATGAGGTGAAATAATCTACATCTATCAAGGAAATGATGAGGAAAATGGCTTCCTTCTCAATTCTGCATGACTTTGTGATTTAGACCAGTTTTTGTGATTTGTATAACCGGAGGACTATAGCACACCGCAAAGGTTCACCTGGATTATTTCTTTCTTGTAACTCTACAGCAGAGATCATCAGTGGTTTGTCCAAGTATTGTTCACTGAGAAAATGAAAGTGGCACACACATGAAACACATGTTTCTTTCACCTAGTAGTAGCAATAGACGGATATCCCCCCCCCCCCCCTCTTGTATCCCTGGATGTACCTATAACATAACACTGATTATGAGGTTTCCAAATGAAGAACATATCACAAGAATGATGAGGGAAGCCATATCAAACTATAAAGGGAAAGGGAGTTATTTCTTGTTGTAGCAAGTTATCAGTACTGCCATGTTTAAGCAAAGTATGATATAGTCAAAAGAAATCAGTGAAGAATTTGACGCTATGGCAAATGAACTCAGAATCTGTAACATTAAAAGTATCTTTATTCGTCAGACTCAGTTGAGGTAGGCCTAGAGTAAAACAAGTACCCAGGTGTTATGTAATATCATACAATTGACATGTGGATGTTTCTAAAGGGTATCACATTAGGATGTAGGGGGGTATAGGATGAGGTTTTGATGATGGAGGGGTACAGTAGGAGTTTGTGGACAGCACTAGTCAAAATAAACGTGTGTTTGTAGAAGTTACTATATCTGTGGATGATCACATTTCAATAACCTCTGTACACTCATATTTCATGTTTGATAACATTTGTCAATTCTCCTTCGTAAGAACGCTTTTTGAGATATGTGTACTTCAACAAATGTGAAAAACAGAGCAACTTTTAACAAAAAAATCATATACAGTAAGCTTAGAATTTGGGTGTATTGTTTTACAAAATATTCAAGATGTTGTATCAATGGGTAGTTATTACCCAGGGATTTGAGAAAAATCCTGAATGTTAAGGGTAATTCATTATTTAGTTCTAACTACTTTTTTTTCTGTATGACTTTGGGTAATACATTAAGTTTTCTAACTGATTTTCCTTGTGATTGAGTCATCCCTTTAACTTGCATTCAGGTTAAACTTAAAAGTTACATGTTGTTAGGTTGAAGCACCCTATGTTTACTATCAAGAACTTTTATTTTGATGCCATCGTATTTGCCGCCACTAGAGGTGTGAAAACCTTGTAAAAACGATAACCCGAGAAGGGTCATAGAACTAAGCTATGTGGATGCCCCATATTGAGAGGAAGAACCCTATTGTTTTTCGTGCAGGTCAAAGGTTATCTGAGGTCATCAGAGGTCAAACGCTGAAAACTTTGTACACAGGATACATCATGATAGCAAGCATGGGTACTTTTCATATATACCTTTGATACTTAGCATGTATATGCGTCATATTGAGTAGACGAATTCTATTGTTTTTGGTGGAGGTCAAAGGTCATCTCAGGTCACCAGAGGTCAAACACTGAAAACATTGTAAACACTTTATCTCAAGATAGCAAGCATGGGTACTTTTTATACATACTGTAGCATGTGGATGCGCCATATTGAAGTCAACAGAGGTCAAATATTGGAAACTTTGTAAACATGATTACAAGTTAGGAAGCATAAATACTGTTCAAACTTGGCATGTGGATGTGTTATTTTAAATAGAAGAACTCAGTTTGTGGTAGAGGTCAAAGGTCATCTGGGTCACCAGTTGTCAAATGTTGAAAACCTTTTTAACATGATATCTTATGGCAGAAATCATGGATACTTCTCATACAATGGCATATGGTTTTGCCTTATTGAATACAAGAATCCTGTTATTGGTGATGTCAGTCAAAGGTCATTTGAGGTCACCAGAGGTCAAACTCTGAAAACCTTTAAACATGATATCTCAGTGTAGGAATCATGATTACTTTTCATCCTTAGTGTGTGGCTGCATTACATTAAGTACAAGACCCTTATTGTTTTCTTTTCTGGAGGGTGTGTATTGCCACGTACAGTAGACTGACCTGTGTTTATCATGCCATAGTGTAATTGTAAATCAAATAGTGGGTCAGGACATGTATATGATAAGAGCTATGTCGTGTGAACAGTGTAATAAGGTAATCGAAACCTCGAATCATTAGTTTAGCAAGACTTGGGCAGGGATTACTACCAATTTCCAACCCCCAATACCCGTTTTGTTCAAGGGCAAGGGCTGTGGTGGTTGGTATTTCAGTCCTTATGGAAGTTCGTGGGCCTCAAAGTTTGCAAGGCGCTGCGATAAGATGGCGCTATTCATCAATATCACATAACAAAAATGTTAGTATACATGCCGAATGCAACCTGAAAGTGTTCGTAACGTGTTCTATATTCCAAATTCCAAGTTAATACCGTGTTCACTGCAAACATGGAAATTAGTTCCTAAAATAACATTAAGCATGAAATGTTGCATTTTGGGGCATATTTAACTATATGTTAGGTCTAAGATTAGCTTTACACACTACCTTGTGTTAATTACTGCTTTTACATTTATTTATGGTTGGGGGGAGGGGGGGTGGAGGTGCATCTCCAAACCCCTGAATCCGCGCCTGATCTTGTAGTAATAATCTCCTACTTCGATTATGCAAATGAACGTGGTTCCAAAACAACAAACAACTAAATTTCCCTAACCGAGAAACGTTAAGCGCGTCTAATGTAATTAATCCAGTAGGCTACTCCCATTTCTTCTGATGGAAAGCTTATTCAACATTCGTTGGTCATTATTTATCTGTGTCCGAGTTTTTATTTGTTTGTGGGTTTATCCCTTTTGTTTTTAAAGGTCATATTCTTTTAATCTCAGATAACTAATTGTATATTAGACCAAGCAGATATGGCGATATTGCCAGTAGGAATATTTACAAGTGACTTCAGATTACGAATATACCCTCAAATTAAACCTATGGTTTTACTTCTTTTTTGTGGTCTTTTTGTGCATATTTTAAGTAGTGCCCTGATTGTTCATTTTGTATTGTTTTCTCGTTGGGTCTCTATATTTCTTCATCGCAGGCTGTTGTTGAAGTTATAATACCCAAAGGGCATTGCGTTTTTTATATCGATTAAGTCGTTAACGCAGCCTTGAAAAATGTTTCAATCAAGCAGAATGGAATATTTACAACAATTATTACGCTGAACTGAACGTAACACCAAAGATTAACAAAAATAAAAACTAGTGAAAAGATAGCAGTTGCCGTCAATCTAGTAAACTTTCGAATGAATTGTTAATTTCTTGGCGTTGTCCGTCAACTGAATTGTTTATGCGTGGAAGGATAAATACTCGGCTAATATGTATAGAGAGTACATGTCAATAACTTACATTAAATAAAGGGGTCAGTTTGGCACTGTGCCATTTCTTTCTTTCGTGTGTTAAGGAGAGGGGGGATGGGGGAGGCCATAATCCCACCTTCATTTTCAGTTGGAAAAGACGTCGAATTGATTTTCTCCTCTCCTCCAATTAATTAGTAAATTAGTAACATTTTCATAAATACCAGTTCACAAAGCAACTCTCCCAATCACCTTTCTTACTTTCTTTGTGATTTCTTGAAATTTCACAGCGGAGATCACTATTGAAATATTGTAGCAACTTGTATAATCCAAAACCTCCAAATAATAAAAAGTGATGACCTCATTCCAATTGTATATGAAACAGATTATTATTCAGAAAACTTCTAAATATGGATAATTTCCAAGGGCGTAGGAACCGGGGGGCTGGGGGCGCCAGCCGTCCCGGTGACAAATGTGGAGGGGCGGAAGTATCATTCCGCCCCCCCCCCCCCCCCGCTTCGCAAGTCAGACAACCCCTTTTTCATTTCCAAATGAGAAAAAAAAACTCATTTGGAGCACCAAATTGCATCTATGGCCAGGTGAAAATACAAAATTAAATTTACAAAATGGAGTGGGTGTTGAAGTGTGCTATATTGCACCAAATTGCATCTGAGGCCACCTGGAAATGCAAAAAAAAATCCAAAGGGGGAGGGGGAACCCCTTAGACCCCTCCCCCAGGTCGGCCATCAGTCTTCAGCCCCCCCCCCCCACTCAAAAGTACCTTCCTACGCCAATGATAATTTCATCACGTAAACAGGAATGGTAGCTTATAGGACCTATTTTAGTAGGTGAGGGAACGACTACAGACTGGTTCATGGTAATCTATGGAACAAAGCAATAAGGTGTGGGTGGAGGGGGAGGGGCGCTCGGGAGTAGCCGGTCACTAGCTATACCCTCCATAATCCTAAGCAAATCCAATATGTATAGTAAGTTTGCGAGCAAGATGCTTGCATATTATAGGTCTAAGGTAGGTTGTGCTCAGAAGCGAGCTAAATCTCAATATTTTGGAAGGGCGTTTAGGACCATGAGTTCTTTTATTGCTGGATATTGGGCTGGTGAAAGGGCCCAATTGATTGTTGTTTTTAGATCACAGTCTCTCTGCCATAAAAATATATTGCACTGAGGGGCGGATCCAGTCTTGAAGGGACCCGGGGGAGGGTGGGAACCTTGGTCTTTCCATTTGACCTGTTGTTGACATTGAAAATTAGATATATCCTTAGAAACATTTTTTTAAACAAAGTACATATAATAACTTAATACAATTTGTGCGCGTGAATTCCTTACGTTTTACCCATTTCTTTCTTAATAACACCCCGACTATGTCGGTAGTAATTTCGGTATGTACCGATATTTGTCTGTCGGTCCCCCTCTTCCGATAAATCCTGGATCCGGCCGCCACTGTAAAGGACCTACATAAAAGCAGATATATTTATGAATGTTGGACGTTCGAACCTATTTCAGATAGCTGTGCGACGGAGATATCAATGCTCACAATTAGCTCAGACTGCGAAATGTTGTGTGTTTGAGTTTGCAATCCTCCTCTCTGATCCGATTTTCCCCTATACGATGTAGGCCCCTATCGTCCCGCCGATTTTGCTTGTCCGTCCATCCATCCCCGAGGGTCTAATAACAATTGTCACACACCTGTATACGCACACAAGCACGTCCCCCCCCCTCCCCCACCACTTCCCTCTAAGTCGTTGTCTTCTAGAATAGCTAGAATCTCATTGATATGTCATACAACACTCATTGATATGTCATACAACACTCTAGGCGGAGTGTATAGCCTAGTGGTTAACGCCGGCGTCTCCCAGTCATGAGATCCCCGGTTCGATTCCCCGCCGACAGCAATGTGTGTCGTCTGGCAAGGGTGTTGTTCAATAACAACTTCCCGATATGGACGTTAAATGGATGTGTGCCGAGAGATTGGCTTCGGTCAGCTTGCGAGTCTACAAGCCTCCATGGCTTCTTTCGCGAGTTCCTGCTTGCGGGAAGATCACATATACATACATACATACATACACTTAGGTTTATACTGTACCGTTTTAACGACACCCAGAATTTATTCATAACAACCGACACATGACACATAGACTACAATGTCTAATATAGCGCTGATCGAAAAGATAACGCGTTTACTGTCTATCCATCAGGTCCTGTTTTGCTTCGCTGTAAACAACAGTAATTGATTACGCCAGCCTGATGGAGGTTATCCAAAGAACGTGCAAAATAGTATACCGGTACCACCTTGCCTTACAGTAGTCATATTTCTCGAGAATTCAATATGGATTACTAATGACTTTTATGAAAGTCAATGTTTACGGAAGAACGCCTTTTTGTAAGCAACTCTTAATGAAGATGTCCTGTGTTATTGACAATCTTACGGGATACCGCAATATACTTATATACTGTGTATTTTATATATGTATATTTCTACGTAATTATGGTCGAAATTTTAACGGTGTTTACATCTGACAAAGTAAACTGAGTTTTAATTTGCATAATGTTTAATCCTTGATGCTTATCATGACCATAGGTATAGGGGTGGCTGGCTAACGGGAATTTAGGATGTTTTCTGTGACGTCTTTTGAAAGGTTGACAAATGAAAAAGGTGTATTTTGCCTCTTCCAAAATCAAAATGTCACCAAAAGTGCATGTAGGCCGGAGCAGTGGAGGCCGGTGGGGGGGGGGGGTTTTGGGAGGAATTGATTTGTATCCAACCACGCAATTAACATACCCATCACGATTGCAACCAATACTAATAAAAAAACCTTCATATTGCTTGTATTTTTAACGGTTATTCTGACGTATGAAGTTCATTGATGCATGAATTTGTTGAAATTTTCTGTATGCAAAGTTAGCTGGAAACCACCGTCTTCCTCATTAAATATTCAATTTTCACAGAATTCTGTCATTTTCTTTTAGGTTTCTGAACTTCTATGAATGTTTTGGCAATCAAAAACAGTGATCCAAATATTTAAGTTATCTTTAGTATAATAAATCTTTAATAAAATGCTCCTTCAGTACAGAAAGTCACATATTAACTGATGTTCATAAACAAATTAAATATAAAAAAATATAAAAATAGACAAAACCAGCATTATGACGAAGGTTCATATTCGTAGAAAATGCACCATTGTAATTTAGTAATATATCGTATTCTATTGCAAAGAAGAATTAACACGCATATGTTGTGGCGGAATCTATAAGTTTAACTTTTGAGACTGAGCACTGATAATATCACAGACCATTTTTAAGACGTAAACGGATTATCTGTCAAATACATACAGTTATTTTCACACGTTCATGTCTATAATCGCAGCATGTAGGCCTCTATATGCGGTACAACCCAAGCAGTAAAAAAACTAGCCCCACCCCCCTCCCCCACCCCCAAATCACTTGCATGGTCAATGATATTATATATAGATTATAATATTGAGATGGGGTCATTACAGGGTGAAGTTAGGCACAAACGTATAACTTTCAGTTTTGACTAATTTTTGTTGTTGTAAATAACTGAAGTTCATTTATCAATGTGACTGGACTTATATAAGTCTACTACACAGACCATTAGGTAAGATGAAGCAAAAACTCAACAATGGGAAATATCAAACTGCTATGGCCTGAAACGACAGAGGCCTATGTATGTAATGAATTAAAAAATATTAATCGGTGATAAATAGATTTAATGTCATCCTAGAGCCCTCTGTTGTTTATATTCAAGTTACGAAAAAAAAATCATGTTGATGCTTATAATAAGTTAGTCTATCAAACAACTGATTGAAATTAATATTTAGACCTTTGTATATATAGACACCCTATAGATACTACGACCTTCCTTAGTGCAGGTTGCAGATTTGACGTATTTGTGTCCAATAATATCGCACGAGAAGAAGCAGTAATTCTCTGGATCAGTTCGCTCGACAAGGGGGGGGGGGGGGTAAATTTAGGCTATAGCGACCATCTAAGATACAACCGATCATGTAAACAACTCCTGGATCAGCCTCTTCAATTTATAGGAATCTTTTCTACCTTATGCGCTTAAACTAAACCGATGTAATATAAAATTTCGAGGAAACCTTACACAGGACTGTTACAATTATTGTTGAATGTTAAACCCCTTCTTGAGGTGAGGTAAACTGTTCTAAATAAACTAAAGTATCATTTTTCGAGAAGAATCAGAACCATCCTTTTAGAGATCTGTTTATCAACATTGGTAACGCCTTGCTTTCACGTTTCTTACAATTAAGTCTGTATATACTAGAGACAAACTTACATGACGTCAGAAGTTGTATAACTGGAAAGTTGCCATGGCAACCGACGAAGAAAACTTCACTTCCTCTTCAGCTCTGCTCGCTTTTAATTCTTAATGTTAAGGGTTTTATTGAGGTTTTAAGTTCAGAGCTTCTTATTATTAAAGTGTGGCTATTCTGATTCGTGGAAGAGGTACTATAACATGTTATACTGTATGAATCATTCACTTGTTTAAACTGACAACCTGTTGCTATTTCGTATTGTACAAGTATAACCTACAGAGGGAGAAGTAACATCATGCAATTACATAAGGGGATTTCAAAGTATCAATATCAGCTAGAAAGTGGCAAAGTTGCTTTCACGAATTTTTGTTTTTAAATGATGACTTTTACCAAAGGCACAAATATAATGTTGACATATTCTAGACCTTTGAAAAATCACTGTTTCACTATTGATTTTGGAGAAATGACCATTTAGGATAAACCTCCGAGATTCATCGATGAAAGTGACTGGGCTACTTAGTCTAACCAAGGAGTAGCCTAGTTTTACATACAGACCAGTCAGTTCCTGACAGATGCAACACAAACTCAAGAGGAAAACATACTAGCCTCAAATAATAATGTATCACAAATAGTCAACATGGGCAAATGTTGTGGAATGTAGAATTTATAACACTAACACTAATGACATCAAGATTTAGGCTTCCACGCTAGGAAATGACGTCATAATCAATTTTGTAATCATTTCAGAGATATAGCATACTTCAATAGCTGAATATCTTGAAAACCAGAATTTCTAATTTGATCTTTTTTAAAAAAAAAAAAAATTGCCTAGTTTGTTTTCTAACTTGTTGATTTACGAAAAAACACAGAACTGAAAGAAAATTCTTGATGCATGAATGAGAACAAATCGCCCGATTTCGAATCTTTATAGTATGTGATATAGGCCGGGGAAGAGAGGAGAGGGAGTGCACATAAGTTCTTTTTGCGGGCCACATTAACTTTGTTTTATTCAATTTCCGGGCCTTAACACTTCCGTGACAAACTTTAAGCAAGATATATTATGACTGTCGTTTTGTTTACATTATATTAACGCCCAGATTGTTTTCTTAGTTTAATTTTAAAGTCGTTATTTGAAAAATAAAGTTGAAAAGTATACGTTACTAATCAGTGGTGCGCAAGGTGGCGAGGGAGAACTCCCATGAACACCATCAATCGGGGGGGGGGGGAGGGGAGGCAGTTTCAGTCTTTATTATTGTTACATTCAGTGGGGGAAGAAATAGACCAGTCCTCCCGGCCAAGGACACCTTCGGCGAGGATCCAGGGTGGGTTTGGTATGCACTCCTCACTTGAACCTCTCACAAACATTTAAGAGTATTAATAAGCACAAGTTAACCTTGCTTTAGAATCTGATTATCGATCTAACTTATAGTTATAGGTCTATACCAGGGACTTGGCGGTCCCTGGACCAAACACCGAAAATGACTTCACTGTCCCCGCTCACGCAGGCGCGTATCGCACCAGCTTGCAGTACCACATTTTGTGCCTCTAAATGTTGCTCTCGTTATGCTCTCCACCCCACCCCTCCCCTCTCCTCTCCTCTCCTCTCCCTCTTCTAAATGTCTGGCGACGTGATTTCCCGACCCACCGCTCTCTCTTTCGTTCTGTTTTGTTTTTTTCTCAGCTGCTCACCAAACTAGGTAAGCTATATCTCGTTATACAACAGTATAGTAATTCAATCTTGGGATTTACAATCTTCCAGGACTTAAATCTAGCAAGACGGCGCCTTCGAAATATATCAAATTTGATTAATGCGAATATTTGAAATACTTTCACGTAAATGTAATTCTAACACTTACGGTATAGTGATGTATATACTGATTGTGCTGAAATATAACGCAGTAACACACAATACGTAGGCTATGTCGTTAATATAAATACAATTAGCAGAGTCATAATTTATTTCGATAAAACAGACACATTTCACCGGCCAATGCACCACGGTGGCCCCAATTTTCTAGCTTAAAGTAAACGGAATTCTTTGGAGGCCGATGTATAGGTTTGTAAAATCATTTTGCGGTGTTAAAGCTCTATAACTACCCAATGAGAAGAGCACTGAGTGCAAAGGAAGTAAACATATCAAGTATGTACATTCAGTTATCAATCAAATTAAGTACAGTTTGTAGATCTAACCGGGAAAAATCAACAGTTTTCACCAAAAGAAAAAGTATGATAGAAAGTTATATATATATATATATATATATATATATATATATATATATATATATATATATATATATATATATATATCCATGCAACCCATTCCCTTCCCCCAATAAAATTTGAAATGCAAAAAGACAACAGAGCAGATAGGGAGATACATCAATTGTTAGTACTGTTGACAATAACTGCGTTTACCTCCAACATTCTGTTGATTTGAAGCTGATATAAGTTCTGGAATTGATGCAAACCACACAACTTCAGGATGTAAAGATTCTCCCTCTAGTTTGTGTCAACTAATTATTTTGAAGGTTTTTGTGACGTTGAAAATGAAGGGAGAGTGGGGCAGAAGGGGGAACCTTTAGATCCACATCTGGAAAGATATACAAAGACAATCAAACAGACGAATATGTCTTCTATCATATTAGAGGATTTCTGACAGTTTGAGTAAAGTGACGACTTTTTTATTTTTTAGCAATATAAGCGTTATTAAGTAATTTATGATGTTTTTTAAACTGAACTAAAAACTTTCTTTATTATGCATATATAATTCAGATTGATATACGACAACCTTGAATTGATCAATGCCTTTAGCCAGTGGTTCAAACGACCCATTTCGACCGGAAAGTGTGAAGCCCATGTGATGTCCACGGAAAATAAAGATAAAATGACCGAGGCTATTCCTAATATAGCATTGTATCTAAGGACAAATATAAAGGCCATAACAGAACTTAATAATAAAAATTGTAATAAGAGTAAGAAGCTAGCGCCATCCATTTAACTTATTTCCATATACTTTTTCGTTCAGTGAAGCATATATATTTATATATATGTTGGACATGCGTACAAGCCGTCCCCATGTTTTTCACTAGGGTTACAGAAAATGAAACCTAACATATATATATATATATATATATATATATATATATATATATATATATATATATATATATATATAAGGAAATAAAAGAGAGAAATGAGCGATTAGTCAGAGTTAGTATACTGCAATATATTCTGTAAGATAAATTAATCAAACTCAGCTGTATATTGGAAGGTCTCTGCTGAGTTTTGGTGCGCACGTTCACGGTTCCCAATAGGCGATCTCAGCAGGAACTTGTAGCCTTTTAGCATCTCTGTTATGAACATAATTTCGTATGCACCATCCACGCCCCCCCCCCCCTGTTTATTCTCCCAATTGAAGATAGTACGTTCAGGATCGCGTTGTATTTTCGAAATTTGTTAAGCCTCGCAATCTGTTTACTCAACATGGATCCAAGTAAATGATCTAGCAACGTCTTGGGATTGCATGAATCCTCTTGTTTGAAATAACGGGGGGGGGGGGTAGCTGAGGGATCAGACGAACGTCTCCTGACAGCCGCCCACCCCTCCCCTCCATCCTATGTTTAATGCTTATGAAATACTAATACTCTAAGAATGAGATAATTTCGTGAACCTGACACCATTAGAGACCACATACATTTTAGAATAAGGCTAATAAATCACACCTTACATGCAGAGAGTGTTTTTGATATGCATCAAGTAGATTAATAATAAAAGTATAACGGGGTCACCTACAGGCTGCATAACGGTGTATCGTCCTGGTAATCAACACATCGATACGCCCTATGATTAATTTCCTTTGATAACATTTTATGTATAGGATGATAGTTTTCTGAAGCATAGCCTAATATTGCTATGACAATTAGACCGCAATGTGACAAGTCTAATCAATCTTCTGAAAATATCGTACCATATCAAACTTATCATTGTGATGAATACAATTAGCATATAATGTTTCGATAGGGCAGTTGTATTGAAATTGCAACAAGGCTTTACGAGCAATGAATGTTATTTGTGAGTAAACCTGTTACAATGAGTTTGAACAATCCTCTCCAGGGGAGGGGTGGGAGCAGTGGCGGCGCCAGGAATTTTTAGTTGGGGAGGCTAAGGGGGGGCTGAGCCAATTTTTTGGTTGGCTTACAAGATTGAGTGATCGCCGTCCTGGGGGTGGGGTATAAGGGGAGGGGGTGCCCCCTCCCCTTTTGAAATTTTTCCCAATCCTGGAAAGGCCTACATGCAAAATGGTGGCATTTAGCGAGGCTTTTGTCACCTGAAAATTTCTCCAAAAATATGCATTTTTTTGTGAGTAAGTTTAGTCAAATTAGAATGGAAGATACCAATTCACAGTTTTTGTATCACTAAAATATTACCTGCTGTGAAAGATCCAATTCCTTTGCTCAATTATTATATCGCGCTCTCTGACACAACTCCTGTTTTAGTCTGTATAAAACAGGGCTTCCTGCACCACAACTGAGTCACTGACTATTATCATGTGAAAAATTCATCAAAATTTCCATTGACCATTGTAGCACTGCGTTATGGCTGACAAAATTTGGGTAGGCTATATTGTTTCAATGAGGTTTTTTTTGTTGTTGCCTATTTCAGTTGGGGGGCTAATGGGGGGGGGCTGACTACTTCAGTGGGGGGGGGGCTAAAGCCCCCCAAGCCCCCCCCCCCCCCCTTGGCGCCGCCACTGGGTGGGAGTCGGATCGACGATTGCAACAGGGAGGAGCTTGGCCGTTGGTCGTTGAAAGCGACTCCCGTGATATGGGATCTTGTGGTCTTGCGCCCCCCCCCCCTCACCCAGAAAATTAAAATGTTAAACATTAAATGGTGTACTCTGAGGAGTATTTGGGCAATAAATTAAGTCTACACACAAGGTTCTGCTATATCATAAAGACCTCATTTTAATGTTATATTTGGGGTTGACACGGGGTATTCACCCCACCCGACTGCTCTTGTGATATTATATTCAAAGAAAATATCACTATCATCAGGAAAACGGCATCTAAAGGGTTTTAGGGCTGTATTGGCCATGCATGGCAATGTCTTTAGCGTAGGGAACAATTTTATAGCACACTTGTCTATCTGTTTATTCTATTGTGGTGTGATTGTTCATTTTAATTAATGGAACCACCGCAACATGAATAAGGGCGAGTTCGCAGTTTGGTACAGTCCCAGAAAGCGTTCATTTATTTTACTGTGTGTGAAGTAACAATGTCGATCCTCGTGTTGGTATTTTGACTAAGAATTTAGATGAGCAATCAGACAGCTGGTCACGTGTGTCTTCCTCTCGACAGTCGATTCGCATGTTATAACATAGAACACGTGACTAATAACTATTTGTGTTTATACGAGGGACTATTTTACTTCCATTTTTTTTTTGCATTTTGTAACATGACCTGAGGCTGGTTATGTTATAGTTTTCACATGTCACAGTCCAAAAAATAATTAAAAAAGAAGAAAAAACTGGAAGTATTTGATAACAAGTATATGCCAGACGCTCAACGTATACCACCCGCCACCGCATACCCCCTCCTCCCTCTTAGTCATAGGCATTGGCAGCGGTATAACAAATTATCATTTAAAAAAAGGTAATTATTTATTATAGGTCAAATACCCCGACTTATGCAGGTTACATCATGTTGTTTTTACGCTGAATACTGATGTCATTAAAATAATAACATTAATGTTCAGCTATTATCATTGCAAAATTATATGGAAGGCGATAATTCTATATGAGTCGGTGGTTTATTTGTTAAACTCGTATATAGAGTGGTGAGTGGGTTTATACAAGGACAATAAATCCTCAGGCGTAGGCGGTAACGGAAGCGTAAGAGCATTAATATTTTACCACTAAATGTAGTCAACAACTTCACTATGAGCGGTAAAGCAATATTGAAACAGTATGTTGCTTTTAAACATGGAGGACACATGCCCGATATAAAAAAAAGCAGTTCCTTAGCTTAAAGAATTATACTTTAGACAGATTTTTATCTTAATTTTGATGTTTTAAGACCATCAGTTGAAACCACCAATACAATAATCATAGGCGCCGATCCAATGGGATACGCGGGCGTTGTGTGGGGTGTAAACCCTTTTGCAACCCCGGGTGTGTATTAGACTATTTAGTCCAGTCACTTTAGTTAATGAACGTTAGCTCTTTCGTCATTTCAGAAATACAAACAAGACTGATAACAGCTTTTCTTGACAGTTTAACAAATGTTTAAATTAATTGTGTACCTGAAGTCATCCTATGAGCAACACGGGGATGGTCTATTCATGCGTCCCAGTTGACAAATTGCGCATCTGAGTAGATATATTGTAACATCAGATCTTGAAGGCTAAATTATAGAAGTGGAGAGAAAAACTTGCGGAGTGAAACTTTTAAAAATATAAGTATTCAGCAAACATTTGTACTAACATACCCACCCACCACCCCCTTTACCTTCCCACCCCTCACCTACCATCCCGGCAGTACGATGGGCCTTAGTCATTCTACGGAATATATTTTCCGTTTATCTTTAAGGTAAGAAGACCTTGTATACGGATCCGGAAACGATTGTTTAAACTGGCTACCATGACAACCCGTTTGTATTGTATCCAAGAAAGAAGTTGTCATGGTTTTAATATGGAGCAGCACGTAGAGGTTAAAGGTCATCTTGGTTTTGAAGAACACAAATCAGAACAATGAATAATCCTGCACCCACCAGGCATTCCTTTACGACCCTCATGACGTATTCGAGGTTAATCCGCCTCAAAGGAAATGAAAATAAACAGAAATAGTAGTCATAAGACTCTGAAACAAGACATCTTTAGATTTTTAATTTGTCTAGTGAAATATGATTATTAATGTCATTCTGTGTAAATACGTGCGATTTCCCAAAACCACGAATAACTATAGACATCGCTATAAAGTGGGTGCAGCGATCTGCACTTTGCACAAAGGTGAACCATGACGCCAGCGAAATAGTTACTACACATTGATAACAACTTTCAGCACATGTAGAATGAATCTTATATTTTTTTGTATTACTGTTTGAAATCCTTGAAGACTTACCGGAAGTCAAGATGGTGAACATTGTACTTTCAAGTTAAGCCAAAGTTAATCAAACGCGTTGAAATTTAATGTTAACCCCCAACCTGCCATGTATTTCGTCTCCCGAGGTAACTTTGCGCCATGCCGCACTCAATAAATGTAAGGGTATATTTACCTACACATGTACCTATTGTTCCATATTGGACCGCACGCTATCGCAGAGCACGACGCATGCAATGAAAGGAGGCACAGACCCGACAACATCACTGTTGGTATTGGTGATGGGATGAATGTCATTAACAACCCCCCCTCTCCCTCCCCCTCCCTCTCCTGTTCCTCACCTTATCCTCCACAGCCAGGGGGTACAAACTCAACCATCATTGTTGTGATAGAGGTATAGGTGACATGAAGCACCATCCCCAAATAGCTAAGTACAATCTTATTCAATTTAAAGGGAGATATCACAGATTTAATGTTCCTTCACACACAATCTGAAGACTTGGTCAAGTCTAGAAATGACGTCATCACGCCACACGTGCTTCGATTTATTGTATTCTTATCACTAATGGAGATTGGTTTTGCAAATGCTGAATCTGTAATATTGAAGCTGACTACATGATTTAATGATGACATTGATTTCACTGTCAATACTTGAAATATTCTACTTTGAAAATAACAAGAAAAACAAAGAGAAATTAATAAAGTTTTAGATCTTATACAGTGGCACTATGACATCACAACATTTGCAAATGGGTAACCGCAGACACGCCTTGAAATTACGATATCGCCCGAACGAAACAAGATGAGTTTGCTGGTTGTGGGTAAGGTTAAGATGATAATATAGGGTTGTTGCACCCATAAAGCGTATTTCAATCTTAATGGGGGAAAAAAAGGGAGATTATAGGGGCGTACAAGGCTGATACATAGAAAATAAACACAAATATAAACAACAACAAAACTCCGGAAAACTCTTAGAGAGACAATGCTAATCATGCGATACTGTATATTAGAAGTAATCGCCTCTATAGTTCCCCTTCTGCGCATGTCATCTTGGAACGTTTCCTATCGCCTCATCGTCATGACTATAGTTTACACGTCATGGCGAACAAGGATATTGCACGGTTTTGTTTCGTGGTTCTTTCTGCTGTATGTAAGTACCCTTACGTTTCCCATCCCCAACTAACCCTTCCCAACCAACAGTCCCCCCCCCCCCATCCCTCACTCCAGTAAAGAAAGAGAAAATCTCTGTCATTTCATTTACAACAGTATCTCCCCAACAAGATGCAGGTCACACAAACTATATAGGCCTACTATGAGTATAACAAGGCAGACGTAACACGAACAAAATAAGTCCGCCAGTCTAATAATAGAGTCCATATCCTTCCCGATTCAAGGAAAGCGGACGCGTTTTAATTCGTATACTGTGTATGTACGAGCACGTCGATGCTGATGAGGGTTAAAGGTCAGTAGATGGACACACGTGACATTACGTGATGTAATTATACCTATTAGATTGAAAATTAACGTTAAAACCTCTACAGCCGCGGATAAAAGACATTTGTTTAATGAGTGCGTAGGTTTTGTTTCTTATTTTAAAGATAGTAATATTACACATTTTACACATAAAAGTTGTAGCCAACGTCACAGATTTCTGTCACCATGACGACGACGGTATACCGCTTAAACTTGTGGTTTAAAAGTCGTTCCCTCATCGAGTAAACCGGGTCTTATCGGCTACCGTACCTATTTACGTGATGAAATTATCCATATTTAGAAGTTTTCTAAATGATAATCTGTTTCATATGCAATTGGGAATGAGGTCATCACTTTTTAATTTCTAATAACTAAAATGTAAATAACTTACTATTAATGTAAACAAGATAATACGTGAATTTATACTCAGGTCACGTTTTTTGCAGCAAATATATCAATTTGTGTTATAATCATTATTAATTATTTTTATTCGGAGCTTCTTGGATTATACAAGTTTCTACAATATTTCAATAACGATCTCCGCTGTGAAATTTCAAGAAATTTCTTTCAAATATTATGTCGCCAACTTTTGTAAACAATGAGACGGTGAGATGGTTGCTATTTTGAACAGCTTAACGGATTTGTTTCTAACTGAATGTCAGACACTGGTCCGGTAATGCTATATTCCTGATATAGGGATTATTATGACAAGTACCGGTAACGCATTGTCATTTAAGTTGGAAGGAAGTTATTGTTTGACACTGACTCACTAACAATGACCACAGAATTTTTCATATCCCTATCATTGAGATAGCAAGTATTCAGGCATTTTGGAGGTAGGCTATGTATATTGGATTACGAAATTTAAATTAAAAAATATGTGAAATTGTTTGTTTTACTTAATAAGTCATATCATAGACCGTATGTTGAATGTTGAATAAACTTAGTAAACGAAAGCGCAAATGAAATTTGTTTATCATCTTCTCGTCCTTCAACAGAGCTACACTAATGCACTGCATGTAGTCTCTGCACGTGCTGTTTTCTCAACGTGGATGTTATTTACAGAGGGAGGATAACCAGCCGTTTTCAGCGAAGTGAGATCATACCAGAGTATATGGATTCCTGCATGCATGGAAATACACGCCATTGTGTAATCATGACGTCATTACTCACTGGAATGAGTACATCATGTTCGATAAAGAACATATTTGATCTCGCATTTGATAACCGTGCAGTAGGGGCGTCACATATAACAGAGTGGAGGGGCTGGGGTGGGGGGGGGCAATGATGCCTAGCTTCTAGACATTCCATTCATTATGATTAATTCAGACGAGATCTGCAACAAGTCATCCTGATGGTGTCTAGTATTGGGTTACATTTCAAAGTATTTTTATGTTATTGACTTGTTCACGAAGGAAATCTCATTCCCAACTCCCTTCCCCATCCAATCATCTCGACTACCCGACTTGCATCCAGAGAGAACAACTTACATAAAGTCTAACCTGACAACTCCTTAAATAGATCTAGGGGGAAAAACAACTGACCATCGACATAAACACAAGTCATAAAGACTCTTATGAGGACACACTTTCGCCCCCCCCCCTCACTTTCTAACGTATACAACACAACATTAATGTTCAGCTATATATTCATATCGTAATAAGGAAATTACGATGTTTTTTGATGATTTCTTTTACACGCATGAGGTCTTCGATTTGAATAATATATCCACGGTTTGAAAGGATGGACTTTAGGCAGAAAATCAATTCGGAAATATGTTCTTTTAAAAACTACCGTTGTCAGCACATATTATGTTTCTATATCACTTATAAGTATGTTCAATGACACTTTGGCAACAAGTTAAATGACGACTGGACATATGATACACAGACCAAAAGGTCAGTTCACACCGTTTTGTCAACCCACACAAAATACAAGTAAAGTAATGGCATGTAAACATGATTACATAGCTAATTTATTGAGTAAATATGTCCCAGAATGCAACGTTTCACGTCTAATATCTCACTCTATTTCTGGGTAAAGACCCTCAGAATCTCCTGCGTGGAAGTCGGCTTCAACGATCCGGTACAGAACCACCATACCCGGCCTCTTTACTAATCCTACCCCCCCCCCTTACCTCCCTCATCGTGAGCTAACGCTGTATAATAACTGCGGAAATGAAAAGAAATTGAATCTATTCGGATGTTGTCTGTGGCGTGCCACAGGGATCAATTCTTGGTTCTCTTCTGATTATTATTGATGTTAACGACCTTCATCGTTCACGTGATCACATCTCAATGATTATTTATGCTGACGACAACAAACTGTTCTGCTCTGGGCCTAACCCATTGACTGCAACTGTTGAAGTAGAGTAGCGTAATGTTTGATGTAGCTAACAAACTTTCACAATGTCACGAAAGACCTGTTCTATGATGTTCCCTACTCACAACAAGTTACCAAGCTTTAATGTCTTTATATCTACAACAACCATATCAAATTGTCTCATGTTTACATTGATTATATAATTTAACTATAGTAGGCAGCACAAAATGGATTACTATATCTGCTGCAAAGGTTTTAAAGGAGTCGGTATTCTCAACCGACTGATATTTCACACCCCAAGAAGAATTCTACATTTCAATTATAATATTTACCATTCTTAACTTACTGTAATTCTGCCTGGGCTAACAACTATCCTGCGCGACTGCAGAGACTACACGTTCTTTAATAATGGGGCAGTGAGTCACATCACTAAGAGATCCGCTCTCTTTCTCACAGTAATCTTCTTGTCAAACTCAAAACCCTCATTATTTATGAAGGTCATAAAACAATGTTGTAATAATGAGGCTCTGCCTAAGGGGTTTCAACCTCATTTTTCTTCCATTCGTTATACCGGCTGTACACACAACACTAGATTCAGCAAATTCATTCAGCATTGCTGTAAATCGTTTGCATTCTACTCAGCATTGTCTCTGTTTCAAAGGTCCTAAGATCTGGAACTCTTTGAGTGACAATCTCAAGTCTGTATATATCAATACTTACTATAAAACTTGTTACGAAACTCTGTTGTTATGTAAAGTATTCCTAACGTTTCCTGCCTTGTTACCCCGTCTTATTTTTCTAATTCACTTTAGCCTAGTGTCGTTATATAGAGGTGTCGATACATAGTGGGGTGGAGTGGGTGGGTGGGTGGGCGAGCAGTGGGAGGTAATTTGCTTTCTCTGTTTGCAAGTTCTTCCTGTATCCTTGTTATCGTCGGTCTCCGGGAGTCCGGGGACTTCTATTCCACAAGTTTTCTTGTTCAACTTCAGTACACTCCTCACTCATGCACTAATCTTTCCACTGTGTATTATTCTACTCTTTGGTAATTTAATGCCTCTTCTCCTATTATTTAATGTCAGTATTGATTTTCACACCATTATATTTTAACCTTATCTCTGTGTATAATGATCGTTACGATTGATTGATTGAAAATTATGAAATAAGTATATCTTGAAAGATATTTTCTCTTTTCTCATGTTTGAGCATGAATGCGGCACCTTTAAGTGACCAAGTAAGAACAAT